>NC_052084.1:34451542-34757463 GCF_015852505.1 Tachyglossus aculeatus
CCTTTTCAGTTTCACGATCTTGGCAGTTCCTATTTATTGTCTTCTTGCTTTGCTGGGCTTGATTGCTGACGGCTGAGTGGAAGATTGCTGTTGCCAGTAGATATTTGTGCTGCTGTTTCTGTTTGGATGACAATTTAGCCAGAGAGAGCTGATGACAAACAGAGCAAACCCTTGAACTGAAGCTGATAAACATTATGTTTGTGGTTCCCTATGGAAATGGTGATACTGAAGAAAGCTTTCAGAGAAGGAGAGGGGAAAACAAGTTTATTTCTATAGGGTCCAATCAATTTAAGAAATATGAGTACCACTCACCCTAAACAGCAGCAACAGGATAGGAAGCCTTTGGCAAGAAGCAAAAATGGAGCATTCTTGAGACTTAAAATGAAGAAGGATGCACCTCATTTCAGAGCATTTCAGATGCTTAAGACAGCCTGTTGTGTAATAGGTAATTTTTTTAAAAAAATCAACTGTACCATACCTTTGAACCTTCATCCCCTCCAAACTCTGAAAAATTAGAAACCCTTAATACAAAACACCTAAGATGACTCGCAAGTTGCACTTTATAGAGAAATGACATTCAATATAACACAATAACTCTGATAGTTAAGATGAATATTTCCAGGAATTTAATCCCCCTACCAGAAGAATTGTTGTGGCATGCATTGTCTTCCTTGTTTATTTCAATTTTTATCATTCTAGGCCACTGAAATTAGAGTGAAGATTTTCGAGATTAAGAGGCCTACCCAAGCCACTGAGTTTCTCCCATCTCTCCAGGGTCATAAGCACAGAAGTAGGTAAGTGTAGACGTCAAGACATTTGGGTAACCGTGTTCAGTAAATATGGACCCTACTGATCAGCTATTCTTAAAGAGCACTGTTCCTGTGCATGAGGATAAAACAATACCGACAGCATATGGCAATCAACTGGAAAGGGTTCTTCTGAGGTTTAAATCACTTATTTGATTTTCAGATTGAATGGGAAAATTGATTGATTTAACTAGTCTTTTTAAAAAAAAAAAGTCATGATAACTGGAATCTTCAATAATGAATCTTATCTTTGAATGGCTTCTGCTTGCCAGGCCTTTGTCCGTGTGGGGAAAAATCTCTACAGTTGGCAAGGATATATCTTAACCGCATAGGAGCAAGAACATTACAAGGGCATAGAAAAGACAAAGTTGGGGGTGGGGGGGAATAGGAGCAAGATGTCTTTGAGCCTCTCTGAAATGTCTCACCTGGAGTTCCTGAAATGCCTTATTAAAGAACTTACTTATACAGCTGTAATTTATTTATATAAATGTCTGTCTTCCCCTCTACACTGAAAGCTCATTGTGGGCAGGGAATGTGTCTGTTTATTGTTATATTGTGCTCTCCCAAGTGCTTAGTACAGTGCTCTGTTCACAGTAAGAGGTCAATAAATATGACAATTAAAATTGGATCATCCCTTGACCTATCAATCCATCAAATTTATTGATAATTTAATGTGTTCTCAAACAACACTGTACTACTACTATGTGCCAGGCACTGTTTTAAGTGCTGAGGTACAGACAAGAAAATTGGGTTGTCTCCCCCTTCTAGACTGTGTCTCCCCCTTCTAGACCGTGAGCCCGTTGTTGGGTAAGGATTGTCTCTATCTGTTGCCGAATTGTACTTTCCAAGCACTTAGTACAGTGCTCTGCACACAGTAAGCACTCAATAAATACAATTGAATGAATAACACAGTCCCTACCCCACATAGGGATCACAATCTTAATTCTATTTTACAGATGAGGGAACTGAGGTAAAGAGAAGTTAAGTGACTTGCCCAAGGTCACATAGCAGACTAGTGACAGAGCTGGGATTAGAACCCAGGTCTTTCTGATTCCCAGGCCTGTGCTCTATCCACTAGGCAATGTTGCTTCAAGCACTAAGCTCTTGGGAGAGCACAACAAATTTTAAATGCTGGGGTAGAAACAAGGTGATCAGGTCAGACAGTCTCTATTTCATTTGGGGCACACAGTCTAAGTAGGGAGAGAACAGGTATTTAATCCGCATTTTACAGATGAGGGAACAGAGTTAAGTAATTTGCCAAGGTCACACGACAGACAAGCTAGAGAAGCAGCATGGTCTAGCAGATAGAGAACAAGTCTGGGAGTCAGAAAGACCTGGGTTCTAATTCCGGCTCCTCCACTTTATTCATTCAATTGTATTTATTAAACACTTACTGTGTACAAAGCACTGTACTAAGGGCTTGGCAGAGTACAATACAAAAAGAAACAGAAACATTCCCTGTCCACAATGAGCTCACAGTCTAGAGATGAGCTCACAGTCCCATCTGCTGTGTGACCTTGGGTAAGTCACTTAACTTCTCTGTGCCTCATTTACCTTATCTGTAAAATGGGGATTAAGACTATGAGCCCTATATGGGACAGGGACTGTGTCCAACCTCATTAGCTTTTATCTACTTCAGTGCTCAGGAAAGTACCAGGCACTTAACGTCTCTGTGCCTCATTTACCTTATCTGTAAAATGGGGATTAAGACTATGAGCCCTATATGGGACAGGGACTGTGTCCAACCTCATTAGCTTTTATCTACTTCAGTGCTCAGGAAAGTACCAGGCACATAGTAAGTGCTTAACAAATAACATAGAAAAAAGTGGCAGAGTTGCCTTTAAATAAAGTACAGACCACTTTGATTAGCAGTGCACATTATAAGAAGTACTGAAGAACTGATAAACATAATAACTGTGATATTAGTTAAGCACTTACTATGCACCAAGCACTGTACTAAGCTGTGGGGTAGATACAAGCAAATAGGGTTGAACCCAATCCCTGTCCCCGTGGGGCTCACAGTCTTGATTCTCATTTTACAGATCAGGGAACTGAGGCACAGAGAAGTAAAGTGACTTGCCCAAGGTCACCCAGCAGACAAGTGGAGAAGCCAGAATTAGAACCCAGGTCCTTCTGACTCCCAGGCATGACTTCACCATGCTGCTTCTAGTAATAATAATAATAATGGTATTTGTTAAATGCTTACTATGTGCAAAGCACTGTTCTAAGCACTGATAATATCCAGTAGTACACACTAATCTCATATCCACTATGCCATGCTGCTAATACTACTACTACCACTACTACTACTACTGCGCAAAATAAAATATCTGTTTCTAGCTGAATTCATTGGTTATAAGAGGAGTGAGAATAGTCAACATGAAATTGACACCCTGGGTTTACTGCAAGGATGGCCCGTTTCACATTTCTGCAAAGTTCAGGCCAGAAATTTGAATACTGAGAACGAGTGGACATCTCAAATATGCTGCATTGACATCATTATTAAGTTCATCGGAGGATAAGTATCAGTAATTCACATTCAGAGAGACCTGATACCACAAGCACTTAGTACAGTGCTCTGCACACAGTAAGCACTCAACAAATACGATTGAATGAATGATGACTTTCTAAGGCTCCTGGATTCATTGCACAACACAGAGTTTCAGTGGGGAAGGCCTCATTGCATGGTAAAGCCTGTTATTTCTTCCACTTTGTAGTGCTGTTCTTGCAGCTGAACTGCAAATAGGATTTTCAGTTTCAGCATGCTATTACCAGAGCCCAGCCACAACAACAAGACTCGAGTCAGGTTCTGGTTTTGTGCTGTAGGCAAGTTCTGCTTTCTGTATTTCGAACTTTTTGATGGGAGTTAAAAATGCAGGAAATGAAAACGCAAAGCAGACCCCAGAGTTCCACAAGAAAAAAAAAAAAGAAAACTATTTTGCCTTTGAAATTGGATTTTCTTCTAGTGACTGATGTAAGCAAACTACAATACAGCTTTATTTCCTTTTCTGCGATGTGAAATGCCACAAACCTAGCCTGAGGTTTAAGAAATGCCATGACACACATAAAAACAGTCAATTATGTCGCTGAAATATTCCAGGCACAGTTCCTTTTTTTTTTTTGGCCTCCAAAACTGCCTGCTGTATTTTACATGAATAATTACTACAAATTTATGTGTCAAAAGTCCTCTCCAATGTGAACCCTAGACTTGTGACATCACAGGATTAGCACCTGTAGACTTCAGCTTTAATTGGAATAGATTTACTACCTGGCTATTTATTGTTTAAAGAGAATTTGGAGGCTTTTTGCAATAATGGTTTTAGTCTTCATTGGCACATCTTTTTATTGTAAGGTCGTATGAAAAGCCCATTTAGGAGTTGGCTTTTCCTGGGCAAACACAATGCTCTTGGGTAAATAGAGTTCTTTCAGTGTGCCCGCTGTCAATGTAATTCACTAAAAAAGCACGCACACACCCCCACACACACTCACAGACAAAAACACTCCACAACAAATTGGTGGATATTTCCTAAGAGGTACTGGCCTCTCTGCTCTGGATACATTTATAGAGACTCACCACAGGGTAGTCTAATGAGCTTTATTTCTGAATCACAAATATGGAAGAAGCAATGGTCACCCACCCTATGACTATGCATTGACTACGCACCCTATGCGAAGCACTAAACTTGAAAGAATCCCTCAGAAGCACAAAATTCCCTGTCAACAAAGCATTACAATCTAATGTGGGAGATGATACTTATTTACAAATAGTGGGACAGGGATATAAATAAGAAATAGCTGAATTAATTATTGGCTTTATGTACACAGAATCAATCAACGGTATTGATTGAGGGCTATATGCAGAACACTGTACTAAACACTGTATTACAGAATTAGTGACAAGGCCCTACTGAGAGCTCACGTCCTCCAGGAGGCCTTCCCAGACTGAGCCCCTTCCTTCCTCTCCCCCTCGTCCCCCTCTCCATCCCCCCATCTTACCTCCTTCCCTTCCCCACAGCACCTGTATATATGTATATATGTTTGTACATATTTATTACTCTATTTATTTATTTATTTATTTTACTTGTACATATCTATTCTATTTATTTTATTTTATTAGTATGTTTGGTTTTGTTCTCTGTCTCCCCATTTTAGACTGTGAGCCCAATGTTGGGTAGGGACTGTCTCTATATGTTGCCAATTTGTACTTCCCAAGCGCTTAGTACAGTGCTCTGTACATAGTAAGCGCTCAATAAATACGATTGATGATGATGATAGTGACACCATTTTCTGCCCATGAGGAGCTTAAGTGACGAGATGACAGCCGTTGGACTAGACTTGGGTTGTTAATGAATTGAGAAAGGCTCCCCGGGGGGTGTGAAATGTTAGAAGAACTTAAACAGCAAGTTCAATCGTTTGTTAGGGAGAATAGTCCCCTTGCTTATCCTCAGAATTCTCCCAATCAATTGAATTTTTGTGTTTAGAGCACTGTATTAAGTGCTTGGGTGAGTACAACATAGAGGTGGTAGTCACATTCCCTGCCCACAAGGACTTTACATTATAACCCAGCTTGTTCTCTTTGCTCTGCTGATGCTAATCTACATACTGTGCCTCACTTTGGTATTCCTCACTGTTCATTCATTCATTCAATAGTATTTATTGAGTGCTTACTGTGTGCAGAGCACTGTTCTAAGTACTTGGAAAGTACAATTCGGCAACAGAGACAATCCCTACCCAACAACATTGAACCCTTGCTCACATTCTCCTTCTCCAGAGAGCCCCCCTCTCACCCCTTAGCATCTGGGAGATTAGTCTAAACATCTCCCAAGGTTTACAAAAATCACATTTCCTCCAGAAAGCCTTCCCTGACTATTCTCTCACCTCCCCACCCTGTGAATTCGAGTCCCTACCCCCTAAGCACTAATACACTCACTTTTACCTATCCCCCCCTTAGAAGTTATGTACATATTTTTATATTTGATTAATCAATATTAATGGCAGTGGCATTTGTTCAGCACTTACTATATACCAAACACTGCACTCAACACTGGAGTAGAAACAAGGTAATCAGAATGGACACAGTCAATTGCCTCTGGTACGTAGTATTACGTATTAAACACTTAGTATAAGCCGAGTACTATACCAAGTGCTGGGAATAAATGCGCAGGAATAAATGTCCCTTCGGAAGGGGTCTGAGAATTTAAAATGGAAAGGGGAAGAGGTGATGGGTGATAGATACATAAGCAATGTAGCCTAGTGAATAGAGCACAGGCCTTGGAGTCAGAAGGAACTGAGTTCTAATCCTAGGTCTGCCACATCTGCTGTGTGACCTTGGGTCTGTTACTTAGCTTCTCTGTGCCTCAGTTCCCTCATCTGTAAAATGGGGATTAAGATTGTGAATCCCATGCAGGACAGAGACTGTGTCTGACTTGTTTAGCTTGTATCTACCCCAGTGCTTAGTACAGTGCCTGGCACATAATAAGCACTTAAATACTATTTAAAAAAAAAACCCAAAACCTGTAATTCATTTTAATTTCTGTCTTCCTTGCTAGATTTTTAAGGTCCTTGAGTGTCGGGATGACATCTACTAACTCTAATAATTTTTCCTAAGCATTTAGTACAGAGCTCCGCACAGAGTACATGCTCAATAAATATCACTGATTAGCTACACCATTACCTAGACCATTTTCCATTTCTGATGTCCTGCCAGCATCATTCTGCCTCTGAAAATGCCAGCAGGAGCTCTGGGCCTCATGGATGAGAAGCAGCATAGCCTAGTGGATAGAGCACAGCCCTGGGAGTCAAAGGACCTGGGTTCTAATCTCAGGTCTGCTACTTCTCTGCTGTGTGACCTAGGGCTAGTCACAAAACTTCTCTGTGCCTCAGTTTCCTCACTGCGAGCCCTATGTAAGACATGGACTGTGCCCAACCTGATTAGGTAGTATCTACTGCTTAGAACAGTGCTTGACACACAGTAAGCGCTTAACAAATACCATCATTATTATTACCCCAGCTCTTGGTAGAGTACCTGGCACATAGTAAGCACTTAAATGCCCTTAAAAAATGTCTGCATGCCCCTACTCAACTCTTCTCAGGTTCACAGCTGAGCAAGAAGTCTGACTCTGGAAATATAGAGGGCCAGACCCCAGCTAGAAGGGACTGCGGAGGAAGAGGCAAGACACTCCCTGGAGCTGAGAAAGTATTTTTTGTTATTGATAATAATAATAATGATGGCATTTATTAAGTGATTACTATGTGCAAAGTGCTGTTCTAAGCCCCGGGGAGGTTACAAGGTGATCAGGTTGTCCCATCTGGGGCTCACAGTCTTAATCCCCATTTTCAGGTAAGGGAACTGAGGCACAGAGAAGTTAAGTGACTAGCCCAAAGTCACACAGCTGACAAGTGGTGGAGCTGGGATTTGAACCCATGACCTCTGATTCCAAAGTCCGTGCTCTTTCCACTAAGCCATGCAGCTTCACTATTATTATAACACAATACTTCTGAGAGCTCCCTACTGAGAGCTCAGCTCCTCCAGGAGGCCTTCGCAGACTGAGCCCCCTCCTTCCTCTACCCCTCCTCCCCCTTCCCATCCCCCTGCCTTACCTTCTTCCCCTCCCTACAGCACCTGTATATATGTTTGTACATATTTATTACTCGATTTATACATATTTATTCTATTTATTTTATTTTGTTAATATGTTTTGTTGTCTGTCTCCCCCTTCTAGACTGTGAGCCTGCTGTTGGGTAGGGACCATCTCTATAAGTTGCCAACTTGTATTTCCCAAACACTAAGTACAGTGCTCTGTGCACAGTAAGCGCTCAATGAATAAGATTGAATGAATGAACAACATATATTATGTTATTATAACAATATATAATAACTGTGGTGTATGTTAAGTGTTTATGAGCTAAGCACTGTACTAAGTACTGGGGTGTATAAATGTTATTCATGTCAGACACATTCCCACATGGGGCTCACAGCTGTAGTAGGACAGGTATTGAATCCCTATTTTGCAGATGAGGAAACCAAGGCACAGAGACATTAAAGTGACTTTCCCAAAGTCTCAGCAGGCAAGAGGCACAGCTGGGATTGGAACCCAGGTCTTCTGATTCCCAGGCCTGTGCTCTTTCCATTAGACCATAGTAGATCCTAGAAGGCTATATGGGCACTAATGGCATGTGGTAGAGCTGAATGATGAAACCATCTGTAGAGTGAGTCATCTAACTTTGGAGAGCTAATACCTCAGCACCTTCCCGGGAAAAGCTGAGGACCAACTGGAGATCTCCCCATACGCTGTTAGGTGCAACGAAGTTCCAGGAACAATTAATAATCATTAAGCTATTTTTATTCCTGGGTTGAATTTAAATGAAATAGCTCTGGTTAATATCGTTTCTCCCTCTTGATTTATATCTTCCCCCATGCCAGCATCTCACAGCAGCTGGAGTAATACAAGAGATTTATGTCCTTTCTAATGGTGTGAAAATTAATCTGATTTTTAATTATATTTTTTCTCAAACTAAACAGGCTTCCATTGAGTCGCTACTTAGAATTCACACAGGGTTCAATCAGTTATGCTAAAAGCTTCTCCCTTTTTGGAAAAAAAAATGCTGTGGTATGTCCCTCTCAGTCCCTTGAAAATGTTGTTTGCTCTTCTTCCTGATACCAGTTCTGAGAAGTTAATTCACTGAGGATTCGGGGAAATCCCTCTCAGGGGAGCCACATCAAGGACTGGGATGGTGCTGGGGGTGGGGAGGAGGAAGAGGCATTGGGAAAGGGCTGGCTGAGATCCTGACACCACAAAGTCTTAAGCAAACTGCCCTTTAAAGCACCCTCCACCTGAAGGCACTACCCTGGACAGTCCTGATCATCATCATCATCATCATCAATCGTATTTATTGAGCACTTACTGTGTGCAGAGCACTGTACTAAGTGCTTGGGAAGTACAAGTTGGCAACATATAGAGACAGTCCCTACCCAGCAGTGGGCTCACAGTCTAAAAAGGGGGAGACAGAGAACAAACCCAAACATACTAACAAAATAAAATAAATAGAATAGATATGTACAAGTAAAATAAATAGAGTAATAAATATGTATAAACATATATACATATATACAGCTGATGGTGGGATCCATCTTTGATTAGCCAAGAGAGTGGCCCCCCTACATCATCATCAATCGTATTTATTGAGCGCTTACTATGTGCAGAGCACTGTACTAAGCGCTTGGGAAGTACAAATTGGCAACATATAGAGACAGTCCTTACCCAACAGTGGGCTCACAGTCTAAAAGGGGGAGACAGAGAACAAAACCAAACATACTAACAAAATAAAATAAATAGAATAGATATGTACAAATAAAATAGAGTAATAAAAATGTACAAACATATATGCATATATACAGGTGCTGTGGGGAAGGGAAGGAGGTAAGATGGGGGGGATGGAGAGGGGGACGAGGGGGAGAGGAAGGAAGGGGCTCAGTCTGGGAAGGCCTACATCTCAACAACCTTCTGAAAGTTCATCACTCCTAACTGAAGGAAGCCCCAGTAACACCTCCTGGATTGGAGAGCTAAAGTGGTTTTCTTGGTAACCTGAAAACAGGAGACCAAAAGTCCAGATTTTCTTGAGCCCTTAATGGAAGACAGGGAATCGGGGGGAAAGGAAAGAGTTTCCAGCCCAATTATTTCAATGATAATTTTTTTTTTTCCAAAGAGCGCAGCCAATCAAATATTTTGCTCTCATTGGTGCCCTTTGAGAGTTGTTCATCCCTTACCCATCACAGCATGCAGGAAACCTTAGCGTCTAGAGATTAAACTAGAAGAGATTGCTATTTGCATACACTGAAACATCTTATAGGAAATTGGCAGGTTCCCCCCTCGTGGTTGCAATGCATTGATTGGCCTGATCTTTTCGATGACCTTATCAGGATCAAAGGCATAGGGATTCCAAGATTAAGGTGGATTTAAAGCAACCACCTAACAATTAGAAGCCAACATCTGTTTTCGGTAGTAAAATTAACTCATAATTTACTTCCCCGAAATTCAGATTCATTGCGACACAGTGATCAAGCACATCGACTGTTTCCTCCTCTAATGAGAGATGTTGTTGATGAGTGACGGAATGAAAATTGGATGGGAAAGCAATTAAAATACTTGCTAAAAAACGATTTAATTTTAATATGACCCAGGATTGCATAGAGAGTCGATTAGTAATTAAAAAAAATATGTTTTGCTTTTGGGAAGAATCCTCATTTAAACAGATCCTATATTTCAAAAAGCAGAACTCAAGTACTGGCTTTCTTCCAAGAAGTAAAGAGGGCCAACTCAATATCTCCAGTGGTTTCAGGATACTCTGGAGCTGAGTGAAGAACATGAGTGACATTCCAATTCACAGCAATTATTGGAGGAAAATACATTATTGTGTTCAGCATCTTTCTCAGAAGGAATGGCAGCAATGTATTTGTGTGTCTCTTTTCATATAAAATTCTGGGCAGTGCAAGAAAATTACCTAAATGACTCTCTCCCCTCTTTTAAAACTGTGCCAGTGTTCAGATATTTACAAGCAACCGAACAGCAAAATGCTATACCAGCTTCCCATCTGCGCACCAGGGTTCCTGGAGCAATCAAACTTACTGAAATTAAGGGTCAAAAGATCAAGCCTGTAACTTTAAGCAATCTGGAGGAAGGCGACAATTCTCCACCTTTGTGGTGTTCTGTGAACAGGCCAAGATCACAGAATGGGAAAAACAGCTTTCACATCAAGGGATCATTTCAGTGACAGAAAGCACCTGCAGTTCTGCACAAGAGAGGCTCACAACACAACCAGGCTTTCCTAGGAAAGTACAGATAACCGTCCAATCCAATTCTTTTGGGGAAACATGCGCAAAAGCAGAACAAACACAAACTCAAGAGACCTTTTTGACTCGGGTTGTCAGAGTGAGATTTGATATATAAATTACTGAACAAAAATCAAGTTAAAAATAGAAGCCCACAATTATCAAATCATCATCCATAAAGCGGCTCTGTACCATGTAGGCAGAGCATGCGAGCTACTTTTAATCTGAAACTCTTCACTGTCTTTGTAACGTTTTTAATTGAGGACAATATGTTCATCTTTCTGTCCAATGATAAGAAAGCCACCTGAAATAAAATGGAAGGTAATAACTGATCAATGGGCTTCATATTTACACAGTGCCTACCAGCTGGAGAAGTTATAAAGAAAATAAATAGGTATCATTTCTCCCCCACTAAGACTGTACATCAAAAAGCAACCAGACAGGCACATCGTGTCCCGTTTGATTTTTAAATATTTAATTCAATCAGGATGATATGGTCAGAGATGGGATAGAGTTTAGAAGGTCAGGGAGGGCTGGAAACTCAGTGCAGCTGTGAAATGGGCAAAGCAAATCATGAAAGTTTAATATGCATTACTTTTTTTAAATGAAAATTCTCCTGAAATAAAATACACAGATAAAATATGTTAATTGAGCTGTAATACCAAGAACAAAGTAAATGCATAGGTGTTAAATGTCTACTGAAATAAAACTGACATGGAGTATGTTAATGTATAATACCAGAACAAAGGCAGTTCGAAAGGTGAAGAGTGAGTTACTACGACAACAACATTGTTCTTCTTTCTTGTATAAAAAAGATTTCAAAATCCTTTACAACAGTGTCAGGTGTTTAGTTATGTTGTTTCTTTCTTTAAGGACCTTTCTTAGAAGTTTGAAAGCAAGACACTTATGAGACATGGGGAACTCATGATGATTGGACAGTAGCCATGGATTTTTTCCCTTGTATTATAAATTTCTCTTGTATTCGGTAAAGATCAGTTCAGTTTCCTCGTCAACAGAGCTGAGGGCTGAAGCGTCTCTGGATGAATGGCTAATTCATAGAGGAAACCCATATAAAGTACCTTAGCTGTGCCAAGACTGGGACTATTATTTTGCATTTCAATTACTGTGGGAGTGAAAAAAGGATTCACTTACAGGAGATATGTCCTCTTTTCTTGTAACATTAAGCCAAATCCAACTGGGACCTCAACTTTGAGACTGTGTCCTCTTCAAAACGAAGAAATGAGGACCTGTCAGCCAAAGACTACTTTTGCAAGATAGAAGATGGGGGTGAGGGTGAAAAATGACATGGGAGAAGTAGCACAAAAATAAAAGAAATAAAAGGCCAGGAAATGAGAAGTGGAAAAATGGATGAGTATGGAGACACTCTGAGAATAATCTTTCCCGGGAAGAAAAGACTTAAGGTTTGGGACAGACATGAACTATCACAGGTTTTCTCCCGCAGATCACAAGTGCAGTCCAGTGGATAGTGCATGGGTTTGGGAGTCAGAGGACCTGAGTTCTAAATTCAGCTCTTCCACTTTACTGCTGTGTGATCTTCTGCAAGTCACTTCACTTCTCTGGGCCTCAGTTTCCTCATCCATTCTCCCTTTTAGGTAGGGAACAGGGACTGTGACTGATTTGCTTATATTGTATCTCAGTGCTAAATACAGTGCTTTGCACATAGTAAGCATCTAAATGCCACAATTCTTTTTTTTTAAAGATGTGCAACTCTTCCTTTCACATCCTATAAATTACTATAAAATGAATGGCGCCTCAAAACCCAATGCAGAGGCAAGGAAAAGTGGAGAAATTAGTATTCCCCCAAAATGCACTGAGAATTGTTTCCATTGGTTACAAGGCATGTGTCAGGTACCCAGCATGACCACCAAGCCCCAGCCACCTACAGAGTGATTGAGAGGGAGTTTCCATAAAATGATGTAAAGTGGAAATAAAGATAATACTGTTCAAGTAACTAAAATATACTCCTTTTACCAATGATTTCCCTATCTTCCTATTGGAGTTGCACCATAGCTGGAAAAAGAAGCTCTGATCTTTTTCAGAGCTAAGAAGATAAGCTCCATCCTAAAGTGAAATGGAGAATTCAAGCATGATGGACTGGAGTCAGCCAGGTAACTGGAAACAATCTACATTTCAGAATTTACCTAAATTTACCTGGAACAAATATTACTGACAGAATGGTTGTATGTGTATTTGTGTGTATACGTATCTGAGTGTTTACATGCAGAGCACTTTACTAAGTACTTGGGGTCCCCCTCTAGGCTGCAAGCTCACTGTGGGCAGGGAATGTGTCTTGTACTGTACTCTCCCAAGAGCTTAATATAGTGCTTTGCACACAGTAAGTGCTCAATAAATAAAACTGACTGACGTGGGAGAATACAATGGAGTTAGTAGACTTGAATTCTTTCCCACAGGGAACTTTCATTGTAGTAGGGGAGATAGACATTAAAATGAATTAAAGGTAGCTGGAAGTGGCAGAATGTAAAGATAAGCCCATAAGTATTCTGGCATTAATGCTTGTCTCCTTCATAGACTGTAAACTCCTAGTGGGCAGGGCTGGTGTCTACAAACTCTATTGAAGTGTGTTTTTTCCAAAGCACGTAATACAGTGCTCTGCACACACTAAGTACTCAAATACCACCGACTGACTTAACTGCAAAGGCAACACACAAAAAAGAGAGAGAATAGCCTGGGGAAATAAGAGGTCAGGAAAGACTTTCTGGAGATAAGATTTTAGTAGGACTAAATTATATATTTTTGTTTATCTATGTGTGTGTGTGTGTGTGTGTATATGCATATATAAAAATGCAAACAAAAAGATTCAATGTACGTATTATATATGGGCAGAGATAAACAAAAATCAGCATCATACTATTATTCCAAATGCCTAAATTCTAAAGTGGTCCAAAAATGGAAATTAGAGGTTATTAGTATAAATAGGAATAGGGATTTTAAAAGGGATTAAGGAACATAAAGCAGTGCCTGGCTCTTCTTCTGTAGCCACGATCTAATATCTGATGTGAACCATGTGACTGGATCCTAGAATGAACCTGCAAATAAGTTTGCATTCTATCTGCCATCAGCAAATGCCCGTGGGAAGCAACGAGTGTGGGAGGGTGTGTTGATCAGTAGGAATCCCCATCTGCAGTCTGGGAAAGGGGTGTGACTAATGCATAATGGTGGTGAAGTCAAGATAATTTCCAGATTTCAAGATTAAATTTTCTCAGAAATGATAGCTTATCAGAATGTTTCCCAGAATGTCATGAGAAAACTATAATCAAGATGAAGAGGCAGGAAAAAACAAGGGTCCTGAATAGCCAGCTTTGACCTTACTTTGATCACATCAAGTATTAAAAGGACTCAATGAAAGGATACTTGAGGGCCTAGAAATTAGCTTGTCATAGGTACACCTATAAATCTAATATAAATAGCTGTGCCATTATTCATGCACAATCACATAATTATAGTTTTCCTATTTGGAGAGAAGTCTCTGGACAGTAAGAATTTATCCATGTTCAATGACCAATGACCACTGTGTTCAATGACCAATGTATGAGCAATTCTGTCCACTCTGGTATCATATACAGATTGTCCTACGCCAGGCTCAGACATTTGCTATGTGTGGTTATGCTTTTTGATTTTGCTTCTTGCTATCATGATCAGAGCAACCATTCACAACAAAAAATATTTGGCATTACTCATGAACAAATCAGAAACATCGATATGGACCAGTATTCCTTCACTACACCATGTTTGTCTCAATTTTTGAAATGCTAAAATTTTGGATATAGAGGACAAGTAAGAGGTTACCTTCAAGATTCAATAAAATAGATTTTCCTTCCCCAGTTATCTGGCTATCTGCTAGATTTTTCACCAAGTGTCTTCTTAACTGAATGAAACTAATATTGACGTTTGACTGAAAAGAGCCAAATTTTAAGAAATTTAATATGTACAGAGTCCAAGTTCCATAAGGGCACTTGTTTTTCCTTTCATTCCTCTCCCCCCGGCACAAAAAACGCATGCACACACACACACACACACCCCATTCGCAAGCACTTAGTACAGTGCTCTGACACAGTAGGTGTTCAGAAGATATTACTGATTGACTGCATGTACCAATTGCTTGGTATAGATTAATCACCAGGATAAACCTCTTTTATGAGATCTGCTCTGCTGCTGATTGCATGAGATTTAAACAAATAAAACGCCTCTTCACACAGTGAATGGTAAGCCCAAAACTGTGACATTTATGTTGTGCAGCTGAAAATATCAACAAATTTAAGAGTTTAGATAACATCAGGGATGAGAGGTCCATTAATGGGAAATTGGAGGGAAAATTAAAGTTCTAATAATCAGGGTTGATGATGAAGGGAGCAATAATGATAATAATAGTGATAGTGGTATTTGCTAAGCACTGGGGTAAAAAATAATGATAATAATATTGATGGTATTTGTTAAGCTCTTACTATGTACCCAGCACCATTCTAAGCACTGGACAGAAGATGAAATCAATCACAGTTCCTGGTCTACATGGGGCTCACAGTCTAAGGGAGAGGGAGAGCATGTACTGTATCCCCATTTTACAGATGAAGAAACTGAAGCACAGAAAAGTTAAGTGACTTAGCCAAGGTCACATAGCAGGAAAGTGGTGCAATTGAGATTTGAACCCGTTTCCTGACTCTTAATCCTGCACTCTACCATTTAGCCCTGACGCTTTTGGCTATCAAAGTTTTTCCATATAGCCTCCTGCCACCATCAATGACAGTTAGGGGAGTAATGAATCTGAGGCAGCAATAGCACTGCTTTGGTTTAATGTTCCTTCTGTCAGAGTAGTTGTGAATCCTGATTAGAGAACAATTTAGATGTTGCCATTCCCGATGATTACAGTAAATTTGAAGTCAATTACTCTTATTGGCCTACATGCAAGACCCACAACAAAGGTTTTTAAGTCAGAGTTGGGATTTTTCAAAAAGAATGAAAACTACTGCATCCATCTTTAATGTTCGTTGTAATCCTGAAGGATTTTATATATCTAAATCTCTCTCTCTCTATGTATATATATATACATACATACATGTGTATATAGGTATTTGTTAGCTTGGCAAAGAGAAAGAATGGGGGCAGGAAAGAAAGGCTTTGATTTTACTTGAGTTTGTGTGGAAAAGGCCTCAAGACATTTACATTAATAAGGAGGTTTTTGGTTTTTAATCTTCCAGAAATTACAAACCCATTACTCTTTTCCCATTTGTTTTTCCCCCATATTAAAGGGATAGACTTAATAAAATTTAGTTGGAGTAAGGATAATTATAGGTGGGAAAGAACACAATTATAAGGGGGGGACAAAAGCAGAAATATTACAGCGCAAAAATTAATCAGACGGGGGTTGTAAACACCATATGATTGGGTGAGCTAGAGAAGCAATTATTTAATAGGCTATTAATCATAAGTGACACAATAAGTAGTGAAAGCTGCCTGCTAAAGTAATTCTATTGACTAACTCAACTCAAGGCAAGTGATTTTCCATCCTATGCACCTTCACGGGAGAATGGACTATCATACTGATGGGTAAGGTGGTGGGTAAGGGTGATATCCAACATTCAACAATTCTTAGGCACCCTTATGTCAAGGAGGGGAAATAATTTCCTTTCTTTGGAGCTACACCTAATTCCAAACAAAGCAATGTTTCCTAGAAAAATGTCTGATATTGTCTCCTAGAAATGTCTTTGGTTTTCCAGAGTGAAGCACTGTAAATCATTTACTTATTCATATGTCTGCCTCTCTCTCTAGACTGTAAGCTCATTAGGGACAGGGAATGTGTCTGTTAATTCTGTAATACTGTACTCTCCCAAGCACTTAGTACAGTGTTGTTCACATAGTAAGTGTTCAACACATGCCACTGATTGATTATTGCATCCATGGGGATTGTCCATCCACCCACTGAACTCCCAGGTCATTCTGCAGGCAAGGGAAGAGTGTCACTATTGTTGAGGGGAATTGGCTTAATCAGACAATTGTATTTTCTTGTAGAAAACATGGAAATGTTGCAAAATCAAAGTAGGTAACACGTTTATGAAACATATTATTAAGTGCTTGACAATGTATTTATTGAATGCTTCATAATAATAATAATAATAATGGTATTTGTTAAGCGCTTACTATGTGCAAAGCACTATTCTAAGCGCTGGGGGGAATACAACGTGATCAGGTTGTCCCACATGGGGCTCACAGTCTTAATCCACATTTTACAGATGAGGGAACTGAGGCACAGAGAAGTGAAGTGACTTGCCCAAAGTCACACAGCTGACAATTGGCAGAGGCAGGATTTGAACCCATGACATGTGACTCCAAAGCCCGGGCTCTTCCCACTGAGCCATGCTGCTTCTCTGAGCCACGCTGCTTCTCTAATAATAATAATGATGGTATTTGTTAAGTGCTTACTACGTGCAAAGCACTGTTCTAAGCTCTGGGGAGATACAAAGTGATCAGGTTGTCCCAGTGGGGTTCACAGTGTTAATCCCCATTTTACAGATGAGGGAACTGAGGCACAGAGAAGTTAAGTGACTTGCCCAAAGTAACACAGCTGACAACTGGTGGAGTCAGAACTTGAACCCATGACCTCTGACTCCAAAGCCCATGCTCTTTCCACTGAGCCACGCTGCTTAATGTGTGCAGAGCCCTGCACTAAGTACTTGGGAAAGTTTTGGCAGATGTGATCCCTGCCCACAAGAAGCTTACAGTTTACAGTCTAAAGGGGAATACTGTGGTGTTTGTAAAGTGCTTACTGTGTACTAAGCATGGTGGGAGATACAAGAAAATTAGGTTGGACACAGTGCCTATCCCACATGGTGCTCCCAGAAGAGGTATTGACACTATTCACTACCAACGAGGTGCTTACAAAGTATTGGAGGGAAAAGTCATTCAAAATGATTTATCATTAGTGGGAGGAGTACAAAGAACTAGGATTAGATAAGCAGAAGATTAAATGAACTAGGATGAAATAGGATAATGAATGGAATGTACAATTGATATGCGTATATACATTTGTGCTGAGGATGGTTAGAAAATAATGTTTAGGTGGACAGACACTATCTTTGGGGCCTAGAAAGAGAGACACATATTTAGCGAGAAGGCCCCTTAACATGGCCTAGTGGATAGAGCAGAGGACTGGGAATATGAAGGACCTGGGTTTTAATCTGGGCTCCGCCACTTTGCTGTGTGACCTAGGGTAAGTCACTTCACTTCTCTGTGACTCAGTTATCTCATCAGTAAAATGGCGCCCCTTGTGTATCAGGGATTGTGTCCAAACCGATTTGCATTTATCTACCTCAGTGCTTAGGGTGGTGCCCAACGCATGCACAAAGTGCTTAATAAATAGCACAATTTATTACTACGCAGCCAATCAATTCTGTTTATTGACTGCTCACTCTATGCAGAGCCCTTGGGAGGGAACACTGAGATAGAGTTGGTGGGCACGTCCCCTGCCTGTTTTCATCTTTTAGAATCTAGTACTCCTACATAGATTGTGAACTCCATGAGGGACAAGGACTGGGTCCAACCTGATTAATTTGTATGTACCTCAGTGGTAGGACAGTCTTGAAACATATAGTAACTACTTAATTACCATATTAATCAAAATCATAATGATAATCAGCTACCACTTAGAAGCTCACATTCATAGCAAATATATGAAGATCTAGCTCAATAGCGTACAATTGCCTTAGCTGAGGAAAACATTGAAACAGTAATAAATATGTGTTGGGTGGATGGGATTAGTAGAAGCTCATTATGTACATAAAGGGATGGGGAGAGCGATGAAAAGGAATGAACCAGAAATCGAGAGTTTTCACACAATTTCACAACCCTGAGTGGAAACTGGAAATAGGCAGAGCAGAAATGTGCCTTTTGTTTTGCAGCCAAAATGGGTTCTGACAGAATGTGATTTACCATTGAAAGGCTTGCATGCCTTCAGAAAATAAATACTGAAGAGAATTATATCAGTGAAATAGACTGTTAAATACCTATAAGAAAGAAAAATAACAATTCTGGCTAGAGTGGAAGGGCCCATATTGAAGATTTAGTTGATAAGGGAGACAGAGACAAATGATTACAAAGGAAGTAATAGATACAAAAAGGTCCTAGTGAATCAGGTTGCTTTCATCTGCCAGCCCAAGCAGAGGCCAGTGCAGAATGGTAAGCTACGGGGAGAGAATCAAAAAATCTTTGAAAATTAAATAGCATGTGGAATCTTGCTGATTTTGTGAATGTGGTCACTGGAAGTGCCATTACTGAATCATTTCAATGGTCCCTGCATCCCAGCACTCTGTCTCCATTCTAGGTAATATCGGAGGAACAGTGTGATGGTTCGCCAATCAGTCGATCACATTTATTGAATGTGTACAGTCTAAATGCTTGGGATACCACAGACTAAGCAGACATGATCCCTGCCCTCAGAGAGTTTATAATCTAACAGGAGAGACAGATGTTAACATTTGCTGACGATGGAACATTCTAACATCCTTAACTTTTCCCTTCATATTTCTAAGTTACCTTGTAGTAGCCTATTGTGGACCTTTCATTTGAACATGCTGATTTTATTTTAATGATGGGAGATAGGACTACTACACATTTACAATTCTGTATTTTTTTTTATCCCTGTTTTATAGTATATTTGTAATTGGCATTTCCTGGGATCATGGGACTGCTTTAATGCTACTTACATTTTCTCCTATAATTAACTGTATTTCATTTAAAGTTCTTTTAAAACCATTTCATAGAACTGATAGAGAAGCAGTGTTGCCTAATAGATAGACCACAGACCTGGGAATCAGAAGGACCAGGATTCTAATCCTGGCTCCACCATTCATCTATTGTGTGCCCTTGGGTGAGTCACAACTTTCCTGTGCCTTAATTACCTAATCTGTAAAATGAGGATTAAAGAATGTGAGCCCCATGTGAGACGTGGACTATGGCCTGTCTGATGAGCTTCTATCTCAGCACTTAATATCATGCTTAGTTCATATTAAACACTTAATACCAAAAAAACCTAATTAATCAATCCTATTTGAGTGCTTACTGTGTGCAGATCACTGTTCTAAGAGCTTGGGAGAGTACGAAAATTAAGAACACCTTCTATGGATTTATCAGTATATGTCTGACTCAGAGTCACAGAAAGGGAAGGAATGTATTCTCTCTGACCTAGGAATCTCATGGATAAGTTATACACTCTCCGGATGGTAAATAGGAGAACTAGGTTAAATAGAAGCAGCTTGATATTCAATTCCTTTACTTCCTTAAGACTCTGTCAGTATCAGACATTTCACGTATTGCTATTCACTACAAAATCATTTGCATCATTTCTGTTATATTGATTTGAAGGCTGCTTAGAGGGATTTGATTACTGAGCTGAAATAAATAGTCAACCCCACTTGCTTGGTCTCTTCAGAAAAAGAAATTTGTTTAAATATAATTTAAATATAAATTAATTGCTTAAATATAATTAGAGATGCATGGACAAGGTAAAAATTGGATGTCCAATTGCATCATTGCTGGCCTGCTCTGGTTTATTGATTATGAGACACTACCCTAGAAATACATAGGTTATCGTGCCAGACATAAATTATACTATTGTGAATATGCTCGTATCTTTCCTAAACTTTAACTGCTCGCTTTAGTGTAAGCTTCCTGATGGAACGGATCAGATTGTTCTCCCCCAAGTGCTTAGCATAATGCTTTAGAAGCAGCATGGCCCTATGGAAAGAGTTTAGGATGGGAGTCAGAGGACCTGGGTTCTAATCCCAGCTCTGCTACATGCCTGCTGCCTGACACTGTGCAAATCATTGATCTTCTTTGGGCCTCAGTTTCTTCATTTGTAGGATGGGGATACTTATCTGTTTTCCCTTCCTCAAACTGTGAGTCTCATGTGAGGTGGAGATGCTGAGGTTATCTGATTGTTTTACATCTACCCAGAACTTAGCACAGGACTTGGCACATAGTAAGAAATGAATACAACTGTGACTGATTAATGCTCTGCCCACAGTAAACACAAAGGTTTGTCTTCTGCTGTAATCTTCCAACTTTCCACATCGCTGAGATTTTCCTTCATCTTGTATTAAATGTATCTTTTCTCTCCTTTGCATCAAACAAAACAGTTGAGCACTGGCTTCAAGGAACTCCCGAGGTCTCTCATTACTGACAGTAATAATAATAATAATAATAATAATAATAATAATAATAATAATGGTATTTGTTAAGTGCTTACTATGTGCCAAGCACTGTTTTAAGTGCTGTGGTAGATACAGGGTAAGCAGGTTCTCCCACATGGGGCTCACAGTCTTAATCCCCATTTTACAGATGAGGTAACTGAGGCACAGAGAAGTCAAGTGAGTTGCCCAACGTCACACAGCAGACAAGTGGCGGAGTCGGAATTAGAACCCATGACCTCCAACTCCCAAGCCCGGGCTCTTTCCACTAAGCCACGCTGATCTGTCTTCTACTTTCCAGTCTGGTGCTCTTTCTAAATAAACCTTCTCACTGCCCTTCATTTCAGCTCTTGTCCTTCAGACTTTTAGCATGTTTCCCCAATTTGGAACTCCCTTCCCTTTCAAACCTGCCACTACACAGCTCTCCCCACAGTCAACACCCTCCCAAATTCCCAATTCCTCCACCAAACCTTCTCTGATTAATTTTCCTCATCCTTGGTCATTTCTCCCAACTAATCAGCATTTACACACTTTTATATGCATTGATGCATGTACTCTACTTTGTGAGCACAACCTAACCAGCCTTCCATTCCCTTTCTTCATTCTGTGAGTAGTGTGTGTATCTCGTCAAATTTTTAATTCCTAGAAGTTAGGGATTGTGTTTTAACACTTTTGTACTCTCTCAAGTATTTAGAATAGTGCTTGCTCACAGTAGAGGCTCAGTAAATACAGTGGGCTGACTGATCCTTCCCACCCTGTGACATCTTTCCTATTTAAATTTACCACAGAGCAGTAATTTGTATTGTCTCCTGTTTCATTTTCTCATAGGTCCCAGCCCACAGAAGTATGATGTGAGGAGCATACTTGAAGAATCAATCAATCAATCAATTGTATTTATTGAGCGCTTACTATGTGCAGAGCACTGTACTAAGCGCTTGGACTGTACTAAGTGCTTGAATGGTATAGTGACTGTGTATAACTAAGACCTAATTGTTTGTGATTCTGTCTTGCCACTTGATGTTAAGTAGTGCATACATGTGTTATTATTGGAACTAGTCTTCAAGTCAAATTGAGCGACTGATATCTACAGTCATGAAGAGTATAGGACACTACCCTGTAACTCTATACTTCCAGCTTGATGTGAAACTTGCTACGACGGAGGCACCACTGTCTATCAATCTTCCAAAAGATATACTAATGATGTAATTATTTTCTGTCTTCTTGTCTGTCCACACATCACTGAACAGAGGGCTGCCAAAGTAGCAGAATTCATTGTCAGCTTAATAATTTATTTCACCTTGGTGTTGTATAGGATTTTCCAGGTCCTAAAACATCCCCCTCCCTCCCCACCTCAACACACTCATACACACTTTGAGTTCCGCATTTCAATATCCCTTCCCGCTGTCTCTATGAAACATCTTTTCACAGAAATTTGAAGAGCTCTACACAGGAAAACCAAAAGGAAGCAATACAGAAACAGAGTACTTTGGAGACACTTTCAAGTCTTGGCCCCTTTGAAAAAGATTGGTGGAATGTAGGCTACTTTGTTCCTTTATCTTTCCATCAATCTGCTAAGCAGCATGGCAGCAGTCATTACCCACCAGGAAGAGATAAAATATCCTCACAGCTGCTATTGGAGCCTGTTATTTATCCCTCCCAATGTCAGTCCAAAGTGGTTTCATCCCTTAACACTTTCTCTGCATGGCAGAAGAAAGCTAGTGGATGATCATTAAGATGACAAAGTCGATGGACACCAAGGCAATAGAGTATGTGAATGTGCCTCCTCCAGTGATAATTGTTTCTGGGACAACTAAATGAACAGATATGGGAGAAGCAGAATCCATGGCCTTGTTTCTGACCCCTTTAGTACCTCTACATTTTTGAGCCACTGTGTATAAAGAGAGGCCAAATTGGCTGTTTCAATTAGCAGCAATCCCCTGGAAATAGAGCAAAGTTGGTACCATTTACAACAAAAAAAACCCGTCCATCCTCCCAGATACTTTTCAGTATTAAAAGCTCTCAATTTCTATATGATTGAGGGGGAGAGAGGGAGATCAACCACAAAATTCATATAGAGTGGCGAGTAGCAGATTCATAATTAAATCTGTAACATTTGAGAGACTTCTCTAAAATAACTTCAACTAATCGATATGAAGTCCAGTAAGGTCTTCTGGGAATTTTAGTCTGAGCTAAAACAAAGGAGGATGAAGATGAATGGCTAATCTTTATATGCTCTAACTGTCTCATGGGTACTCTTACTTCCAGTTATGTGCCAAATAGGATACCTCGCTGGTCCAAAATCTTTTGCATCAGCTACTCAGTAAAATTTTAGTATCATCTTGGAGAATACAAATTTCCAGAGGAACAAAGGGTTATTTTCTCCAGATCCTGTCAAGTGGTTCATTCAAAGCAGTCCATTCTGAAAATAAACATACTTTATAAAGTGCCATGCATGAAATATGCCACAGAAATAAAAGAATGGAGTAAAAAAAAATTACGATGTTTTACTGTGCACACCTGTTGGGAATCAGAAGAGTTCCATCAATTATACCTTATCCTTTTGTGATCTTTCCCTTATTCCTTTTTGACATCAGGGAAGACAAAAGATTAAGCCCTGAGGCTAGGTCTTAAACTGTGGACAAAATAAAGAGAAAAACTTCAAAAAACCAAAAACGTCACAGAGGGCAAGGGGTGGTGTTCCCATTTGTTCTAAAAAGAAACATAGCACCATTACAACAGTCCTATCCTAATCAAAAATAGCTTTTTAAATAAAGGAAAGCCATGAAATTAAGGGTCTACAGAATAAAGTAAGTCTGTCTCCCCCTTCTAGACTGTGAGCTCGTTATGGGCAGGGATTGTCTCTCTCTATTGCTGTATTGCACTTTCCCAAGTGTTTAGTACAGTGCTCTGCACACAGTAAGCGCTCAATACATACAACTGACTGAATGAATGAACAATACAGATAGTTCTGGCATGCCCATACTTCAGCTCTGCCAATTTTTTTCTCTACTCAAAAGAGAATAAGTGAAGTTCTTTACCTGCTCATATATAAATAGAATAATTCTCAGGAAACCGTTCCTTAAGCACATCAAGTTGAAAGGGAGAAATGTGCTGGGATAAAGTTTCTTACCTGATGTAAACCAGAATTACCCATGCAACCTCACATTAATTAGAAGACCAAAATGGAAGTTCCAGGCCTGTTCTAGGCTCTGGTTTGGTCTGGAACACCCAAGGGCATTCCAAGTCCATCCTAAAAAAGATCTCGATTCCTTGAAGTCTCCTTGGAATTTACCTAGCTCTTCTAGGGCTCATTAAATTGGCAATGAGCCAGACCAACAAGGCTGGAAATTGACTTCCTCTCTTGAATAGAATTAAACCTCTGGAACTATTCCAGTCCACTCTGATCATTGTAGATTGGAAACTGGGTGGGATTGGGGCTAGTCATTTTGCTTGTCAAATTCTTTTCCAAAGCATTTGGTTTTCAAGAGATAGGGATTAAATTATAGCATTCGTATACTTTAATAAATGAAAAAAGTCTCCAGTGATTAATAATAATGGTGGCATTTACTAAGCGCTTATTATGTGCACAGCACTGTTCTAGAGTGAATCTCAAAATGAATAATCGGCATGTGCCGTGATCAACATCAAAATGTCGAAGACAGTGAGGGTCCCAGGGTGGGGGCAGTCTGATTCCACAGAATCAAGATCTCACTTCCACTGCCTGATGATCCAGTCCTTGAGCCAGATGGGG
This sequence comes from Tachyglossus aculeatus, assembly GCF_015852505.1. NCBI lineage: Eukaryota > Metazoa > Chordata > Mammalia > Monotremata > Tachyglossidae > Tachyglossus > Tachyglossus aculeatus. The sequence goes on from NC_052084.1 coordinate 34,476,146, forward strand.
CCTAGACTGTGTCTGGTTCAAAGGCAGCAGCAGAGAGAAGGCAGAACAAACTAAACCTTGTTGAGATAAGAGGAAGTACCAGCGTTCTGGTTATTATCCCATTTTAGATAAGAGATAAGAGAAGCAGTGTGGCTCAGTGGAAAGAGCACGGGCTTTGGAGTCAAAGGTCATGGGTTCAAATCCCGGCTCTGCCAATTGTCAGCTGTGTGACTTTGGGCAAATCACTTAACTTCTCTGTGCCTCAGTTCCCTCATCTGTAAAATGGGGATAAAAACTGTGAGCCCCCATGGGACAACCTGATCACCTTATAACCCCTCCCCAGCGCTTAGAACAGTGCTTTGCACATAGTAAGTGCTTAATAAATGCCATCATTATTATTACCAGTGGAAAAACTCATTCTCTGGGTATTAGCAATGTCAATTTTTAGCTGAAATAGTTGGGGTTAAAATATAGCACTCTAAAAGATGACAGTAAACAGTTTGGAAAATATTAAGAGTCCTACAGAGCCAAGGAAAGTAGAATTGACATTTCATTCAACAAACATCTCCCCACACATGCCAGCAGTGAAAGGAATGAGAATCAGGAGACCTGGGTTCTAGTCCAAGCTTCACTCTTGCCTGTTCTAACATCTAGGATATATTGCAATTTCCCCGTGTTCAGCTTCCTCATTTGGAAAATGGGGATAAAGTACCTCTTCTCCCTCCTTTGAACTGGGATGATTTCAAATTATTATTATTATTATTAATTATGAATAATGGCATTTGTTAAGCACTTACTATGAGGCAAGCACTGTAATAAGCTCTGGGGTGGATACAAGCAAATCAATTTGGACACAATCCCTGTCCCATTTAGGGCTCCCAGTTTCAATCCCTATTTTACAGATGAGGTCACTGAGGCCCAGAGAGGTGACTTGCCTAAGGTCACACAGCAGACAAATGGAAAAGCCGGGATCTTACTAGAATTTCTTTTTCCTCTACGGATGCCATTCCTCTGAACAACAGTAATACACTGAGAATTTTGGTATAGGAAGTGAGAGATTAAAAAACAATATTGAATGGGGAAAAGTTTTTATGCACTGTTAAATCAGTTTGCACCATAAATTGGAACTGTCTCTCAATTTGTGCAATAACAAATCTGTGAATACATTCCCTCTCTCAATTCACACTTAATCTGAGAACCTGGTTTCCCCGGTGGCTTTGTCTTTAGTGGTCATTTAGTATGTGGGGGAAGGTATTTTGATTTTTCAGTTTCCAATTGCTCTGCCTATACCACCTGTTATTTTCAACAGCACGTTAGCTACTCGTGTCTTAAAGGTTGCAATCCGGCTTTCAAAATGAGCCTGATATAAAAGACAACTAATGCGCGAAACCCTGTGACAAAAAGGCAAAGAACGGAGATAGGGAAGGGGCTGCTAGAGTACTTGGGAGTCATATCTGTTCTGAAAAGCCATTCCACACTCTTAGTGTAATTTTTAAATCCCCAAACTTAACGAGAAAGCAGTCCCTGCTGATCACAAAATGTCCTCACAAGTATCAAACAGGTGGGGGAGAAATCCAGGCTTTATCCCATCAAGCTTCACTGCCCACCATCAATAGCACTTACCAGGTGGCCAACTTCAAAGGAATAAGTCCGTGTCTTTGTTACATCCAGCCCTTGTGGGGCAGATTGGCAGGGGCGGTTAGGTTACTTTCAAGTTCTACTTTCACTTAAGAAGGTAAATGAGGAGCATGAAAAGGAGATCCTGATTAAAAGACATTCAAAGGAAGCCAAACCTTCCACCGGCCAGCTATGATTAAGGCCTGACAGAAGGGAAGTTCTGTTGTGAAAAGGTGAAACAAACACCAGAAAACCCCACAGATCACTACAGATTCCTGCCTGGGTTTTTAGCAACTAATCGCCATCCTTAGCCTGTCAAACTGCAATTGTTAGAGATCAACTGGGATCTAGTTGTTTTTATGACCATGCGGGCTTCACCCCCTAATCTTTGCTGTGGACACCAACAATACCATTTATTGAGCGGACCTCTGTAGCAAGTGTTTGAGACAACATAAAATAGAGTTTAGTGGACCAGCCCACAAGGAGTTCAACTTTTTAACTTCCAGCAGGCTGCCTTCAATACTCGATAAGGAGTTCTGATTAAGGTTTGGCTTAACATAATCTCTTTGGAGAAAATGGTAATTACCATAATACTTCATGGTCATGGTACAATTTATACTGCCCATCAGCCCTTTCACTACCCAACTTATAATTGATTTCATAAAACTGACGTGTGTGAGCAGGGGAGAATTATGGCAAAATATCAGTCAGTGGCATTTGTTGAGCACCTACTGTGCAGAACACTGTACTAAGCTCCTGAGAAAGTACAGTATAGAATATAGACAGTAGTCAATTGCTACAGCTCTTGCAGTAGTTGATTGCTACAGCTTACCAACAGGACCCATCTCTGGCTCAGTATTCAAGAATAAATACGATTGAATGAATGAATGAATGAGAACATGAGCTTTGTCAATGCTGTCATCAATCTTTCACATTGACGAATCTCTGCTTTGTTAAAGCAAAAGCAGCCACATTGCATATGTTCTTTCCATTACTGGTTTTGAGTACAGTACTGTCATTTCTCTGGATTAAAACAGACAGACCTCATTTTGGGGAACACATCTATCCTGTAGATAAGACCGTGGTAAGAGATTTCCATGCCTCCATTATGTAGTCCTTTAATAGTACCGGGAAAACAATTCAAAGAGACTACAACAATCTCTTTGACTGTTTGACTCTGACAGACCACAACAACTCCACACACAGTAAGCGCTCAATAAATACGATTGAATGAATGAATGAACAGAAAAGATACTGAAGAGTTTCAAAGTATCCTGTATGCCTTTAGGAATCCAGTGGTGTTACTAATTGTGTACCACAGAAAATATTAATGCTGGCTGGTGCAGTAAAGGAATTAAACTGAGGGAAAAAAAAATGCCTTAGGCTAAACAAATGATAATTCAGTCCTCCCAACTAGAAGTTTCAAACTGAGACTCAAATGTGACTTTGCACAACCTGGAATCTACAGAATACCTGCAGTGTGATAGATGTACTGTACCAAATTACAAGAAATTCAATCAAAACGATGTAAATTCAGCGGCATAAAATAGGAGCATTAGAAGCTCTAAAACCTTCAGCTATTATTAATGCCTAACAGTAAATTCCACCTAAGCAATCATCAGAGACAAAGTCTGAATCTTAAGTTAACACTCCAGAAGTTTTAAATCACAATAACACTTGCGTGCAGGTGCTTGTGGGAAGCCCCCAGCGCTGACCACTTCTGTTCCTGGAGCTCAGGAAGAAGCAATCAGGAAGGACAGCCATGTTTTACTCAGTGCCATTTTAGTAATCCGCTGTGAATCACTTGTAAACAGTAGGAACACAATTAAACTGGGAGGTATGCTTACCCATTAGAAAGATATGCACTCACACACACATACACAGATACGCTCGGCTGTTCTTAAGGCTTGGCAAATCACACTTTACCCAAGCACCACCCCACCAAAACAGCCCACTGTCTCACCACCTTCTCCTACAGGATAGCCAAAAATGCCAAATGAAACAGCTGAGCCAATTTTCTTTCTCTTCCTGCCCCTAACCTCTCTCATAATAATAATAATAATAGCATTTATTAAGCACTTACTATGTGCAAAGCACTGTTCTAAGCACTGGGGAGGTTACAAGGTGATCAGGTTGTCCCACAGGGGGCTCACAGTCTTCATCCCCATTTTACAGATGAGGTAACTGAGGCACAGAGAAGTGAAGTGACTTGCCCAAAGTCACCCAGCTGGCAATTGGCAGAGCCGGGATTTGAACCCATGACCTTTGACTCCAAAGCCCGTGCTCTTTCCACTAAGCCACGCTGCTTCTCTCACACTCTAGTGTTTTAGTAGGAAAAACACAGGACTGTGAGTCAGAAGAAGTGGGTTCCAATCCTGCCTCTGCTATTTGCCTGCTTTGTCATCTTTGGCCAGTCCCTCCAATGCTCTGTGCCACAGTTCCACCTCATCTGTAAATTTGAGATTTCCCTCCCTATTAAATTATGATCCCAGGTAGGACAGGGACTATATCCAATCTGATTCCTTTGTCTACTCTAGTGTTTGTCACATAGGAAGCACTTAAATACCACTATCATTATAGGAAGCACTTACTAAATGCCATCATTATTATTATTATTATCTCATTGTAGGCAGGAAACATGTCTACCGGCTCTGTTGTACTATACTGTCCCAAGCATTTAGTACAGTGCTCTGTACACAGTAAGGGCTCAATAAGTGCCACTGATTGAAAGATTAAGCCTTACTGTGTTTAGAGACACCAGTTCCTGCTCTAACTTTCTGGGGAAGTTTCCACGTGGTCATTGTGCCAGAAGCATGGGAACTCAGAAGCTTAAATCTTTGTTTGAGAAGGTTCTTAAGATTCATTCAATTGTATCTTTTACCATCTTAAAATGCTTTCATGGGTAAATCTCCTTGTTTCCCTCCCTGTGTTTCGTCACAATTTTCATTGAGGTTTCACAAATACCATTCTCTTTTCTCCCAAACTTTGGTGTATCCATGAAATCATTGCAGCCTCACCTATCTAGAAGAAAGTGGGCAAGAGGCTGAAAAAAATCATAGTAATAATGGTAAATGCTGTGGTGTTTGTAAATCACTATACACCAATCATTGTGCTAAGCCCAGGAGTAGATACGAAACCATCAGGGTAGACACAGTCCCTGTCCCACAGGGAGCTCCCAATTCAAGAGGAAGGCAGAAGTAGTATTTCACCCCCATTTTACAGATGAGCCCCAGAGAAGTTAAGTGACTTCCCTGAGGCCACACAAAAGGCAAGAGGTGGAACAGGGAATAATAATAATAATAAAATAGCATTTATTAAGCATTTACTATGTGCAAAGCACTGTTCCAAGCACTGGGGAGGCTACAAGGTGATCAGGTTACCCCACGGTGGGGCTCACAATCAATCCCCATTTTGCAGATGAGGGAACTGAGGCACAGGGAAGTTAAGTGACTTGCCCAAAGTCACACAGCTGACAACTGGCGGAGTCAGAATTTGAACCCATGACCACTGACTCCAAAGCCCGTGCTCTTCCCACTGAGCCACGCTGCTTCTCAGAACCCAGAATAGAATAGAATGAGTAGAATCCAGGTCTCCTAACTTCCAATCTTGCACTATTTCTACTAGGCCACTCTGCTTCTCAGTCAATCAATAGTATTTATTGAGCACTCTGAGTGGAAAACTCTGTACTTAACACTTGGGAGAGCATAATAGATTTAGTGGACTTGCTCCCTGACCTCAACCAGTTTACCACCTAGAAGGAATACATAAATACTCTGAAGAATCTAAAATCAAAAGGTTAAGGTCAGTTCAGTCAATATTATGCATACTACGATAAACCTTTTGTTCGTTTAGAAATTAAACTTTATATCCCTTGATTAGGACAAGCACTTTTTTTTAATATTAGTCATCGCAATATCACTGTACTACAATTTACCTAATTGGTATCAAAGAAAAATTAGGTGCCGGCGGACAGGTTGTTAGCAGAATGTAACAATGGGGGAGAAAAAAAGTCTTCTCCAGCAAATCTGAGTGTCACAGCATAATGCTGTCCTTGTCAAGGCGAGTGAATTGGTTTTAAATGTCATGATGAATAATTAGGAGGTAGGAGCATGAGCTGTGATCACAGAAAGCATTCTCCTTCCATGCTGTTTATTTCAGATTAGCAACTCCGGTCAAATTTCAGCCATTAAGAAACTGAAATGCTGAGGGTGGAAAAATGATCAAGTATTTCCCCTCAAAAACTCAAGAGTCAAGTTTTGATATCTGCCTTGGGGAAGATTTTTTTTTTCCTTCCTCTACGCTTAAGCCGTCAACACGAATCTTCTCACTTCAGGATGAAGCCCAGCTCCATTTCTCATCATCAAAATTCAGATTTTCCATCCGCTTTGAAATGCAATTTGAGAAATGTCTGACACATACACGTGCACAATCTAGTTGGATGACTGACCCCTCTTCGTTTTCAAGTATTCTGAAAGGAGTTGGATTAACAGAACAAAGTTGCAAGCAAGCCTGTCTTCATTTATAATTGTACATGGATCTACAGGTGTCTATGCATTGATTTCTGGCTTTATACATACGCACATACATATTTTATATAATGATGATGATGATGGTATTTGTTAAGCACTTACTATGTGCCAAGCACTTATATATCAGCAAATTCCTCTAGAGAGTCTTGTGAGTGATATTACCCTATGCATTGTATAGGATAAAATCTCAGCATGTACCGCTGTTGAAATATTCCCCATTTTAAGGTGTTTCAGAAGTTAAATTTAAGATTAAGGCACCGTAGCAGTACATTAGGAGGGTGGGGAACAAGGAACATGGTGTGATGTTATTGGAATCTGGAAAGCCAATTGTCAGTTACCCTGATGCTGACAGAACCCGATCAGGGTCCCAGTAGGGTTTCAGTATTAGAAGATAACACGTGTTAATGCAAAGTGCCAAGGGGAAAAAATGATAATAGTCCATTTAAAAAAAAATGAAGATAATCAAAATTCCTGCAGGTAAAATATCAAGAGCAAAGGAATTCCCATATTTTTGAATGCATTCGTGTGCATAAATATTTTAAAATATGAAAATTGGACTACTTTACATTTCTATGACTTTGAATTTGTTAAAAAGCACTTTACAAGTATGAATTGCCCTTCACGATATCCCTGTAAGCTAGGCATCACTCTTTCAGTTATACAAATGGGAAAACAGGCATAAAACTAATTGCCTCCAGCCACGCAGCTAATGAGAGGAGACTCTGGGAACAGAACACCTGGGTTCGAACACTTCATTTCCTGAGCTAACCACAGCATCCGAAACCCTAGGTCTCAAGTCACGAGGCCTGGAGAAGAAAACACAAGTCTGGAGGTCCGGGGACCTGGGATTTAATCCCCATTCTGCTATTTGCCTGCTGTGTGACCTTATCTTCTCTGGGCCTCAATTTTCTCATCTGTACAATGGGAGTTAAATACCTGTTCTCTGTTCTTATTAGACTCTGAGCCCCATGTAGGGCAGGGACTGTGTCTGTTCTGACTGTGGTTTACTGACCACGGAGCTTGGCACATAAGCACTTGACAAATACTAGGAGCCCCCTTTTTCCTCTCCTCCTCCCTATCCCCCCCCACCCTACCTCCTTCCCCTCCCCACAGCATCAGTATATATGTTTGTACAGATTTATTATTCTATTTTACTTGTACATATTTACTATTCTATTTATTTTATTTTGTTAATATGTTTTGTTGTCTGTCTCCCCCTTCTAGAATGTGAGCCTGATGTTGGGTAGGGACCATCTCTATATGTTGCCAGCTTGTACTTCCCAAGCACTTAGTACAGTGCTCTGCACACAGTAAGCGCTCAATAAATGCAATTGAGTGAATGAATGAACAAGTACGATTGAATGAATTAATGAGTGAATTAATGATGATTATTATTCCTCTGGGCTGTTCTTTTTAACAGCCTTTCAGGTAGGGCCTCTGTAGGGGGATAGGTGAAGCCATATGTAGGATTTAAATCTCTTGAGGAGTCAGGTGCAGCATTAGATTCTTTCCTCCCCATCTCTTACTAATACGCATATTCATAGCCTGTGAGATGCTTAAGCTGGCAACTTCTAATATCCAAGCGAGTTTTTCTAATGTATGGGGAGCAGTTGATTACACCCATATAGACATTAAAACTTCTTTCATAAAATAAATATCCCTCTGCAACAGCAGACAGCATCAGTCTGTGCATGTGGAAGCAGTGTGATCATGATCACTGTACTGTAAACATCTGTTGGAATTTCCCACGATCTTGCCTGGATTCTTACATTTCGTCTAATTTGTCAGTGCACTATCTGAAGATAGATTGATCGATAGTGGCAGGACTATTGGTAAGTACCGCTTGTTTTCATTATCAGGTGTACAGAAAGAGCTTTAAATTCCATTTAAAGGGAATTAATTTTTAGTAATGGCTGATGTTCCAAAAGTCCTGGTTGATGCTGGTGCAGAAAATTTGGGAATCATGTATTCCTTCATGTAAAATAATATCTACTAAGCACTTACTATGTGCCAAGCACTATACTAAGCACTATACTAAGTGCTGGGGTAGATACAAGGTAACCAGATTGGACACAATCATTATCGCTCTTAGAGTTCCCAGTCTAAGGAGAAAGAAGAGGAGGTATCTTATCCCCACCCAAAAACAAATTTACATTGGACTTTCCCTATGCAGACCCAGCTTGCTCAGCAAACAGTCATGGAAAAAAAGTCTGAATTATGATTCTGGCTCTGCCACTTGCCTGCTGTGTGACTTTGTCTAAATTACAACTTCTCTGGGCCCTAGCTTCTTCACTTGTTAAATAGGGATTTATTACCTATTATCCTGTGATTATATCTGAGCTGATTATTTTCTACCTACCTCAGTGCATAGTATGTACTTAGCATCTAAAAATGCCACAGGTATATATTATATATGTATTTGTTAAGGGCTTATTATATACCAGGCATTGTTCTAAATGCTGGGGTGGGTACAAGATTGGGCACAGTTCGTTTCCCACATATGAGCTCCCAATCTTAATCCCCATTTTACAAATGAGGTAACAGAGGTACAGAGAAGTTAAGTGACTCGTCCAAGGTGACACAATAGACAAGTGGCAGAGCTAGGATTAGAACCCTGGACCTCGGCTTCCCAGGCCCTTGCTCTTTCCTCTCAGATGCACTGCTTCCCATTACGATATCATCATTATTATTATTATCAAGGCCTCTCGCTGATCTTGAATCAACAGGGGCTCTGGGGAGTGTCTGAAGCCCACACTGGTGTGTAACTGGCCCCCTAGATATCACACGGCTCATAGGCTTGACTGCTTAAAAGGTCCCAGAATCACTGGCAACTGGCATCACAGGATTTGTCTCATGTGCCAAACGTTACACTAAGCACTATGGTAGATAAAAGATAATCAGGTCCCACATGGGACTTATAGTCTAAGGAGGAAGCAGTGTGGCTCAGTGGAAAGAGCATGGGCTTTGGAGTCAGAAGTCACAGGTTCAAATCCCCGCTCCACCAGTTGTCAGCTGTGTGACTTTGGCAAGTCACTTAACTTCTCTGTGCCTCAGTTACCTCATCTATAAAATGGGGATTAAGGCTGTGAGCCCCCCGATCACGTTGTAATCTCCCCAGTGCTTAGAACAGTGCTTGGCACATAGTAAGCGCTTAATAAATGCCATTATTATTATTATTTTACAGTAGAGGGACTGAGGCAGAGAGAAGTTAAGGTACAGGGTATAGCCAGAGTTAGAACCCAGGTCCTGGGACTCCCAGGCTCTTTCCACTAGGCCAAACTGCTTCTCTAGGCCCATGCATGATTATTTATACCCATACTGGGCACTTTTATATTTAGAGTCAATTATTTATTTCAATAATTACATTTGTAAATGTCTAAATGTTGTATGCCCATTAGAATGTAAACTCCTCATGGAACAGGAACGTGTCTCAATTCATGATACTTACTGAGCACTTGTGCAGAGCACTAAGAACTGGAAGGATAGTTAAATTCAGATGGTACAGATTACATATGATCCCTGCCCTCAAGGAGCTTGCAGTCTCACACATCTGTTGCATTTCCTCCAAACACTTTAATAGGCACATCACACTAATCAACAATCATATACCGTCACTACTACAACTGATTCAACTACTCATAGCCCAGCATTAGCACTTTACCTAGCACTGTCATTAAGCGAGTGCTCAACAAACACTACTAGAACAAATCAAAATCACTCACTCCTCGTTAATCCCCAAATTTCTTCTTGTTGAGTTAAAAATTCCTGGTAGTGCTCTTGTATCTGCGTAGTTTGATTTTTCTCTTAATTAGAAGTTGTCCTGTTAAGCTTCTGACCACTGCTCCATAAGAAGCAACATGGTTTAGTGGATACAGCATGGGCCTGGGAGTACGAAGGACCTGGGTTCTAATCCCAGCTCTGCCATTTGTCTTCTGTATGACCTTGGGCAAGTCACTTCACCTCTCTGAGCCTGTTCCCTCATCTGAAAAATGGGGATGAAGACTGTGAGTCCCATGTGGGAGAGGGACTGTATCCATCCTGATTAGCTTGTATCTACCCCAGCACATAGTAAGCACTTCGCAAATACCATCGTATTTCAGCCGTGTTGAATTCCGATCTAACTTCCACTCTCTTCCCTTCTCATATCCCACAGGTGGTAGAAAATACAGAACCCTATTTTAGCAGACTATGTCTATCATCAGTTATGAGGCAACTCGGCATCCATATGACTGGGATTATCGACTTGGCGATGCTTTTGAAAGGCAGCCTTCGCTGTATGATTTTCTGGGTGACCTGAAAAATTTGGCAACAGGAAAAAGTTTTCTGTCCATATAGGTCACCAAGCAGAAATGGGTTTAATGATCTTACTCTATTCCATCATCTAGGTCGTTGATGAGCTTGTTAAGCACCCAAGGACTCAAAGACCAAGCTGTGGAGGACATCATTTGTCACGTTCCCGCCAGATTGGCTTGCATCTCTTGGTAATCCATTGCTGGTCCTGGCCTCACAACCCTGTGTATATCCACCTCTGAGTTATGCAGTCTGGAGTATATTTACCCCCATTATGGATGAGCATGTCAGGTGCAACAGAATCAAAAGGCTTGTTAAATTTAAGATAGATAACATCCATCCCTTCCCTTGATCTACAGCACCTGCCACTCTGTCACAGAAGGATTAATCTCACAGGGTTTCTGTCACTGGATTAATCTCCCAGTCCTTCTTCTACCTGAAATGGGGCTAATTATTGCCTAATGCCACAATCTCCACCAGGTGTTTAGAGAAATACTTGGAGAAATTGTCAAAGTATTAACCTGCAGGCATTAAGCTTACAATCTGAAATTTCCAAAATTCACTTTTTGTAACTCTTGAAAATAAAGACACACAGGTCTTTTCCCCATCTCCAGTCTCCTATAGTCCTTCTCAAATTCTAATTAAAAAAAAAAAGAGAGCCCAATGACATTGGGAAATTACCTTTCAAGTCACCAGGGCCAGCAGATTTGAATCTGCAGGAAACAAATGAAAAAACTCCATTTCCACTTCTGAACAATGCTCATCTAATTCAAGCATTAAGCCTTCCTAAAAATAAATACTTTGCTGATATTCTAAGAGTGAACAATAACTCTCAATTTGATAAGATGAAATATTTGTTTATAGGGTTGTTCTTAATTTTAATCAGTTTTGAATAATTTAATACCTAATTAGAATTTTTTAATGAACTAAAACCAGGCTGACTGCATGGAATCTCATCACCTGTTTATAATCTGAAGGACTGCATAGCTTTCTGGAAATGAGTCAAAATGATTTTCCAATTATACATAAACTTAATTGCTTGGAAAACAGATTCTTCCTATCTCAATAAGGCACAACAGCATTTGAACTGAAGGTGTCATTAGCTAAGTGTGTCTGCATATACGCATATGTGTCCATATATGTGTCTGCATAAATAAATGGTAGAGCTAACCTTCTGATTCAAACATCTCACCAAGAATGAGACTGTATTTATGGGAGAGGGAGCAGCTGAAGATACCATTGAACTCATATCCTTCCTGGCAGAGGGCCTACATTAATCAATCAGTGGTATTTAGTGAGCATTTACTGCAGGCAGAGCACTGTACTAAGCTTCTGCATCAATAAATGGTTAGAGCTAATCTTCTGATTCAAAAATTCACCAAGAATGAGATTGTATTTATGAGAGAGGGTGCAGCTGAAGAGACCATTGAATTCATTCTTTCTGGCAGAGGGCCTACATTAATCAATCAGTGGTATTTAGTGAGCATTTACTTCAGGCAGAGCAGTATACTAAGCTCTTCACGGAGTACAGTGTAGCACAGTTGTCAGATAGAGCTTACAACCTTTTTTTTATTCTGTCCCTTGGTATCCCAGTGTCCCCAGAGTCTCTGCTCCTGGCGGACACACTCCCTGTCTGCTTGACAGTTGTGTCTCCCAACAATAGCTATAGCAAACCATTCTGCCTTGTTTGAGTTGAGGGGCTTTTGAGCTTCCCCATCAATGCTATCCTGTAAGTCTGAAATGAGTAACAAAATGGAGATCCGGTTCTCCTTGGAACTACTCATCCCACTGCTCACGTAGTCTATCACTCAATCAGTGGTATTTATTGAGCACTGACTGTGTGCAAGAGCACTGTACTAAGTACTTGTGAGAATAAAATGCAACTGAATTGGTAGACACAATCCCCACACTCAAAGAGTTTATACAGTCTAATAAGGAACATGTCTCGCATGGCTCAGTGGAAAGAGCACGGGCTTTGGAGTCAGAGGTCAGGGGTTCACATCCCAGCTCTGCCAATAGTTAGCTGTGTGACTTTGGGCAAGTCACTTAACTTCTCTCTGCCTCAGTTACCTCATCTGTAAAATGGGGATTAAGACTGTGAGAACCCCCACGGGGCAACCTGATCACCTTGTAACCTCCACAGCACTTAGAACAGTGCTTTGCACATAGTAAGCACTTACTAAATGCCATCTTTATTATTATTATTAATGGATACCTTCTTCCCTGGGGCTCATTTCTTGAACTCAGGCCTCCTTCCTTTTTCCTATTAGTGAACCAATCAATTGAGCACGTACTATATGAAGAGCACTGTACTAAGTGAATCCCATCCGAAGGCATGGTAGTGCAGGTCTGAGCCAGAAGACCAGGAGAAGGCTGGGAATTCTGCCTCATGAAAAAAGTCGGGTACTGATTCAAGTGATTACCCGGTAACTCTCCAAGTGCTTCATAAATATCACTACTCACTGGGCCATCTCTGTATCCTGAAATGCTACAGCTGCTGCCCCGTGAGACATCTCCAGAGTTACTCTGCGTCAGCAGTATGGCTGGAATGTGCATTTGGAGCTGAGCAGGTGGTAGTGGTGGCCATGGGATAGAATGGAGGCTGTTACCTGTCACCTCAACTGCTTTCTGCCCCACTACAGGCAAGCCCATCCTGACATGTATGAGATGTCCAAGACTCAACCCAGAAAGGGGCAGATCCACCACTATCTGGAGGGCACGAAGGGAAACAATATGGTTGGCAATCCCTAAGGAGGTAATGATACCCCACTACAACAAATTAAGCAATTAACAATGAAGAATCAATGGTTAAATCATCATCTGAATCCAAATAGCATGGAAATAGCATGTCAGCTAATGAACAGCTTCCAAAAGCAGCACAATTCATAGGCATAACAGACTCAAGATCATTGGAGAATAAAGATGTATTGTAGCAAGGGAATTCTAATGGGCAAGTGGAGAAAAGAGGTTCTTCCTGGAGAGGGGAGAGAGATTTTCTTAAGGATATTAAGGACAGAGAAGCAGCATGGCTTGGAGTAGTATAGGCCTGGGCGTCAAAAGGACCTGGGTTCTAATTCTGGCTCCGCCACTTGTCTGCTGTGTGACCTCGAGTAAGTCACTTACCTTGTCTGTGCCTCAGTTACCTCATCTGTAAAATGGGAATTAAGACTGTGAACCCCAGGTGGCACAGGGACTGCGTCTAACCCGATTTGCTTGTATCTACCCCATTGCTTAGTACAGTGTCCGGCACATAGTAAGCACTTACCACAATTATTGCTATTATCCAGTTCAATATAAGAGCAGCAAATAGATGGTTTCACAACTGAAGACAGTTAACCCCTTACCAGGAATTACATCAGAAAACGTTGTACTATGACACCAGCTCTTTTCAGGGGCTCAGTGGTGAGGGCAGACGAGACGCCCAGGAGTGCCACCCACCCCACTGGACAGGCAGCAAAGGCTCCCGTCTTTGGCTTCCTTTCTGAACTAGAAACCCAGCAAGGGGTTGGATGTTTTAAAAAGTCATTTCAGACGCTGATGCTTCCTCTATCTGTATTTTTTTTCCATGTCTGCCTCCTAGAGTGTAAGCTCCTTGAAGGCCGGGATCATGTGGACCAACTCAATTGTAGTGTCCCAAGCACTTAGTACAACATAGAGCAAGCACTCAATAAATACCACTGATTGAAGGATTGATAATAATAATAATGATGGAATTTGTTAAGCACTTACGATACAAGGTGATCAGGTTTCCCATTTTACAGATGAGGGAACTGAGGCACAGAGAAGTGAAATCAATCAATCAATCAATCATATTTATTGAGCACTTACTGTGTGTAGAGCACTGTACTAAGCGCTTGGGAAGTACAAGTTGGTAACATATACAGTCCCTACCCAACAGTGGGCTCACAGTCTAAAAGGGGGAGACAGAGAACAAAACCAAACATACTAACAAAATAAAATAAATAGAATAGATATGTACAAGTAAAATAAATAAATAAATAAATAGAGTAATAAATATGTACAAATATATATACATATATACAAGTGCCTGACTTGCCCAAGTTTACACAGCAGACGTATGGTGGAGCAGGGATTAGAATCCATGACCTCTGACTCTCAAGCCTGTGCTCTTTCCACTGAGCCATGCTGCTCTCCCCCAGGAGCTCCTCGGCTCTCTTTCACTCCCACATACATCCATCTGATTTTCAATCTCATCTCACGTACAGCCAGTCATCCTCTCCAACCCCATGAAGCAACCAGAAACTTCATCCCAAGCAGAGGAAGAGACACTCACTGCCACAAACAAAGGTCTACGTAAACTGGGGAAGGCGCTCACTTAGGCAGCCATGGGGCGTGTCCAGTGGTGTGAAGGGAAGCTCTAGGAAGTTGCAGAAAGATAGTCACAATTAAATTAACAACACAAAACCCCAAGAACAGAGTTGACAGAGAAAGCAGAGAGAAAATTTGAGCAGTAGCAGAGAAAGCAGAGCTATCTTTCGTGCAAACAACACAAGCTTTTAGGTCACACGTAAAAATGACACTTGTGAATCCTTCAAATAGAAATATTTGCTCGGGAACAATGCAGGAGCTGAAATATGGAAAACAAAGCAAAGAAAAAAACGAGGTGGTGATGGGAAAGCAAAAATATCCTGGGTGCCAAGAGAGTTATTATTGTTATTATTTAGTAAACAGAATTGAGTTTAGGAATGACTATCGAGATTCATCTATTACCATATTTTCTATTATCAGCATGCCATCCTGAGCAATATCATACTATTATCCTGTTGCTAATTTTAGCTCGGATAATGCAAATGATTCCTTCTGTTCAATTTCCCTATTTGATTTGACAATTTAAAAGAAGAGCATACCTTCAAATTTACAGCATGAGAAATGGTATGCAATATACCCATTGCTGCTTGAATCTTCTATTTCAATCCTCTCTGTCACCTTTCTTTTACACTTCCTGGCTGCCTTCAGTTTTGCATTTTGCTTCTGATTCTTTGTTGCTTTTCCCACTTGTTCAATTTATTCGGCATGTACGGCTTTTTTAAAAAAAAATTAGTGCAATTTAGAATATGTGTTAAGAAAAAATGTGTAACTGCTGTTGATACCAAATATAGAAGATAGTTGCGGCAATTGATTTGATTAACTGGGGATAGGTAATTTCTCAAGACCAATGTATAGTGAGAACTTCCATTTTGATTGTGAAATGAATCAGAAAAGATGACCACTTCTAGCTCGGGCTTCACTTTAAGAGCATAATAAGAATCAAAAGGTCATGGAGTATGATTACCCTGAGAAATATTTTGTAAACTACAGTTCTACTCAACTCATTTTTTGGAAAAGAGTTGCAACATGTATAACAGAACTTCCTATGCAAAGAGAATGCTGCTGACGGTGATAGTCTATCTTTGCATGTAGATGAGGCTGGAAAAACCGACAGCAATCAACAATCAATTTCCCAAACAGCTTGGGAGAGCACAACAGAGTACAGTGCACTGTACTAAGCGCTGGGGTAGATACAAGCAAATCTGATTGGACACAGTCCTTGTCCCACATGGGGATCCCAGTCTCAATCCCTATTTTTACATATGAGGTAACAGGCATAGAAAAGTAAAATGACTTGCCCAAGGTCACACAGCAGACAAACTGGGGAGCCAGGATTAGAACCGAGGATATTCAGCAGAGTTGGTGGACATAATCCCTGTCCACAACAAATTTATGGTCTAAAGGAGGATACAGTCAATATAAAAAATAAACTGCAGGTATGTACATATATGCTGAGAGAGGGACAAATGAAGGGCGTAATGCAAGTGAAAATCCAAATCCAAGAATTGGTAGACATATTTCCTGCCCACAGAGAGTTTATAATCTAGAGGGTGAGACAGACATTATAATAAATTATTGATACGTCCATGAAGGCTGTGGTATTAAAGGGGTGAATAAAGGGTACAGATTTAAGTGTGTAGGTGACACAAACATGTAGGTCAAATGAGGGATTAGTTAGGGAAACCCTCTTGAAAGACATGTATTTTGAATACGGTTTTGAAGGTGGGGAGAGTGGTGGTCTGTCAAAGATGGAGAGGTCAGAGGGAACTTTGGGTTTATTCTCTCTGTTGTGTTTGGGTTTCACACACAATTGGTAAGCCCCCTTGCCACAGGAGCTATTGTTCATTGCTGAATGACCTGTAGAGTGCCCTGCATCCAGTAGACGTTCAGTCAGTTATGGAGACAGTGTAATGAGTGACTCTCCAAATCCCTATTTTGACCACGTTGTTCTAAAGATGGCTTATGGGATCGAAACCGTGGCTAAAGGATATGGATCTAGTCTGCATCCCTAGCAAGATGGGAAGCTTCTTAAGGTTTGGGTTCATGTCTACTAATTCTAATACAGTTTGTCAAATGTTTAGTACATACAATACTACAGAACTAGGGGTTCAGTACAGTTGATCATAGGGGAAATGATTATCCTTAATGGACCAAACCTGCTGAAGACTTTTCAGTCTTAGACTGTTTGTACCTTGTAGTCATTCAAACTGACTCACTCCATTCCCTATGGAAACAGGAAAGCCTGATCCAATGGAAACAGCATATGGACCAGAGGGTCAGAGAACCTGGATTCTAAAGCCAGTTCTTCCAGTTACCTGCTGTGGGGTCTTGGGCAAAATCATCTAACTTTTCTGTGCCTCAGTTTCCTCAGCTCTAAAATGGGGATTAAATACCTGTTACTTCTCTCTAACAGATTGCGAGCCTCACGTAGGACTGGGACTGTGTCTGACCTGATTATTTTCTATCTACCTCAGTGCTTAGCTCAGTGGTTGGTGTAGAGTAAGCACTTATAGCTATTATTGTAATATTTAATAATTGAAATGATGTAAATCACACAATTCATATGTAATAATAATAATAGCAGTTGTCAAGTAGAATGCGCTCACCAGCTCAGTGATCTCTCACACCCAGACAATAAAACTCACAGAGTTTCTCCCAAACCATCAATAAATAGTATTTACTGAGCACCTACTGTGTACAGACGACTGTATCAAGGGCTGGGAGAATGCTAAGGAATTAAGAAACACAAAATACAATCCCTGTCCTCAAGGAGCAGTACCTGCAGGGGAGATTGTTCCCGTGTGGGCTAAAACAGTAACAATTCAGCACTGTAAAAGGCTGTAGGTAAAGAATGACTCAAGAGACAAACATTCCCTTACTACTCTCTTTAATCATGAGACTATTCTGTTTTCAAAAATTTATAGTACAATTTCTTCTCAGAAATTAATATTTTGGTGCCGTTATACAACATTATGGAGCTGTTTAAATTTTAATTAGGAAAGGAGCCATTATTACTTGTCTCCTTCAGAAATGCAAAAATAATTACAGTGGCAGCATATTCCTTAAACATCAATTTCAAACCAGAGCAATTTGTTTGTGGAAAAGTTCACATAATCAGAACAGTTCACATTGCTAAGTCATATTCAATTATAGCGGCTTTTACAGATACTGTAAAATTGCAGTTTGGTAAAATGTTGTTGAACTTCAGGTCTTCTAAAAGGCCCAAGATTTAAAATTGCACCTCATATTTTATAACTTTTAATAACATTTCTTCCCCTTTCAGGCCCCAGAGGTTAAGAAGCCACTTAAATGTTCTCTCTAAGAAGGAATTATGCATGTTAACTTCTATCAAACATGACCAAAGGTCCTTAGAAATAACACTGAAGTACAAGAAGCTCAATGAAAATAAATCTACCTCATAATGGAAACAGCCTGTGTACAAACACATTCAGTGTTTTCAGAAATGATTTCCTTAGGAACTTAAAATATCAGCTGTAACATTCTCTCAAGGCATACCACAAGTGGATGACAACTGAATTTCATTAGAAGGCCAAAGATATGCTGGAATAATGAATTCAGGACATGGTCACTAGAAAGAAAAGGTAACATCTCTACCCCAATTCATAAGGTTAGAAACCAGGATTTGAGGGGCATTTTCTCCTTTCGCTCTTTTACAGGTTCATGGTAAGAGAGCAACTGGCAGGAATCGAGGAAAAGGTATGGACAGTATTAAATAATAACAACAACAGCAATAAAAATAATAATAATAATATTTGTTAAGCATTTACTAGGTGCCAAGCATTGTGTTAAACATTGAGATAGATACCAGGTAATCAGATCAGACATAGCCCCTGTGCCATAGTTTCAGTAGGAGGGAGAATGGCATTGCACAACCCTATTTTACAGATGAGAAAACAAGTACAGAGAAGTTAAGTGACTTGCACGAAGTCACACAGCGACCAACTGGCAGAACCAGAACTAGAACCCAGTTGCTTGATGCAGCCAGTGATATTTTCACTAGGGAACCCTGCATTCCTGGTGGGTTGTAAAAAAGAAACACACGTGATAATATTCTAAGTCTATCCCTGTTTAAGGAGACTTTTCAATATTAGAGGGAGATTGAGAATTTGCTTGGGTTACATACCATTTATTACATAAAGCTTATGATGGGTAAAAAGCTGATCAGTGGATAATCTCCAATTATTTAATTGAAAGGCCTTTAGTCCCTGACAATTTAGATAACAGCCATACTGTAATTTAATAGTAGATACTATCAAACGCTACAAAATTCTTAGGTATCTGCAGGAACCAGTTATTCCAGCATAATCTTCTCTCAAGGGCTCAGTATACTGAACTTTATAGTTATAAAGTGAACTTAAAAGAGTCAGTGTGTTCTAACCTATTTTACTATTAATAGTAAAAAAAAAAGTATAGACTGCCAAATATGCAATTTTCCCTTTTATTGTTTAGACCCATTTCTAAACAAATTTCCATCATCTTTGACAGTGAATCAAATATAAATATTTGGCAATCACCAAAAGGCAATAAAATAATGAATTGAGAATTATGACATCTTACCACAAGGGAACGGATTCTTCAGTGTATTATGAAATATTCTATCAGAATTGTTTCACGATGGTTTCTGCTTTCCAAGTGTTCCTTGGAGCTCATTCAAGCCTGTATCTGTTCTTTTTGGCATAGTAAGATTCTCTCTCCAATGAATAGTGTAGTTTAAAGAGTTGAAATAAAATATGGTGATTGATACCTTTACAACTGGAACCAAACTGATATGCAGAGTTACTATAAATGCTTCTAGTAAAATAGTTCTCTCAATAATAGTTTCATTCTGGCTTCATTTATGGGTGGTGGAAGAAATTTGAATAAAAGTGAGAGAGAAACATACAATGAAGGTGCCTGCAGAGTGTAAAAAATCTCAAAGTGGATGAGGCCTGATGAATTATGGTGAAGTTTTAGGGGGCCTACTTCAAATGAAGCATCCCTTCAACTCTTCATCTTACTACCTGACTTTTTTGTGTATTATTATTCCCAACATGACTTGGTTGAAGCTTTTGGTCATCTGAAGTGGTCCATTTAATGTGCAACAGCTGAAGAGTGCACTCTAGATTCTGGCAGAACAAGAATCATATCCTCCCAGATAAACCTGTGGAATCACACAGCCAAAACTAAAATGAAACTAGACAATTGCAATCTTTGTGAAAGGGCTTTGTATGGGTGGACAATAAGAAGCGGCGTAGCTTAGTGAAAACAGCATAAGCTTGGGAGTCAGAGGACGTGAGTTCTAATCCCAGCTCTGCCACTTGTCTGTTGTGTGACCTTGGGCAAGTACTTTACTTCTCTGTGCCTCAATTACAGAAGGATTAAGACTGTGAACTCCAGGTGGGACAAACCTGATTACCTTGTACCTACCACAGCACTTAGAACAGTGCTGGGCACATAGTAAGTGCTTAACAAATACCATAATTATTATTATTACTATAAATCCTTAATTACTGACCTTCTTTTTGATCTGGTTCCACCCTCTAGACTGAAGACTCATTGTAGACAGGGAATGTGTCTGTTATATTGCTATATTGTACTCTCCCAAGCACTTAGTAGAGTGCTCTGCATGCAGTAAGCACTTAATAAATGTGATTAACTGACTGACCGGTTCAGAAATGTACATTCAATGAAAATACACCTTGAATATCCAGCCTTCTTAATTGTAATTGCTGCCTTAATTCCAACTACAGAACTTTGGTCCAATAGAAGTGAGGCTGGAAATCAATGCTGGATTTCTAAATACAATATGTATGAACATCACCATCAATGACATTAATTGAGCACTTACTAGGTGAAGAGCAATGTACTAAACACTTGGGATAATACAGTTCAATAGAGTTAAGAGATATATTCCCTACTTACAGTCTAGTGGATCCGTTAAAACATTTCTAACTGATCCTTAGTATTCTTTGAATGCCTATTGTATGCAGAGCACTGTTCTAAGTGTTTTGGAGAGCACAATAGAGTTGGAGCTGGTTCCTGCCTCCAAGGAGTTACAGTCATCATTTACAAATGCAACAAACCCAAGTTCAAAGATCTGAAATAAGAGTTCCTACCTATTGTGAAAACCCTGAAAATGAGACTCAAAGCAGGAGGTTGGGAAGACAACTGATAAACTCAGCTTCTCTGAAAAAGAACTATGAAACTCTGAGGTAACAATCACCCCAACGATCAAGCAACAATGTGTAGAGTAACCACCATTAAAATGATGATTAAATATGTCAAAACATCTGAACTGCACAAAAGTTCAAGCATCTGTTGTGCAGCTTGCAAAAAAAATTTAAAAAAAGGAAAATGAATATTTTTCACATGCATGTAAATCAATTTCATGTATACTCAACTTTACAATGAGTACAGGTCAGGACTCAGGAACTCTGAGGAAGGTCAGATTTTTCACTGATTCTATTTTAGAGTTTCCATCAAAGGCATCTAAGATCTCAAATTGATTGATCTCCACTGAGATTTCCCAGAGTCCGAAATAATTCCTGTTTCAGGAGAATTGTTCCCTTTGTTAAAAATGGATACCATCCGGCTGCCTTGCAAACCTAGAAAACTCCCCGGTCACTCCATGGTTTTTAACAAATACCCCAAAGGACACAAGGCAGAAAAGAAAAACCAAAGATATAAACTTTGTTTTTAAAAAGATGTATGTTCTCTTCAGCATCCAAAAGGGCTACATGTGGGGAAAATAGAAAAAGCAGACCCAAGGAAAGTCAATCATTCGTAGACATAAACAATCATAGTTGAATGGAGGAATAACTAGTGATTAATTCTGTATACTTCATTATCACTGGGCAAGAATAACCAGGCAAGACATTCTGCACAAAGATGGGAACTTCTCAGGAAAAGTGATTTAAAGATTGTTTTCATGTGAGGTGCTGTGCCCTAGTGAAAGAATGCAGAGCTGGGAGTTGAGATTTCAATTATAGCCCCAACTGTGCCATCCGGCAAGTTGCTTACCCTCTCTGAGCTTCAGTTTCTACCTCTGTACTCTCACAACTCCTCTCCATTACTTTCGGATTGTGAACTCCAAATGGGACAGTGATGGTCCTCTATGATTGTCTTGCCACCGTGGCAGTGTTTATCACTAGTAAGTACTTAATAAATACCAGTATTGAATTGTATGCATGACTTTAGAAAAGCATTCTGGAAATTAGGTCATCAGCTCAACTTAGACTTCTGGAAAGGTTTTGGAACAACAGCAAGATAATCTGTCTGCAAACACACAGAAGAAAAGAGGCTCCTACTTAGTAACCAAAATGCCTTTGTGAAGATATTTTCATTTTCTTTTGTTTGAGTACTTGTTGGGCAAAAAAAGAGGAAACAGCAGCCATCTCTAGACTTTGGTCAGACTTTTGGTTCCATTCCAACAAGCAACGCCATCCAAAATACATTTACTGTTTTATTAGAGGCCGAGCAAGCTGCAGAGTTCAACCAAAAAGTAGTGATAAATTACCTTTTCCTCTGTCCAACCCCAGGGATTATTTCTTGTTCAGAGGCCAGAGGAAACCAAAACACCAAATGGTAATTAGTTACCCCATGTTATTTTTTTTTAGACAGTCTTTAAACAGTATTCCTTCTCTTGTGAAAAGAATATCTTTCATCATAGTTGTATAGTTTCATTCCCTCACTAAACTGGCTTCATGAGTCCCACAAGAACAAGGAAGTCAACAGTTGATCAGGCATTCAAATAGTTTATATTGAGTACCTGTTGTACCCGGAGAATTGCACTAAATGCTTAGTAGAGTACAAAAGTATTAGTAGACAGGATATCTGCCCTCAAAGAGTTGAATTTCTTCAAAATAACATTTCATAGGATCAGAGCTAAGAACCTCCTAACAAGAAGATTTTGGTCCCTTCAGTTGGCTATTTCATTTTCTTTGGCATCTACCATATTGACAGCTATCCTAACAATTTTTGGAGTTCTTGGTTTCAACTCAATACTAGGTGAACACCAGGGAGAAGAGTAAAAGATTAGTTGAAATAATATATATTTGGATAATGTTACAAATAAGAGAGCTAAGAAAGCAAAAAGAAAATAAATCCCGTGAAAGTAATTAACTGCATCCTTTAACTTTTCCACAACAGCAAATCAAAGTGGTATAATAAACCAATGAAGCCTGGAACATAAACCATTCAATACTTCTAAATCCTTTTTAATAACCTAGTCCTCAGACAATATACTGTACCTCCCAAAATTACATTCTTCCTTTATGTGTTTTTGGATTTGTAACACAGCACAGAGTCAGAACACAAGAGTCCATTATGTATCATTAAAATATGTAAATATTGCTTGAAATAATATAACACGGTTACCTAAAATTTAATAAATTATTAAGACCTATGGTTTACATATAGAGGATTATTTAGATCCTTTTCATCCCTGAAGGTTTATAGAACGGTATGTCCCATATTAATGAAGCCAAGTTTCTCAGTCATCTCTAGAGTATTACAATGCAATATTATATTGAGTCAAAGCCCTAATAAAATCAGTTTTCACAGGGCTAACTTTTTCCGAGAACATCTGAGAGATCTTTTTTTACTGTGCCTGCTTCAGCTTCATAAATGTCCGAAAAGTTTGTGAATGACCTCACGTGTGTTAGAGCAGATCCCTGGTCTTTTGTCACAGTGAAAACAAAAGAATATGTATTTTTTTTTAATTACCAGTATCCAATGCTGGGATCGTTTGTGTAAAGCGGTTCATGATGTTTATTGCGGAGAGGGCCTCTGAAGAGGGATGCCGCTGTATAGGAATAAAAGGCAGAGGCAAGCAAAGGACAGGCCCACTCAGGATAGATCTAAGTTGTGTTAGGAAGCAGTCATTCCCTTCCCACACTCCCTTCTGTGGGGCACCAGTGTGTTGTCCAAAAACCAGACAGGTTGTCCTAGTATGCCCAGTGTGGGCAGGGATTGCCTCTCTTTATTGCTGAATCGTACTTTCCAAGCACTTAATACAGTGCCCTGCACACAGTAAGCACTCAACAAATACGATTGACTGACTGAATGAATGTAGGCCAGGTGATCTAATCAAAAGAGAACTGGATTTAACCAGGAGACCTGGGTTCTAGTCCTGTCTCTGCCATGGCCTGCTGTGTGATCTTGGGCCAATCATTTCGCCTCTCTGTGCTCACTCTCCTCATCTGTAAAATGGGATAAAATACATGCCCTCCTCTCTTAAACCAAGACCTGTGAGGTGCAGGAAGTATGTCCAAACTGATTGTAGTGTATCAAGCCCATTGCTTAGCATAATGGCAGATAGTAAGCCCTCAATAATAAAGTGCTTAATATTATTATTTGTGTCACAAAGGGCATGAAACTCCACTCCTCTAACCATAGTGCCCTACTGCTCATCTGTCATTTTAATTCTCATCTCACTGTTTTTGTTTTCATAGTTACAATGATACTGGTATTTGTTAAGCGCTTACTATATGGCAAGCACTGTTCTGAGCTCTGGGGTAGATACAAGGTAATCAGGTTGTCCCACATGGGGCTCACAGTCTTGATCCCCATATTACAGATGAGATAACTGAGGCACAGGGAAGTTAGGTGGCTTGCCCAAGGTCACACAGAAGACATGTGGTGGATCTGGGATTAGAACCCACTCCTATGACTCCCAAGCCCGTGCATTTGCCAACAGACCATGCTGATTCTTTCATCTTTCTTTACATGTGAATGCCATCAGTAGTCTCTCCCAGACTCTCTCATTCTTAGGTGGTGAGCCAGGAACCATATCAAATTCTCATCTATGTGTTTTTTCCCCTTAGTGGTTTGCACACAACAGACACAATATTACTCCTCCTCCTCCTAAATTGCCAACACACGTGGGACGAGGACTGTGTTGAGTCTCGTGACCTAGTATCCACCCCAGTGATAAGCACATAGTAATAATAAATACCGTATTAGGTATACAGGACCATCAAGAAAACCACTACTAAACCAGATCAATGATCTATCCGGTTGAGAATTCCACCTCCAATAAAGCAGCAACTGGATGCAGTGTTAATCTTTCAGGACATTTGATCTAATTGTTAGGACTGTACTTTGTAAAAATTCCCACTTCTCTCACATTGGAGCTCCTGTCGATGAATTTATCTAAGCCCTTCTTGAATCCCAGCTAATATTTTCTTACGGGATTGTTTAAGGGAGTAGGTTTCTGTACAGTAGTCACTCTCAGGTGAAGCAAATTCCAGGTTCCCGTTTCATGCCTTTCATAGTCACAGTATTTATTAACTGCTTACTGGGTACAAAGAAACACACTGAATCAGAACAGGGTATACAGACCAAAAGACTTCAATATACACTTGCTAGACACTTCCCCTCGAAATCTCTGGAAATCAGGCCAAACCCAGACAAAAGAGAGGGAATAGAGCAAGGTCCTGAAAGTCAGAAGGACCTGGGTTCTACTACTCGCTCTTCCACTTGTCTGCTTTGTGACCTTCTGCAAGTCATTTTTCTGTGCCTCAGTTACCTCATCTGTAAAATGGGGATGAGGATGGTGAACCCCAATGTGGGACATAGACTGTGTACAACTTAATTATCTTTAACTTATCTACCTCAGCACTTAGTACAGTGCCTGGCACATAGTAAGTGCTTAAATACCATAAAAAATAACCACATTCACTTTTACCTTGGATAAGGTGAACTTAATAAACCAATCGTATTTTTTGAGCATTTACTGGGAACAGAGCACTATACCATGCATTTGGGAGAGTACAGTATAACAGATTTGATGAAGCTTTGAATTTTGACACATATAGAATCCTGCTCGATGATACTGATCAAGTCTAAAGTAGATTTCTTATGTTTCAATATTTCCCTGCTCCAAGATGCAGGGCTTGAATCTGTATGGCTTAAATCTGCTTTATGTTCTGGAATAAAATCAAAGCGATTATAATTCTAACTGTACAAATCACCTGTGTCAGGCTGTAAGCTCCATCACAGAGACAATTTATATTGGGTAATATAGTTTAAAGGGCTAGTGGACGGGGGCGGAGTGGGACCAACTAGATGACTTATAGCTGGAAGAACATGGGTACCAGATGAATTTATCATAATCACTGTCATATCAATTAATATTTGTTGAATAATGAAATGATTCATAATGATGAGATACTTCAAGTGTCACCTAAATAGTCTATAAATATGGATCAGTAGCCAAGGCTGTTAGATTTTTAGTTTACTTCTGACCAGTGCTCGTCATTCTAAGGCTTAATTCAGAAATATAAACTGATAAACTGTTTGATAGGAACCATTTCATATACAATAGATTATTTCAGAGTTTCTATTTGCTTTTTGTTAGCATTTGAACTCCATTATTTTCCATAACCACTAAGAGAAAGTGTTTGGGAAGGTTTTAAAGATCATTTGCAAATTCTCTAAGGCCTATCTATTCATAATATTTGTCCTTAAATTATTTTTCAAGTCTTTATTCACCATCTAGTGTCTTAATTTCACTAATGTGATTAGTGACTGTACACCAAGAAATTGTTTTCTTCATGCATAATGGGGGCAGAACTACACAATCACACACGCAAATACACACATAGACATTTTGCTGTCAGTGGGGGCCTTCAAATACATAGATCAAATGTGTGTGTGTGTGTGTGTATGTCTGTTAAGCACTAGGTTAGAGACAATTTAATCTAATTCCAGTCCCACATACAGCACACTTTCTGAGGAGGAGGGAGAACATTTTACATATAAGGCACCCGAGGTCCTGAGATGTTAAGTGACTTGCCCAAGGTCACACTGCAGGCAATTGGCAGAGCAGGGATTAGAACTCAGGTCCTCAGACACCCAGGCCCATGATCTTTCCACTGGGCTATGCTGCTTCTCCCATGAAGTTCAAACCTCACATTCCATCTGGTCTTGTCCCTAGGTAATTTGTTATCTCTTTCATCTCACTTAGAAAAGTCTGTTTTCCTACAAGTAGATCTTTGATCTCCAGGTTGTTCCAGCAATCAAGCCCTGTATCATCTCCAACAGCATCTCAGACATTTGTTTTCCATCTAAATCCCTTCCTCTGCAAGCACAATTCTGTACAATCCAAAGATTTCTCCCCCACCCCAGGTCAGGTCTTTCAAAGCTTCTCTTTAGTGCTTTTTTACAGCCACCTGTGATACTTTGTGTTTGTGGAGCAAGATAATACCTATCTATTCCTAGAGGTTATTTGTCCCCCTTTTTCCATCTTTCATCTTACTCTATTATTTCCATAATACCTTTATCCTTCCTCCACACAATCAATCAATCAATCAATCAATCGTATTTATTGAGCGCTTACTATGTGCAGAGCACTGTACTAAGCGCTTGGGAAGTACAAATTGGCATCACATAGAGACAGTCCCTACCCGATAGTGGGCTCACAGTCTAAAAGGGGGAGACAGAGAACAGAACCAAACATACCAACAAAATAAAATAAGTAGGATAGAAATGTACAAGTAAAATAAATAAATAAATAAATAAACAGAGTAATAAATATGTACAACCATATATACATATATACAGGTGCTGTGGGGAGGGGAAGGCGGTAAGGCGGGGGGATGGAGAGGGGGACGAGGGGGAGAGGAAAGAAGGGGCTCAATCTGGGAAGGCCTCCTGGAGGAGGTGAGCTCTCAGGAGGGCCTTGAAGGGAGGAAGAGAGCTAGCTTGGCGGATGGGCAGAGGGAGGGCATTCCAGGCCCGGGGGATGACGTGGGCCGGGGGTCGATGGCGGGACAGGCGAGAGCGAGGTACAGTGAGGAGATTAGTGGTGGAGGAGCGGAGGGTGCGGGCTGGGCAGTAGAAGGAGAGAAGGGAGGTGAGGTAGGAGGGGGCGAGGTGATGGAGAGCCTTGAAGCCCAGGGTGAGGAGTTTCTGCCTGATGCGCAGATTGATCGGTAGCCATTGGAGGTTTTTGAGGAGGGGAGTGATATGTCCACACAGTAACTATACAGTGCATATAGTAAGTGCTAGTTTTTCCAATTAGATTTTAAGCTCCCTGAGGGCAGGAAATCACATCTTTTACCTCTATTCAAGCACTTAGTACAGTATTCTGCACAGAGCAGATATTCAACAAATATTATTGACTAGTCCAGAACTCTAGAGTTTCTCACCCTAATTCAAGATACAACATTGGAAGTTGAGCTTTTGCCAATTTTAGCTGTCATCTTTGGCCAGATAATACAAAATGTTAACAGTACAATTATCACTCTTACTAAATTGACTCACTCTCATCGGCATTGAAAACAGATCGATTCAGGAAACAATTTTCCATGTCCTACTGAAAGTATGGTCACCACAGACATGTCTGCATCAGTGCTTTTTACTGCTACAAGCTCATTTTTCCTCTAATGAAATAAATATATTTAATGCTTGACCCTTAAGTCTTGTTGTATTGCCACATTCTATTTCACATTAGCAAAAACCAACTTAAATAATTAAATTTGACAGACTCTTCATGCTGGCAATTTTCTGTTTCATCATACTAACAATTTTTGTCTTATTAGCAATTTATTTATGATGCCATTAATAATGCAATTCATTAATATTGACATAATAGGACAGTACATAGTATTCTACTACATTGTCTGCTGACTTATTAGTGATTCTCATCTCACATTTGAAAAGCCTATTTTGGCTTATACCATTTGATTTATTTTGACTACAGCCAACAACATTTTGGCCTGATGCATGACTACAGCATCTTATAACATTTCATTACTAGTATGTTAGATCAGTATTAATAATGAACTCAATTTAAATGAGTAACTATTTGTTATTAATAATAATAGTGTGCATCAAGTGATTGCTATGTGCTAAACACTGGGGTAGATTAAAAGATAGATCAGAAACAGGTCTTTGCCCATATGGGGATCATAATTTCAAGAGCGAGTAAAAGTATCTTAGCAACACTTTATAGATGAGGAAACTGAACCACAGAATTTTAAAGTGATCTAGTAGTAAGAAAGTGTTGGAACTGTAATTTCAGAGTTAAACCTTCATCCCAAAAGCAAACACTTAGGTCAAGATTGATCTTTGGGACTCACAGTATAACCAGTGAGAAATAGAATGAACTAGTGAAAAGAGTGAGTCAATGGAACCAGGATCCAATCTCGGCTCACCGCCTGCATGCTGTGCGATCTTGGGCTGGTCAAATTCTCAGTGCATTAGTTTCCTTCTATGCAAAATGGAGATGAAATACCTGGTCCCCTTCCCCTTAGACTGCGAGCCCCTTGTGGGGCAGGGACTGTGTTTGGCCCGGTTATCATGTATCTACTCCAGCATTTAGAATAGTATTTGGCATTTAGTAAGTACTGAAATACCTCAATTGTTATTATTATTATGATTAGGACCCAAAATGACTATTTAAAAGGAGAATCTAAACCTCATTTTTCTATGCTTTCTATTATTGACAGAACTATATTTAGGGCAATATCAATTTAATCTGAATTATAATAATCAGTGAGCTTAATTCAATCTTTAATTGGATGATAGCCTGATCATATTTATAAAACACTAATGACTGGAAAAAAATGTCCTTGGTTAGGTTGTGCCAAGTTAACAAGAAGCGACGCTATGGATACATAGATTTTTCTAAAGAAAGCTGAACTTGGTAACCGTGGATGGTTTTTCCATGGATGGAAAAAACATGTGATACAATGAAGCAAATCTTCAGACTCTGTGACAGAGCACTGGATAGCAGTGACACTGTAAACCAGTGAGTCAGTTGAACAACAATCATTTCTGAGAGTTTGGGATGACTGGGAATAGGAACTTCAGAAAGATTATGATTGTTCAACTACCAACTCCTTGAGGGTAGGCATGGATCACATAAATGACACTGCTACAATACCCAAAGGGTATCACCACCTCTGTCATTCTGTCAAAGAATAAGTATGGTGTAATGGATAGAGCACAGGCGGTCATGGGTTCTAATCCCTCCTCCTCCACTTGTCTGTTGTGTGACCTTGGGCAAGCCATTTAACTTCTTTGTGCCTCAGTTACCTCATCTGTACAATGGGGATTAAGACTGTGGGACAACCTACTTACCTTGTATCTACCCTAGCTCCTAGAATAGTACTTGACACATAATAAGTGCTTAAGAAATACAATAATAAAGTCACTGCTCTCTTTTACTCATCTGTAAAATGAGGATTCAATGCCTGTTCTCCCTTCTACTGAGAATGTGAGCCCCATAAAGGACAGGGACCATATCTGACCTGTTAATTTATGTCTACCCCAGCACTTAGAACAGTGTGACAAAAAATACAATAATAATAAAAAATAATGAAAATAGTAATTGACAGGATTTTCCCCAAGTTTTCATTTGTGATAAAAAATTAAGCCTTATTCCATCAAAAAGAAGAAGCTGGATGCTTTAGCTCTATATGCTTTCTTAAAAGAGTCGGCATAAAATCTTAGGTATCTTTAAGAAAAAACTGAATGTTTGAAGTTTTTTTTCCCCACTTCAATGTAATTTATGAACGCAAGTACATTTTATTTTGCTTCTGAGCTTTTCATGAACTCATTTCACACATGCTCTGCTTTCCCTTTTGTATTGTGTGGCTGCATTTTGTCTCTTTCCCCAATAACTGCACAAGGGAGATGGTTGGGACATACAATCACCTGATGAGTGAAATTCAAATGGATTTGTTCCTGTCTGAATGGAAAATCCTCCCAATCAAAGCAGAGACAACGTAATAGAGCTCAAACAGCGATTCCATAATTGCCTCAATATGTTCTAGATTGGGCACTCTTCCTGTTTCCGTGAGAAAGCCACACAATAGAAAGCGGTTGGGTTTCAACATAAGTTCATGTGGGTTCTCGTGTTTGACTAAACACAGAAGCCACAGTGACATCACTTGGATGCGTCTTAGATCTCACTACATATGTTAGAACAGTTAAATGGGTTGGGGAGGGGGAGAATTGTCTTTTTTTTTCCTCCCAATTGCTTCCACCTAATCAATACTAAGTCGGATTCTCCCTTTATGTAAGCTGAGTCTCGGGAGTCCTACATTAGCTGCATCACTGGGGTGATAACTCTTCAGTCCATTAAAAACAGCACAAATCTGGCTCTTTTCAGCAAATTTCTGGCAATACGAAGAGAGGGTCAGAGAGAAGTGCTCTGCCAAACTTAGCAAATGAGTCAGTGGCTACCTCAACTAGATAACAATGCAGTCATCACTGAGCTTCTGTGATCTTTCAAAATAATAGTGGCTTTATGTAAAATCCAGATCTGTTTGCCTCCCTGAAGTTTTCCATAGGAAGAATTAACAAGGCTGCATAAATGAAAGCCAAAAAATCTCCATTTTCTTAGTGGGCTCAACTCCACAGTACACTCTGACCCACTTAGAAGATTTTTTCTTTTTTTTGGCACTGTATATATATGTATATATGTATATATATATATGTATATATATATATATATGGAGAGAGAGAGAGAGAGAGAGAGAGAGAGAGAGAGAGAGAGAGAGAGACGCGCAGTGTGACTCAGTGGAAAGAGCCCAGGCTTGGGAGTCAGAGGTCATGGGTTCTAATCCCCGCTCCGCCACTTATCAGCTTTGTGACCTTGGGCAAGTCACTTCACTTCTCTGCGCTTCAGTTCCCTCGTCTGTAAAATGGGCATTAAGACTGAGCCCCACGTGGGACAATCCGATTATCTTGTACACCCCCCCCTTGCCCCGCTCTTAGAACAGTGCTTTGCACAAAGTGCTTAACTACATTCTTATTATTTTATATAATAATAATAATGATGGCATTTATTAAGCGCTCATACACATATATGTGTATGAGTAATGAAAACAGCAGTCAACCATGGGTGGTGGCTGGTTGGTGGCACTACAGTTCAGCCAATTAGTAGTTTTTGAGCACTTCCTGTGTGCAGAGTGCTGTACTGAGCGCTTGGGAGAGCACAGTACAATAAAGTTGGTAAACTCAATCCATGCCCACAAGGAGTTTACAGTCTAGAGGAGGACTTAGACATTAACATAAATTACAGATTAGTGAAATGGCAGTCACTTGAGCCACAAATGGGTACTGCGCATAAAAAGCTTACATGCACACTGCAGTTTGGTATACCCTTCCCTATTTGTTGTACATTTTATACCCCACTAGAAACACAGTGCTGGTGATATTGAAGGAGTCTAACCACAACTCCACCCCCTCTTCTGCCCCCCCACCACAGCATGCACACTCCCATACGCACAGATACACACATCTTATTGTTCCAGCAAGACTTCACAGATAGTGAAATTCCCCCACATGTGCATAGGAAAGCTAAAGGCTACTGAGGAACTCAGCCCCCAACTACACTGTGTACACAAAATTCTTTGTCGTACTGTCTCATTATTTGTTTGCAGCTCCTGGGGCTGCAAACACTACCCCATAAGCATCCATTTCAGATGACATAGAAATTGAAGCGGTAGCAGGAAATAGGTTCTTTTGGTCATTTTTGCCGAGGCAGGCAAGTCTCCGGCCTGATGGAGCGTCGGATACTATTCATAATGGAGTTTTTGGAATCCTGCCTTTGTGGTTCA
This sequence comes from Tachyglossus aculeatus, assembly GCF_015852505.1. Taxonomy (NCBI): domain Eukaryota; kingdom Metazoa; phylum Chordata; class Mammalia; order Monotremata; family Tachyglossidae; genus Tachyglossus; species Tachyglossus aculeatus. The sequence continues at coordinate 34,508,463 of NC_052084.1, forward strand.
TAAGGATTGTCTTATTAATGAAGGATAATAACAAGTGGTTTCCATTAAGAATGATGAAAAAAAGTCTGTGTCAACACTTTCAGAGGAAAAAAGAAATAGGCACTTCAGGTCATTTAAGCATCTGTTGTCATAGGATTGGTTCACATAGTAACACTTCAAGTCAGGCCATCAGACTATCCAAAGGAAGTATTGTCTACCAAAAATCTGTCAGGGTCACCCCCATTTGGTGTGTTCCATGCCTGTCTTCATTAGCAGTTGTCAGACTGGGGATGAGGGAGAGTCCAGGAAAGAAGTTCATGTTGCTGTCTTTGCTCCCATTTTCTACGTTTCTCTCCTCTAACCTCACCTGCTCCCAGATTGTAAACTCTCTGTGGACTAAAACTTTCCTCAATTTATATATATAAGCAACAGAAAAGCAGCGTGGCCTAGTGGATAGAGCCTGGGCCTGAAAGTCAGAAGGACCTAGGTTCTAATCCTGACTCTGCCACTTGCCTGCTGTGTGATCTCAGGTAAGTCACTTCACTTCTCTGGGCCACAGTTACCTCATCTGTAAAGTGAGGGTTAAGACTGGGAGCCCATGTGGGAAAGGAACTGCGGTCTGCACCAATTATGCCATCCTACATCCAAACCCACCTGTAGTAGTTCAATATATTGAATTCAATACTCAATTATGTAAGTACATCTCAACTACATATCTGCTTTTCCTTCCTCCAATCATCTGTAAATTATTCCTCCCTTCAAGGCCCTGCTGAGAGCTCACCTCCTCCATGAGGCCTTCCCAGACTGAGCCCCTTCTTTCCTCTCCCCCTCGTCCCCCTCTCCATCCCCCGTCTTACCTCCTTCCCTTCCCCACAGCACCTGTATATATGTATATATGGTTGTACATATTTATTACTCTATTTATTTATTTATTTATTTATTTTACTTGTACATCTCTATCCTATTTATTTTATTTTGTTGGTACGTTTGGTTCTGTTCTCTGTCTCCCCCTTTTAGACTGTGAGCCCACTGTTGGGTAGGGACTGTCTCTATGTGTTGCCAATTTGTACTTCCCAAGCGCTTAGTACAGTGCTCTGCACATAGTAAGCGCTCAATAAATACGATTGATTGATTGATTGATTTTAGTGTGGGTCTCCCCAAATAGATTTCAAACTGCCCGCAACAGGCAATGTGTCCTCTATTGCACTCTCCCAAGCTATTTGGTCCAGTGCTCTGTACAAACTAGGCAGTCAATAAATAATAATAAATAAATACTGTTGTTTCCTTGAAGATATATGCTGCTATATTGCCCACACAAACTGCCCTGAGTATTCTGAGAAAGGATCATTGGTTTCAGGAGCCCATATACACCTTCCAAGAGGCAGCTTGGCCTAGTCATAATAATTAACAACAACTGTGGTATTTCAGCACTTCATTCATTCATTCATTCAATTGTATTTATTGAGCACTTACTGTGTACAGAGCACTGTACTAAGCGCTTTATGTAACCAAGCACTATGCTAGACACTGGGTTAGATACTGGATCAGATTGAGTCCCTGTGCCTCACAGGCTATAAAGGCTAAGAACAGAAAGAACCTGGGACTGAAAACCAAGAACCCTGGATTCCAGTCTCAGATCTGCTACTGGCCGGCTAGTTAACCATGGCCTATTCACTTATCCCAATTTTACAAAGAAAAGACAGAAGTCTAGAGAGTTTTTGGTTTGTTTTTTTTTCTAGTAGTTGTTAAGTGCATAGAACGTGCCAGTCGCTGTAGTAAGCACGGGGATAGATGTGAGCTAATGAGGCTGGACACAGTACATGTCCCACATGGTGCTCACAGTATTAATTCCCATTTGACAGATGAGATAAGAGGCACAGAGAAGTTAAGTAACTTGCCCAAGGTCACATAACAGACAGTGATACTTATAATAATAATAATAATAATGGCATTTATTAAGCACTTACTATGTGCAAAGCACTGTTCTAAGTGCTGGGGAGGTTACAAGGTGATCAGGTTGTCCCACGTGGGGCTCACAGTCTTAATCCCCATTTTACAGATGAGGCAACTGAGGCCCAGAGAAGTGAAGTGACTTGCCCAAAGTCACACAGCTGACAATTGGCGGAGCCGGGATTCGAACCCCTGACCTCTGACTCCAAAGCCCGGGCTCTTTCCACTGAGCCACGCTGCTTCTCTACTTATGATACTTACCCTTCCAATCTCTTGGATTGTAAACCTGGAGTGGGTCACGGACTGCTGTAGATCTAAGTACCCTGTGTATATTCCAAGATTTGGCATGTAGCTGACCCAAAATCTTCTTGTTTCTTGCACACATAACCCTTGTCTTCTGAGAATGTTCTCTGACACTACATCACGTGTTGATGGGACAAAGGAAACCAGATGGACAACCTATCTTCTACAGACAATACCAGCTAAAATTACAATAGATTTATGAGCCCATTGTTGGGTAGGGACTGTTCTGTATGTTGCCAACTTGTACTTCCCAAGTGCTTAGTACAGTGCTCTGCACACAGTAAGAGTTCAATAAATACGATTGATTGATTGATCGATCTATACTCTGGTCAAGAATTTAGACTATCCTTTAGCTGGTAAACTCCTCCTCTAGACTATAAACTCTTTGTGGGTAGGGAAGCGTTAAGAGAAGCAGTGTGGTTCAGTGGAAAGAGCCTGGGCTTGGGAGTCAGAGGTCATGGGTTCTAATCCCTGCTCTGCCATATGTCTGCTGTGTGACCTTGGGCAAGTCACTTAACTTCTCTGAGCCTCAATTACCTCATCTGTAAAATGGGGATTAAGGCTGTGAGCCCCACGTGGGACAACCTGATCACCTTGTATCCCCCTCAGTGCTTGGTAAGTGCTTAACAAATGCCGTCATTATTATTATTGTTCAACTTTGTTGTATTGTACTCTCCCAAATACTTAGTACAGTTCTTCTCAATCAGCTCTCAATAAGTACCACTGATTGACTGAAAAATCAGCACAGAGGCTAACATAAATCAATGGGCAGAGATGAATGCTGAATAAGGAAAAGCATTCTTGCATATTAAAGCTAGGGGCTTCTCCAACAATTAAAATTCAGTGCATAAGATGGTGTCTTTTTGGGGACAGGGGAAATACAATGATCTGCATTTTTACAGTTAAAATGTTTCTGGTTATGTAATTTCATTTTTTTAATTTAATAGCACAAATACCATTACCACTCGAAGAAGGGGATTTGCAGAGCTGTCTTTTCATTTTGCCTTAAATCTGAGTCCTATATTAGGTCCGTAAATCGATTCAATATTTTTTTTCTAAAGCAATAATAGCCAATGAGAAGTTGAGTTGTCAATTGATTCTTAATTAGAGTGATTTGGAGAAGGCTGGAAGATGGCCCTAGGGGCATTTGGAAACACACAGATTTTCTTTACTGCATCGCTGTGGCTTTCTTAATGTGGTTTGGGGTTCGTCTCTTAATTACGAAGAATTGTTTGTATAGGCAATGGTTTCTAACATTTATTATCTCTCCTAGTTTTAAAGAGAGGATTCACTGCCGCTTATTTTCCATATACACCCAGCTCTCCTACAACTCGGGGTTGTATTCTTGCAAAAACTCCACACTGAGGAAAGCTGGCCCCATCAAGTCGACATGCCTCCGACCACTCACGTAAAAAGTTTCTTTTAATAATAATAATGATGACATTTATTAAGCGCTTACTATGTGCAAAGCACTGTTCTAAGTGCTGGGGAGGTTACAATGTGATCAGGTTGTCCCACAGTCTTAATCCCCATTTTACAGATGAGGTAACTGAGGCACAGAGAAGTTAAGTGACTTGCCCAAAGTCACACAGCTAAGTGGCAGAGCGGGGATTTGAACCCATGACCTCTGACTCCAAAGCCCCGTGCTCTTTCCACTGAGCCACGCCATATTGCTAGATTGTAAATTCCTTGAGGGCAGGGACAATGTCTCCCAACTCTCTTGTATTTTAGTCTCCCAAGTATTTAGTACAGTGCTTTGCACTCAAAGTGCTCGTAAATGCCAATGATTGATTGATTGGCCATGGAACATTGGATCCAAACCGGCTCACGTTATTGGAAGAACGTTCACTAATTCTCCAGCAATCCACTAGCCAAAAGGAATAGAGCAAACACACATTATGGCAGAATTGTGCACACATACAAAAACATACCCGTAACAAAATAAAGTCCCTGGGTCCATGTGGCTTTGGACTTGTGTCTACCAGGGACCAGCACAACTGTTTGTCTAACAGTGCAATAGGAGGGTAAAGGAGCACAGGCCTGGGAATCAGAGGGTGTGGTTTCTAATCCTGGTTCTATGAATTGCTTGCTGTATGACCTTGGGCAAATCATTCAGCTTCTCTTTGCCTCAGTTTCCTCAACTGTAAAATGGGGAGCAATTGATCGTATTAATTGAGCCTTACTGGGTAACTGCTTGAGAGATTATTAAACGTTATTCCCCCTCCTACTTGGAATGTGAGCCCTGTATGGGACAGGAACTATGTCCAACATGATTAACTCATAGCTACCACAGAGCTTAGAACTGTGCTTGATACATAGTGTTTTATACCATAATAAAAAGGCTCATCGTCATCATTAATGGTATTTATTAAGTGTTTACTATGTTCATGTCTGTGTCTCCTTGAAGATCTTAGGGCGAGGCACTTGAACCACTACTGCTAATGCTGTTAGATCAGCTGCGACTAACTCCTGCCTCAGGAGAGACAGATGATGATAATAATAATAATAATAATAATAATAATAATGGCATTTATTAAGCACTTACTATGTGCAAAGTACTGTTCTAAGCGCTGGGGAGGTTACAAGGTGATCAGGTTGTCCTACAGGGGGCTCACAGACTTAATTCCCATTTTACAGTTGAGGTAACTGAGTCACAAAGAAGTTAAGTGATTTGCCCAAAGTCACAGAGCTGACAATTGGTGGAGCCAGGATTTGAACCCGTAACCTCTGACTCCAAAGCCTGTGCTCTTTCCACTGAGCCACACTGCTTCTCGTGAACAAATCAATGCCATGAGCAAATCAATCACATTTATTGAGCCCTTACTGCGTGCAGAGCACTGTACTAAGCGCTTATGGAGTGAAGGCTGGAGCCTAAGGATCTATAAAAGTCATTGTGGAATTTGTAAAGCTCTTACTGTGTGCCAAGCATTGGAATAGATACAATACAACCAGATCTGACCCAATCCATGCCCCACATGGGGCTCACAATCAAAGAAAGGGGTCAGAGGGTGGGGAGAAAATACTGAATCACCATTTTACAGATGAGAAAACTGAGGCACAGAGTAGCAACTTGATCAAGATCATACAGCAGGGAAGTGGTGGGGTTGGGATTAGAACCCAGGTCCTTCTGACTACCAGTCCTGAATTATTTTCACTAGGCTACGCTGCTCCGGATGAATTTCCATCACTGATGCCAAGAATGATCCTGATTTATTAGGGAAAAGGAGCCACAGCAGGCTAGGGGTGGACCTCAGCTACAGGCCAAGAAGGTGGCACAAGGGACCAACAAGTATATTAATACTGCTGCTACTTCCTATCCATCAATCAACGGTATTTATTGAATGCTTACTATGTGCAGAGCACTGTACTAAGTGCTTAGAAGAGTACAGGACAACAGAATTAGCAGGAGCATGCAGTCTAAAGGGGGTAACAGACATCTGTTCCTACCTTACAGATACCCAATTTTGATCTCTTCATCAAAACACACACACACGTACACTTCTAATTGCTTTGTTCATTGTCTTTTGTAACCACATCCCTCCCATCACAACCCTGCCACATTTTTTGCCTCCTTACTTTGAGTATTATTTCCAAATCGCTCTTGTCGTGCTCTGCCCTTCCATGCTTCTCTATTTCCTTTATTTGGAAATACAGCATCTTGAAAGCAGTTCTCAGCAAAGTGCAGTTTCACTTTCCTGGCCGGTGTCTGTCTCCATGAATCCGAACGGGGTTGTAATGTAATAAAACTTTTAACCTCTGATAGATCCCAATGTTCCCTCCCACGAGTACAGCAGAATCTACAGGAGTAAATTAAGTTTCGGGCCTCCTTTCAGAAACTAGTATGCAGTAACAAGTAAATGTAAATTCCCCCGAGGACACTTTCCAGCTCATGTATGGGTTTGGAGCCATGAAATTTAAATGTGATCAAAGCTATAATTATGGCAAAAGCAAAGGGAAATACTAGTGTGGGTTTGAGAGTTTTCTCCCCTTAAACTGCAAATTTAACTGTTTTACATAGGCAGGTTTAATTTCAAAGATTTCCACAGTGTAGAAACTAATTAATTAGTTAATAATGCATGAATCCCGTACCACATTATCGGTGCTATCTCCCAGATGGAAAAGCAGAACGAGGAGGGAAACGCACATTTAATTTGGGTCTTTTTAACATGCAAATTTTAGGTTTGAATGGGTTTCTTGTTGCCGTGTTATATTTTCAGAAGTTCACCTTAGACCACATTAGATCCCCATTTGGAAATGCAGTAGAGTCCTCCAGACTCCCAGTGCATGACACTCACTAACTTAAAAACTAGGGAAAAAATTCAGCAATTGTGAACATTTAATGGGCCTGATCCTATAGATAAAAATAGAGTCATTCTGAGCTTTTTGGCTGTGCATTAAGTCTTCCGAGTCACTGGGGCCTCTTTAGTAAATTATCTCTTTTTGGTAAGCTAAATGGAAACCTAGAGGCCTGTTAGAGTTTACACACCTCCAAAAAAACAAGCAATTTCGTCTTCAGTCAGCACCAGGTTCAGACCCATTCTTCCCAATGCGTTACATAAAAGCTAAATAATAGTCATCATTTTCATCTCTGAATACATTCCTATCTAGTAACATCTATTCTTCTACAACCATAATGCTGATTTGACAGGTGAAACTTATTTAGTGCTAGAAAATGTTATTACTGTTCAGTCATTTCCTGGTTTTTATTTCTTTCTAGGCATAATTCTGTTTGGAAAGAAAAGCTACAGCGGGAAAAAAGGTTTTGCTCTTCCTGGAGACTTTCATTCCCGGTTTCCTCGTGGATGAAAGCTATAGCAGTGGAAGAGATGACTGGTAGCTATCTATAGCATTTATTGAGGACCTAACTGGGGAATCATCACCTTCTTCATCCTCTTCCTCAGGCTTCCATGAAGTATGGGCTGCACCCTGGATAGAACTTTTTGGAGGCTAAAAAATTAGGCATACAGGCAGGCAATTTCCACTCCTCCAGCTTGGAAGAGTTCTTCTGTCCATTCAGGTTAAGCTTAGCCAAAAAGAATCCAAAGATTCTGCAACTGCAGAAGTGTCGTGCCTCAGGCGACAAAGAAACTGTTAGGTAGAGAAAGCTTTGATTGCTGGATTCTGGCAGACGTGACTTTGAACCCCAAAATGCAAGCATATCAAGCTGGTATTTTTTAAGTGTTCACTAAGGACCACTAACCACTGGAGTAATATGCACGATCATCTTGCCCCCTCCTACCTCATCTCACTACTCTCTTACTACAACTAAGCCCGCACACTTCGCTCCTTTAATGATAGCCTTCTCACTGTACTTCAATCTCTTCTATCTCGCCACCAACCTCTCTCTCGCCCACATCCCGCCAATGACCTGGAGCACTCTTTCTCATGGCCAACAGACAATTATTCTCCAGGACTACAAACTCTACTGAAGGCACATCTCCTCCAAGAGGCCTCCCTTGACTAAGCCCTCCTTTTCTCTTCTCCCACTCCTTCTGTAGCACCCTGACTTGCCTTTATTCAGTCCCCACAGCACTAATGTCCATATCTGTAATTTATTTATACTAATGCCTGTTTCCCCCTCTAGACTGTAAGCTCTTTTTGGGGCAGGGAAGTGTCCATTTATTGTTATATTGTACTCTCCCAAGCACTTAGTACAGTGCTCTGCCCCCGGTGAGTGCTTAATAAATACGGCTGACTGACAAGATTATCAGATCATCCTCATTCCCTACCCACATAGGACTCACAGAATAATAGATAATAGGGATAAGTAGTTAGCAATCAACAGTATTTATTAAGTGCTTACTGTAAACAGAGCCCTAGACTATGGTGCTTGGGAGATTGCAATAGAATTACAAGACATTATTTCTGCTCTCAAGGAATTTAGTCTTATCCCTGTTTCACAGATGAGAAAACCGAGACCCAGGGAGGTTGAGTGGCTTGTCTGAGGTCTCACACTCTGTCAATTGTCAGCTGTGTGACTTTGGGCAAGTCACTTCACTTCTCTGGGCCTCAGTTACCTCATCTGGAAAATGGGGATGAAGACTGTGAGCCCCATGTGGGACAATCTGATCACCTTGTATCCTCCCCAGAGCTTAGAACAGTGCTTTGCACATAGTAAGTGCTTAACAAATGCCATCATTACTATTACTCACACAGTATGCCAGTGGCAGAGGGTGGGAATCTGGGTGTCCTACCTTATAGTTCCAGATTCTTTCCACCAAGCCACACTGCAATTCACAAATAATAGTTCTTGAATGCAAGAATGAAAGAGGATGCTCTCCTACTTCGGACATCATCTATACAGGTAATGAGAAGACTAACACATTCTGGAAAGGGTGTACCCTATCCATAAATTAAAGGCATGAAAAAGATCCACATTCAGTGGTTTTTGTAAGAGGAAGTATGGATAGAGTGTGAATGTGGGACAGAGAGGAGGGAGAGGCAGTGGTCATTGGGTGTTTGAGAATCCACTACAAGACCCTGTTTATCTAAGAGATTCTCTTCCTACCACCAGCGCAGATTCAGGAAATGAAGTAACTCAAAGATAGCCAGTCCCATGATTTCTCCCATTCCTTCTCAATACGGAACCCCTTAATTGGGGTGACAATTCAGAATTCCCTGTGCACTGCCATGATCATTCTTTCTGCTTCCTGCTGGTCAAATGGTGAAATAGCTGTAATAATAATAATAATAATGATAGTATTTGTTAAGCACTTACTATGTGCAAAGCACTGTTCTAAGCGCTGGGGAGGTTACAAGGTGATCAGGTTGTCCCACGGGGGGCTCACAGTTTTAATCCCCATTTTCCAGATGAGGTAACAGGCACAGAGAATAATAATGATGGCATTTATTAAACACTTACTATGTGCAAAGCACTGTTCTAAGCGCTGGGAAGGTTACAGAGTGATCAGCTTGTCCCACGGGGACCTCAAAGTCTTAATCCCCATTATACAGATGAGGTAACAGGCCCAGAGAAGTGAAGTAACTTGCCCAAAGTCACACAGCTGACAGTTGGCAGAGCCGGTATTTGAATCCATGACCTCTGACTCCAAAGCCCGTGTTCTTTCCACTGAGCCACGCTGTAGCATTTCTCAGTTGGGATTCAAGGCCGCAGTACCTGGGCAATGTCTACAAATCTTTAGAGACATGGACCCTCTGGCTAATTACACATAGCAGAATTGTTATGGCTGGAGTCCAGCTATCTTCTCCTTTTCACTAGCTAAGTTTGTGCCTGCTTTCTTCCTTAGTTTCTTCCCATTTGTTACGAGGCGGTTGGAAGTGGAGCGGGAATAAGGGTAGTAGAGCCGATTACATCAGTACATTTGAAAAATGGTCAAAATACCTATAGGTTGTAGACATCTCGGTCCTTAGGCTCTGTGTAAATCAGAACTTACTGTGGTCTGATGCTTGGTTTTAAAGTGAAAAAGTCACTTTATATTTTCAGGACTCTTTCCATCCCCCATTTCTAAGTGCAAACATTTCATTTCTAATGTGATTTCCCAGTACCTTCCTGAGAGCCAGCTCTTCCTTTAAAAAAAGAAAAATCCTTTGGGATATCAAGTGCAAACTCATATAGTAAAAGTAACAATAGAAATCTTTTCTGTACATTCAGCACTTGGCATTTGTGGCATTTTCAAGCCAACTTGCAGAAAGAAATGGGACACTGTTTAGTACTAGCTGTTTGGGGATAATTTGTTCTGGCTCTTTTGTATTTTCTTTATCCATCAGAAACAGGTGCAAAATAATTAAGCGAAGACAAGAACGGCTGTAAAACTTAAATCCAGGCCAGATATCCTCTTCCTATAATTCTTCAACATTACCGCAGTAGATTTAGATAGCTCATTAGGATTCAGTCCTTACTCCCTGACCAGTTTTGAGACCAAGACAAGCTTCAGAATATAGTATAACCCCAATACTCTCTAGCCCTCCATCCCCTTATGACATTTCACCATTCTCTAAACTTTTGTCACATTGGAAATGTATTTTGACCCAAGTTATTTCCCAGCACTGCTGAATTTCAAGAGCGAGAGACCAAGATCATAACACTTCAGAAATTTTAGAGAAACTCAGAGTGACTGCAAACATTGCACTGTTGGGAAAAATTGCCAAGTGTTTTTTTTTTAAATTCTATGTTCCATATTTTCTACTTCCCAACCTCCTTTGTCTAAACAGACAAAGGGTCCCATTCTAACCACTTTTTAGCTGTGTGACCTTGGCCAAATCAATTTAACTTTCCTGGGCCTGAGTTTCCTCATCGGTAAAATAAGGATTCAATACTTTTTCTCCCTCTTAGACTGTGAGCCCCATGTAGGACCAATCTGCTTACCTTGTTTCTACCCCAGGCTAGAGTAAGCACTTAATAAATGCCACAATGATAACGATGATAATAATAATTATGGTATTTGTCAAGTATTTACTACATGCCAAGCACTGTTCTAAGCACTAGGATACATACAAAATAATGAGGTTGTTCCATGTGGGGCTCACAGTCTTAAACCCCATTTTCCAGATGAGGTAACTGAGGCTCAGAGAAGTTAAGTGACTTGCCCAAGGTCACACAGCACCAAGTGGCAGAGCTGGGATTAGAACCTACATCCTCTGACTCCCAAGCTCGTGCCAGAGTTGTAACCAACGGTTTCAGAAAAAGGGTCTTGTGTATATACGTACATATTTATTATTCTATGTATTTTTTAATGATGTGCATATATAATTCTATTTATTTGTATTGATGGTATTGATGCCTGTTTTCTTGTTTTGATGTTTATTTTCCCCCCTTCTAAACTGCGAGCCCATTGTTGGGCAGGGACTCTGTTGCTTAATTGTACTTTCCAAGTGCTTAGTACAGTGCTCTGCACACAGTAAGCACTCAATAAATATGACAATGAATGAAAGGGTCAATCTGATTCACTGGGCATATTTGCCATCTCTGCCCTAGTCCCATTTTTCCAGAGAAATATGAATTAATAGACTTCACTGTGGTATTTGTTAAGCACTAATGTGCATAACAGTAGGAGAGATAAGATGATCAAGTCAGATATAGTCGCTGTTCCACATAAGGCTCAGATTCTAAGGGGAAGGGAAAACAGATATCTTAACTCCATTTTACAGATGAGAATACTATGACTCAGAGAAGTTAAATGACATGCCCAGGGTCACACATCAGCCTAGTGCCAAAGTCGGGATTAGAACTGAGGTCTCAACTGCCAGGCCTCGGCTCTTTCCATTAGCTTTTAAACAGTGCTTTGCACATAGTAAGCGCTTAATAAATGCCATCATCATAATTATTATTATTATTAGATTACTCTGCTTCTCAATCAATCAATGGTATTTCCTGAGCATAAATACAGGGTGCTTGGAAAAGTACAAAACAGAAGCAAGACAAACAAGCATGGTTACAGTGTATCAGTAGTATTTGAGTGATCAGTTGCCAGGTACTGTACTAAGCATTAATAGGCATGATCTCTGCCCTCCAGGAGTTAATCATCTAGAATGAGGAGAAGGTCAGTAAAATAAATTGCAGATAGAAGGAAAAAACATAACAGAATATGTGACTTAGGGAATAAATTAGGGGGTAAGAATGTACGTAAAAGTGGAAGATTGTGAATACTTACAGGCTTTGCTAGCATAGAATGCTGAATTGGCAGTAGAGGGGAAATTAAGCAAGTGAGAGCAGAAATTAATTGGGAAAGGCCTCCTGGAGGCACTGTGATTTCAGAAGTGCTCTGAAAAGCGGGAGGGCAGTGGTGTGCCATTTTTGAGGAGGGAATCAATTTCAGGCAGTGGGGAGAACGTTATGCGCAGGGAAGCTTCTGCTGATTCTGTCATATTTTCCAAAGCGCTTAGTACAGTGCTGTGCACATCATAAACACTCAAAAAATACCATTGATGGCTTAAGAAGTAAGTGGCAGGAGAGCCAAGAATGAGGTACAGTGATTCATGGAGACAAATGAATATTCTTTACTAATCAGTTATTCTCCCAATTCACCTATGGGCGGAATAATAATAATAATGATAGCATTTATTGAGTGCTTACTATATGCAAAGCACTGTTCTAAGCGCTGGGGAGGTTACAAGGTGATAAGGTTGTCCCAAGGGGGGCTCACAGTCTTAATCCCCATTTTACAGATGAGGGAACTGAGGCCCAGAGAAGTTAAGTGACTTGCCCAAAGTCACACAGCTGACAAGTGGCGGAGCTGGGATTTGAACCCATGACCTCCGACTCCAAAGCCTGGGCTCTTTCCACTGAGCCACGTGGAAATCAGTGGAATGCCTCTGGGCAGAAGTTAAACTACAATCAACCAAGCAATGTGTTAAGACACAGAGAGAAGAGGAGGGATAATTATGGCATGTGTTAATAATAATAATAATAATTTTGGTATTTGTTAAGCACTCACTATGTGCAAAGCACTGTTCTAAATGCTGGGGAGGATACAAAGTGATCAGATTGTCCTATGTGGGGTTCACAATCTTAATCCCCATTTTACAGATGAGGTAACTGAGGCACAGTGAAGTTAAGTGATTTTCCCAAAGTCACACAGCTGACAATTGGTGGAGCCAGGATTTGAACCCATGAGCTCTTGACTCCCAAGCCCATGCTCTTTCCACTGAGCCACACTGCTTCTCACTAATTGTCAAGCACTGTACTAAGCATTGGAGTGGATACAAGATAATCAGGTCCCACATGGGGCTCACATTCTGAGCAGGAGGGAGAACAGGTATTGAATCCCCATTTTGCCGATAAGAGGCACAGAGAAGTTAAGCAACTTGTCCATGGTCACAAACCAAGTAAGCGGCAGAGTCAGGATTTGAACCCTGGCCCTCGGACTCCCAGAATCATGCTCTTGCCATTAGGCCACGTTGCTTCTGGTGGGAAGGAGAGAGAGTGGGAATATTGGAACTTAGTAGCTAATTTACAGGAGAATCTGTGATGGAATTTGGTGCCTTTTCCATTTCTCATTTAAATTTTTTTGATACCCAAGAAGAACAGGTGATCCCGGGTTGTTTGTACCCGAAAAGGTTCACCACAGGCGGGTGTGATATCAGGCAACAGGAAACCACAGCAACAACAACTTCTCCAGACAGTCTCAAAGATGTATCTGGGAGACATATGGTTTCTTCCCCCAAATAAAGCCCCATGCCTTAATTCTGGTTTTTCTCCTTTTGAAAATGGATGGCAAATGACAAGAAGATTATAAACCCCCATAACACAAAATCCTGAGATGTATTGATCCACCTCAAAGCTGTCCGAGTTTCCATAGATCACGGCTTTCAAGTTGTAGTGACGCTCCCTATATCATGCACATTAAGGTTTTTATTAAAAATTCAATGAAATATTTATAGCTCAGTTACAAATCCCAGACGGTGAGATGCAAGCAGTCCAAAATCATAGTGATTTTCCAATGCAAGTTTTCTATCCAGAGCACTTTGTCACAGCAACTGAGTTTCAGATTTTGATTTGACACGGACTCCAATGCCCTGCCTCTGACACCGAAAGGACTTCTCACCTGACCACTGTTTTCCACTGTCCATCTCTTTTCTTAGTGAAGTATGAAATTGAATTGCAAGAGAATCCCTCTAGGGACCACTTTAAGTTCCTCTACTGGGTTCAGAAATGATTATCCGATAGATGTGATTGAAATCCATGCATATGAAAAAAAGATCTTATCAGATGAAAGCAGGTCTTTCCCCCATTCCCCAGATAGAGCATTTCACCTGACATCTCCCTGCAACAATGAAACAATTTTGAATATTCCCCGAGGATATCTGTATTTAAAGGAATAGAAGTTGTCTCAGCCAGTAAAAACTCATTCCATGAGAAAAATTATCATTTACAAGTGGGGTCTTAGGTCTTGCCCCTTCACTAGGAAGCAGCTGGATTCACCAGTTATAGTTTTTCAATGGTTAAAGTCCCATATCTCCCAACAAATATCTGTTAAGAACATGAGTTTTACATGAATGCTTTAAGCACCTATAAAATCTAGAATAAAAGCTATTTTCTACCAATTTTTTTCTGACCATAAAAATCAATGCATGAATTGAGCAGGTATTGACTACAATCAGCACTTTTTTAAAACTATTATATACTAGTGGGTCACAACATCTTAAAGCTTGAAAGCATAGAGAAACCAACTATTCTTTTCTTTCCTGTTCGATCATCTGTTACTTCCTAACCCACAAGCATTTATTACAGAGGTGCACAACGCAGGCATACAATACAAAAACATAGTGAAAAACATGGCCAAAGTGGGTTATAGTTAATTGTGCTTTGTCCTTCCTCCAATCAAGCTACTTTATCAATGGTATTTGTTGAGCACTCACTGTGAGCACTGTAGTGGGCCCTTGGGCGAGTACAATACAATAGAGTTGGTAGAAACGCTCCCTGCTCAAAATGGAGCTTGCAGTCTGAAAGGAGAGCCAGACATTAAAACAAATTACAGATAGGGGAAATGGGGTAACATAAGGATATTGTTCAATGTTCGTTTTTAATCACAATGTTAAAAATAATCAATCATGCAACATGGCCTAGAGGAAAGATCATGGGATTGGCTATCAAGAGCCCTGAACTCTAGTCCCACATCTGCCACTGGAGTCACCTTAGGCAAGTCACTTGACCTCCCTGTACCCCAGTTTCCTCAGCTGTAAAATGGAAATAAGATCTCTGCTCTCCTTCCCTCTTAGACTGTGAGCCTTGTGTGAGCAGGAATCATGATTTATCTAACTGTATTATATCTACAGTATTTGACACGTGGTAAGGGCTTAATACTGTCATTATTATAATTGCTACTGATTAGGAAAAAGTAACGACAAGAAGGAAGAATAAGGAGGGATCCAAGGGGTCCAGAGCCTAGGAGCCTTTTCTCCGAGACAGTTGCAGGGAGAATAGATGAGTCCCTTGGGAGACAATCCTCACAAGATGGGATCAAGAAAAGGGAGAGCAGCATCTGTGGGATCAGGAGTAGGGGTGGGAACAGAGGCAATATCTTTTAATAAATCAATGCTCAAGGGAAACAACGTGGCCTAGAGCCATGGAAAGAGCAAAGGCCCAGAAGTCAGATCACCTGGGTTCTCATCCCAGCTCTGTTGCTTTCTGGGTGACCTTAGGCAAGTCAGTTCTCTGTGCCTCAGTTTTCTCACCTGTAAAATGGGGGATCAAATACCTCTTCTTCCTTCCCTTTAGGCATGAGCCCCATGTGAGAGAGGGACTGAGTGTGATCGCAACTCTGTCTCCAGTTGAAGAACAAGCACTAAAGATTTTAAGACCACTGGTTTCTAGATGTAGTTTCTTAGATTTAGCTGTCAAATATTGTCCCCTTTTATCCAAGGAACTGATGAATTCCTGTGGAAACGAAAATCTAATCATTACCCTAGATACTCCTGCAGCTCCCTCAGGAGGCTTTCCCATTCTTTTCTACCGTTGAACTGTATGTTTTAACCACAAAATTCAAAGGATAGTTAACAATGGGTTAGCTTCCTCCTGAGTTTTACTTAACCTCTCTAAATGTTGTTGATCTAGCTGATGTAACCAGCTTCCCCTGAACCCCTTTCCTTTCTCCCCTGGCCTGCGCTATAAATTATCCTCATCTCAAGTCTCGCTTTTCCATGGCAGACGCCTCACAGATTAATTCTAGACACAACAGAGTCATTGGAGACCTTAAAATTAAACTTTTTTTAATGAGTGGCGAGAGAGGTATGTTCCATTTATAACTGTTTTCTTTTGAGCCAAAAACTTAAAAGTCAAAACCATACAAACCCTGAGACCACCCAGTCCACCTATAAAACTCATAATATTTGAATGATCCTCTCCCCCTCTAGGCTGAAAGATCATTGTGGGCAGGGAAATTGTCCATTATATTGTACTCTACCAAACTCTTAGTTCAGTTCTCTGCACAAAGTGTTTAATAAATACAATTGTTTGATTCCAAGTCACAAAGTCATGTTTCAGCTCATGATTAGACCTCTTCATGAATAGACAGCAGTTATTCAGGGAATCAATGCCAAACAGAACTTCATGCAGTAATTGCGATATTTGTTAAATGTTTATTAGGGGCCAAGTACTGCACTAAGGGCTAGGGTAGCTACAAGATAATCAGCTCAGACACCATCCCTTTCCCACACACGGCTCACAGTCTAACTAGGGAGGAGAACAGGTATTGAAGAGGAAACTGAGGCACAGAGAAGTGAAGTGACTTGCCTAGGTCATCTTACTCCCAAGTCTGTGCTCTAAGAAACTCCAGTCACAGAGTGAATGTTAGGGGTATATTTGTTGACCATAGCTTTATATTTCTCTCATCACTAAAACCAAAACTCCTTCAGAGAAGGATTCTCTAAATCCTTCTGAGAAGCAGTGTGGCTCAGTGGAAAGAGCACTGGCTTTGGAGTCAGAGTTCATGGGTTCAAATCGCGGCTCCACCAATTGTCAGCTGTGGGACTTTGGGCAAGTCACTTAACTTCTCTGTGCCTCAGTTATCTCATCTGGAAAATGGGGATTAAGACTGTGAGCCCCACGTGGGACAACCTGATCACCTTGTAACCTCCCCAGTGCTTAAAACAGTGCTTTGCACATAGGAAGCACTTAATAAGTGTCATAATTATTATTATTATTAAAAGGAAACAGGCACCAAGAAATTCATTAATTCATTCAGTTTTATTTATGGACAGCTTACTGTGTGCAGAGAACTGATTGTACTAAGTGTTTACGAAGTACAATACAGCAATAAAGTATCTACATAAATACAGAAGTACTGTGGGGTGGGGAGAGGTGGGGAAGAGCAAAGAGAGCAAGTCAGGGTAACGCGGAAAGGACTGGAAATGACTTGCCAAGATCACAGAGCAGTCAAGTGGCCAAAGCAGGAATAGAACCAAAGTGCTCTAGCTCCCAGTCCCATGTGATTTACTCCTTTCAGCTCTCTTAGTTCAATTCCATCTGACTGGAAAATCCTCAGGTAATTTCTGTTGTGGATTTTCTGAATTAATCTTCTCCACAAAAGTGTCATTTGTGCTTTGCTTCAGTTATCCAGTGCTCTCCTCAATCTAAAACAAGCTCTATTATACTTAATAATAATAATGACATTAATTGAACACTTCCTATGTGTCAGGCACTGTACGAAACACTGGGGTGGATACAAGCTAATCAGGTTGGACACAGTCCCTGACCCACAAGGGGCTTACAGTCCCAGTCTCCATTTTACAGATGAGGTAACCGAGGCTCAGAAAAGTTAAGTGACTTGCCCAAAGTCACACAGCAGACACATGGCAGAGCGGACTTAGAACCTAGGTCCTCCTGACTCCCAGGCCCATAGTCTATCCACTAATAATAATAATAATAACATTTATTAAGGGCTTACTATGTGCAAAGCACTGTTCTAAGAGCTGGGGAGGTTACAAGGTGATGAGGATGTCCCTCAGGGGACTCACAGTCTTAATCCCCATTTTACAGATGAGGGAACTGAGGCCCAGAGAAGTGAAGTGACTTGCCCAAAGTCACACAGCTGACAAGTGGAGGAACCGGGATTCGAACCAATGGACCTCCATCTCCAAAGCCCGGGCTCTTTCCACTGAGCCACGCTGCTCCCCTAACTAGAGCTATGCTGCTTCTCGGTTGTAACTCTGGAATCCTCAGTGCTTCATGCTCCTCTTAGGAACCTTTTCCCAGTTCCAGTACTAGAGTGTAGAACTCAACCAGAGTTTGACTAGGCAATAACTCTGACTGGAAAAAGAACAATATTCTGCCCCCTCATTCTTTCAGGAGCATCAAGGGCAAAAAGCCCCAGACTTCTCAAATGTACAAGTAACATATTCCCAATATATTCCCCCCACAAGCCCCAATATACATAAGAGGAGGGGAAAAGCATATATTCCTAGCCCTACGTCGGTTCATATAGTAAATAAAACCATAAACAACAAGCTGCACTGACAAATATCAAAAAACAAAACTGTAGTAAAATATGATCAGAAAAGCATAAAATGAAATCCAGTCAAAAATGAAATGCCTTCCCCTTTCCTACCCTCTCCAGACTAGCATTTGGATCTTAAACGTTTCAAATGGTATTCAAGAGTCTAAAATCTTACCTAGGTTTCTCACTTCTCTATTTTCATAACTGGGACTTCTCATCTCTGCTGAGAAGGCCATCCATAGCATTTCTCCTAGGGGAGCTAGAAGAAAAAAAAAAACCTTGGTCTTTTAAGCCCTTTTGCTTCTCCAAGCCCCCTGACGCAGTTACTGAATTGCTATTGACTTAGCAGGTGTGGAGTTCCCCAGTCTTTTCCCATTGTCCTAATTAGAAGCTTATTTCAGTCAGGCGATTGCTTGGAGGCTTGAGGAGATCAAATAATTCTCAACACCAGCTTCAAAATTCGCTCTGTCATTTCTGATGGAGTTTAGATCTTACAGATTTGTCTTAAAAGACGACATTACAAATAGTAAGCAAAAAAAAAAAAAAAAACCCACCCCAGAAAAATTGACCTGCCTATCTCCTTTTCAGATTTTACCTTGTCAATTTAAGGCCATATTTGTTAGGTGGTCAGAAGGGAAATCTGGCTTCTGGAGACTGATTCAGAAAGGGGTAACAACTGAGAAGC
The DNA here is from genome assembly GCF_015852505.1 of Tachyglossus aculeatus. NCBI lineage: Eukaryota > Metazoa > Chordata > Mammalia > Monotremata > Tachyglossidae > Tachyglossus > Tachyglossus aculeatus. The sequence goes on from NC_052084.1 coordinate 34,527,273, forward strand.
TGCTGGAGGAAGATAAAGAAAATATTTGAGAGTGTAGATGATGAACCTAGAGCAAGAGGGAAGGGTTAAATGAGGAAATTTGAAGGAAGTGCTCAAATTCAGACAGTTGCCATGTGGATCTTTTATGTACTTATATAAATAAGCAATTCTACATTCCCTCTGGACTGTTAGCTCCTTGTCTGCTGTGTGACCTTGGGGAAGTCACTTCACTTCTCCGTGCCCCAGTTACCTGTGGGGATTAAGATCGTGAGCCCCATGTGGGACATACACTGTGCCCTATCTGAAAGCTTTGAATCTATCCCAGTGCTTAGAACAGTACCTGGCACATAATAAACAGTTAACAAGTACCATTAAAAAAATATTGCTAGCATTTAACTCCATGCTAAGCAGTAGTCAGGGGACAGGAGAGCTACACTTTTCCTATGATTTGAGACAAGCCCGTGGACTAGCCCAGATTCCGCAATAGGAAAAACCATTCTGACTATGGCAAATAAAACCTGGTCTGTATGGGCCAGAGAGGAAGGACTAAAAAGTAACATTCCAGATGGGCTTTCCTTGGTTTCCTACCACTATTCTTCCTTTCCCAATCAACTCAGCTTTTCTTCAACAAGTGAACATCAAATTCTGAGAGCTGAGAGGAATCAAGCCAGAGTAATAAAAGCCCTGGAAGAAGACTCCAAGTGTAAAAGCACTTAGTCAAGAGGTTGTGCTAAAAACGTAGATAAGACTCTCTTTTATGGGAGCAGGAGACAGAGGGAAGAGTGAAGAGAGAGAGCTATGCTCCTCCTTTCTTCACATATAAAAGAATAGTAATGATGCTATTGTTAAGTGCTTACTAAGCTCTGAGTATCTCCCAACAACCATTTAGCCTTATCTGTAAGAGGTCTTAACAAATGATAGATAATTCTTCAAGCTTGTACCACTGAGGGACTACTTGAAGCAAGCAACAGTATTTATTGAGGGTTTATTCTGTGCAAAGCACTGAACTAAGTGCTTGGAAAAGTTCAGTGCAATAGAATTTAATAGACACTATTCCTGCCCACAAGGAGTTTACATTCTATTGCATGGCCTAGTGGAGAAAGCACAGCCCAAAAGTCAGGAGTTCTGGATTCTAATCCAAGCTGCAACGCATGTCTGCTGTGTGACTCCCCTGCCTGTTTCCTCATCTGTAAAATAGGGATTAAAATACTTTTACTCCTGCAGTTTAGGCTGTGAGCTCCATGTGGGCAGGGACTGTGTCTGATCTGATTAGACATTCTCTGCCCCAGTGTTTGACACATAATAAGTGCTTAACAAATACCATGATTACTACCACAAGTCCATCTGACAGGTTCCCGAAATGGACTTCAAGAAATATTAGTTTTCTAAATGGAATAGTGCCTTTGATGATGAAATTTAGTAGACCATATAAACGATGTTGGTAGCAAAGAGACTATTTGATAAAGTCTCTAAACTGCTGGAGAAATTTTTCAGTGCAGTATTTTAAAAATGGTGCCGATTTTAAGATGATAGAAATTATAGAATGCTCAATCGGCTTAATAATACAAAGTTTCTGTAATGCTGAGGGGCTCTTTCTTTTACCACTTTTTAATATCAAAGTCTTGATTCAACCCCTGCTCCAATCATACATATTTTAAAAGAATAATGAAAAACTGACACTAAGAACATATTCTCAGTGTGCCCTATATCACTCAAATTGCAGTGTAGTTTGCAAGCTTCTTGTGGGCAAGGAACATGTCTGCCTACTCCTTTGTATTGCCCTCTCCCAAGTGCTTAATACAGTGGACTGCACACAGTAAGCAGTCAATAAATACTATTGATTGAATAATTGATTAAAATTTTCCTGGAAAAATGGAAAATAATGATAATTATGGTATTTGTAAGCACGTACTATGTGCCCACCACTGTTCTAAGCTCCGGGTTAGATACAAGCTATTCAGTCTGTCCCACAGTGGGGTCATAGCAGAAGTAGAGGGAGTAGGATTTAATCTTCATTTTACGAAACAGGGAACAGAGGCACAGAGAAGTTAAGTGACTTGCCCAAAGTCACCCAGGATTAGAACCCAGGTCCTCTCACTTCCAGGCCCATGCTCTTTCCACTAGGCCACACAGCTTCCCCTATCATATCACAAAATAGGTCCAGTCTTCTGGCTTCCTGAAAAAGTCAGTGCAGCTATGATCTTACATTAAGAACTTCTGACCAACAATTGCTTTTTCTTTTCCCAATGTAAGTCCACATACTGATCTTAGCCCATAAGACAAACCAAATATTTAAATCATTCCAAACTGAAAGTTTTGTATTGATCTTTGAAGAATGATGCCCACCAGAGGTTTAATCTATTGTGCTGACAATGGCAAAGGAAATCAATACTACCCAAGGAACGAGATCCAGAAAGAGACTGAAGTAATGAACCCATTAAACTAACGATCATCAGCTAACTTTCCCAATTTATAGATGAAAATAGAGGAAAACTGCAATGGCACTATGAAAATGTGAGCCCAGAGTTTTCATATTACTGCTACCCATAATTCCCAAACATGTCAAACTGCGGTGAAAAATATCAGTGACAATGAACGTGTTTGGTCTGAAAGATGTATTATTTCCTTCCCAAGTTACACATCAAAAACAATTCAGAACAAGATTACATAGTCCCAGAGGAAAGGAGAACTGTGCAAGACTTATATTACAGTTTCAACAGATCTTTGTATAAAAGCCGGATTAAATAACTACCTTGGACCATCAAGATTCTTCAGGCAGAAACTGTAGAAAGTATAGACTTAGCGTCTTCTTGGCAAGGGCGTCAGGGGCTGGGGAGTTTGAGTAGGTCAGAGATCACAGAATCCTACGCTTAGTTGAAATAAAGTAAAGGAAATAAAAGTCTGTGCTTTTAAAGGCTGCAGGCAGTTATTACCATCAGTGAGGGGTGCTAGACTTTATAGAGCATAAAATTTAAATCAAATGCTCATACCCCCCCTGCAAGAGATCTTCTGAAAGGAATCACCACCCAGTGGCTGGAAGAGATCGCTTATGAGATGCTGGACCAGGTTGCCTAGATGAATTCACAGAAGCCAGAGGGAAAGAAGGAAATAACAATATCTCCCAAGGCTCTAGTCACTCTCGTTCACTTCTCTTTAGTGTAATGTAATGTAATAATGGCATTTGTTAAGCACTTACTATGTGCAAAGTACTGTTCTAAGGGCTGGGGGGGATACAAGGTGATCAGGTTGTCCCATGTGGGGCTCACAGTCTTAATCCCCATTTTACAGATGAGGGAACTGAGGCTCAGAGAAGTTAAGTGACTTGCCCAAGGTCACAGAGCAGACATGTGGCAGAGCTGGGATTCGAACCCATGACCTCTGACTCCCAAGCCCGGGCTCTTTCCACTGAGCCACGATGCTTCTCTAATGGCAAAGGTGTTGTGCAGTTTGAACTCCTCCCTTTCTTCAAGGCTTACCAAGGAAAGAAAAATCTAGTCATTTGATTTACAGAAAGGCTGAGCTTGATGGCAGAGATCACTTAGCTTCCAAAGTAATTCAACGCATTTTTCTTTTACAACAGCTCCTGGGCCCTTATGCTCCACTTGGGGGATAGATGTATATCAATTAAAAAATCAATCAATCATATATATTGAGCACTGACTGTGTGCAGGGCACTGTACTAAGTGCTTACATTTCTTGGAACCTTAGGGAATCCAACTGCTGTTTCAGAATAGGGTGAATTAAGATTTTTTGGCTTCTATGTCCTCTCTAAAAAAACAGTTTTGCTGGGCTTTATGAGCTGTAATGTGACCAACTCTAATTCCCCTGATCCATAAGGTTGTGGTCTAGCAGTAGATCAACCAATCTTTCAGACCACGTGCATGTTATAATAGACACTTAGGGGCCTGAAACAGTTAAAAGATGGAACCTGGCTACATTTAGGGCCCAGGTATGAACCAAAAGAGGAGAATTCTGTCTACCCTAACCTTTCCTGAGATGGTGGAAGTGTCTTTGAAATAAGAGGGATCTGGGTGATCAGGGAGGTCATAAGTGGAGAGAGAGTGAGAGATAGAGGGAGAGAGAAGAGAGAGAGAGATAGGGTTGCCTAATCAATCAATCAGTGGTATTTACTGAGGGATTACTATGAGAACAGCACTGTGCTAATCTTTGAAAGTTTCCTATTTTTGACACTCAAACTTGTGTCACAGTTCTAGAAATATCTACCACCAATCAATCAATTAAATGTAGATAAGTAGCACCTATTGTGTGAATAACTCCGTACTTCACATTTGGGAGATTCTGTAATGACAGTTAAAGATGCCACGCCTGCCCTCAAGGAGTTTATAGTCTAATAGGAAAGATAGATGCCAAATTAAAGTGAAAGGAAAGATGGATAGCTGAAGAAATAAAGCCATATTCCCTGCCATGATTGAGTTTGCACTCTAAGATCCTAAGTACCTGAAGCTAGCCAGCAACCAGCAAACCTGGTTCAGAGTTTTAGAAAGTATTTCTCTTTATCGGGGTTGGGAGAGGGGAAAGGGTTTCAGAGGTTGGCATACTGTGCCACAGAGAGGACAAATGAGGGCAATTAATTCTGGTATTTCTCAAAGTGAAAATACTTTATAACATGAAAAGTATTGATTGAACAAATTGATTTTTCCCTTCAAGATGGGCTTCCTCCCATATCTGGTGGAAATCTACTTTGTAGTATCTGTTGATCTGTTGCAAAACAGCACATAAAGAGAGTGTAGTCCTATTGTTGCCATGCATGTGGCTGAGTTATTTTAGGTCCATGACTGATGTTGTTAATTTCTTAATAATTCATTTTTGAAGACCAAAGTTCAGATTTCCCTAAAGTATTAGTAATTATCTGAATACAAGCTAACATATGAGTTAGGTATGTATAGATATGTGCTTAATTTCTATCTTCTTTAGGTTTTCATTTTGTTGACCCAAGGGTGTGGCTTTTCCCTTCATTTTAAGGGGTTGCCTTTTTTGTGTACAGTGAGATTTCCAGTGGGTAGGAAGTTGAAAATGGAAAATGGGCTGGCAACCTCTACCTGAAAGTTAATGTCTATACTGCCTTTTTCCATATTGATCCACAACCCCAGAGAATTAAAGAGTCTGGAACTAGCAGTCCCTAGAATTTGAAACCATTTCCACTGATGATTGCCCAATTCATTCAGTTTAATGGATTTTGTGTCTTACATTTCTAAGATATTTTCTTCACTACCACAGACCAGACCTGGATTAATTGCCTGTCTTGGCTTTGACTGATCTGGTTATACTGTAATCTCCCCCAGCACTTAGTACAGCACTTGCCATATAGTAAACATTTTGCAAATACCACAATTATTTTTCTACTATTATTGAGTGCTTACTCTGTGCTAAGAACAGGGTTAGATAAGTGATCATCAAAAGGTACACCTATTACGCTTGGTGGTCACAATTTTTGAGGTAAGAAGAAAAGATATCTTACAGTTAAGGAAACCGAACCCAAGAGAAGACAAATGACTTACCCAAGTTCGCTAGTCCAAGGCCACAAAGCAAGCCAGGGGCAAAGCTGAGAGTATAACTCAAGTCTCTTGACTTCCAATCCCCTGTGTTTTCTACTAAGTCACTCTGATCTTGATAGCATTAAATTCTCCAGAGAGTTGTCAATTTCACTTTTTCAATTTGTGTTGATGATGATGATGATGGTATTTGTTAAGCACTTACTATGTGCAAAGCACTCTTCTAAGCGCTGGAAGGGATACAAAGTGATCAGGTTGTCCCCTGTGGGGCTCACAGCCTTAATCCCCATTTTACAGATGAGGTCACTGAGGCACAGAGAAGTTAAGTGACTTCCCCAAAGTCACACAGCTGACAAGCGACGGAGCTAGGATGAGAACCCATGACCTCTGACTCCCAAGCCTGTGCTCTTTCAACTGATTCACGCAAATCTCTGGGTGTGTAAGAATGGGAGGATTCCATGGACGGTATTTAGCTCATTGGGCTCTTGGATGTCATAATAAAATATGTATTGATTGATGGTGGGCATGTTTGGCATGCTTAATGGTTTGAGTCATCTGCTGTATATTTTTCTGCCCTATGAAGATTTCTTAGACCTCTTCTGTCAAAATGAAACTCTTCCCCTTTGAAAAGCAAAATCTATTCCTAGAAGTTAAAATTTTGGGTGAATGAAGTGGAGATGAAAGAAAAGGTGGATGAGAAAGAAAGGCTTATCAAGTTGCACAGGAAAATAACTGTCATTTCCAACTGAAAGTCACTTCAAACATCTTGAAAGAAATGGAAGATAATGATTGACAAGGTTATTAGTCAATTAAATTGGTTTGATCAGGGAATTCAAGTACCTGAGGAAATGACTCACATCTCTTCAGTCCAGGGTCAGAAAATAAGTCCTCGTTTCTTTTGGTTGAGGAGAGATGAGTAATTTCATTTTGGCCCATATCCTCTGTCCCCTTTTCCTGAAATTTGTGACACTTTTACTCCCCACTGACTTGGAAGAGTTCAGATGTATAACCTCGCCAAAAAGAATTTAAGCTTGAATCTCAAATACTGAATTTGTGCCCATATTTTTAACCCAACTGGCTGGCTTCCAAAATTTCAAGTTACCTTGGGCTTTTGCTCTGAAGCATCTAGCACTGATTTGTACAGAACTAATGACTGAGCTTATAGACAAACACATCCACTCCAGATCTGACAAACAATAGACTTGAAAGGGTTCTCCCAGCACCTGCCATAGTACTGTCTCTGTTTGAAAAGCCACCCTGGGATAAAGATGTGGAGTAAATGGCTTCTGCTGAGAAGCAGCATAGCCTAGTAGAAAGAGCTTGGACCTGGGAGACAGAAGGTTTGGGAGTCAGAGGATCTGGACGCTAATCCTGTGTGACCGACTGAGTGACTTTGGGCAAGACACTTTACTTCTCAGTGGCCCAGTTTCCTTATCTGTAAAATGAAGACTCAAGATCTGTTCTCCTTCCTCATTATCAATCAATCAATCGTATTTATTGAGTACTTACTGTGTGCAGAGCACTGTACTAAGCGCTTGGGAAGTACAAGGTGGCAACATAGACAGTCCCTACGCAACAGTGGGCTCACAGTCTAAGAGGGGGAGACAGAGAACAAAACCAAACATACTAACAAAATAAAATAAATAGAATAGATACGTACAAGTAAAATAAATAAATAAATAAATAGAGCAATAATAAATAAATAAATAGAGTAAAAATAAATAAATAAATACATAGAGTAATATAAATAAATAAATAAATAAATAGAGTAATAGAGTCATTATATTGTGAGCCCCCTGTAGGACAGGGTCTGTGTCCACCTGATTAACTTGTATCTACTCCAGTGCTTAGTACAGTGTTTGGCACATAGTGAATGCAAATACCATCATCATTACTATTACTATTATTATTCTGCTAATGGTTTCGCCCCTGGAACTGAGAGGTAGAGAGGACAAGTGGAAAGAGCACAGGACTGGGAGTGGGGAGACTGGGGTTCTAATCTAAACTCTACCACAGGCCTCCTGTAGGACCTTGGTAACTACTCCAATGCTTAGTGCACAGTTATCACTAAATAAAAAATATTACCATTATTTAAAAAAGAAAAAATCAGTCAATGGGGACAAGCCCTAAACTAAACTGAGGGGGAAAAGAGAAGTTCAGTTAAACAGACAAGATGTTCCAAATGAGAATGTTGAATGCCATCAAATTCAGGTAATAGAGTCAAGTCCTTATACAATTTCTACCGTGTAGAAATGACACGGTACATGAAGGAAGACACTGAAGCAGCATAGCCTAGTGGACAAAACACAGTCCTCAGAGGACCTGAGTTCCAAACCCAGCTCCACCGCTTGTCTTCTCTAACACCTTAGGCAAGTCGCTTCACTTCTCCATGCCTCACTTATCTCATCTACAAAATGGGGATTAAGACTGAGCCCCATGTGGGACAGGGACTGTGTCCAACCTGATTTCCTTGTATCTACCCCAGCACTTAGAACAGTGGCAGACTAACAAACAGTAAGTACTTAAATGTAATAATAATAATTATAATAATAATTATAATAAATAAATAATAATAAATAAGAGAAGCTGTGAGGATTCTAACTTTGAAGAGTGGTAGGGCATCTTACACCTTTTCAGCGCTAAGGCAACACTCACTTGCAAACCTGCTTGTCTCTAGACTGTAAACTCGCTATGGACAAGGAACATGTCTAATAACTCTATCATCTTGTACTCTCCCAAGCACTTAGTACAGTCCTCTACACTGTACGCTTGTTGTGGACAACAATCTATTTATCGTTCTACTGTACTTCCCAAGAGCTTAGTACAGTATTCTGCACACAGTGAGCACTCAATAGATAGGACTGACTGTTCCACATACAGCAAGTACTCAACAAAAACAATTGATTGAGTGATTGTTTGAGGAGGGTGGACAATAAGCTGAAGTCAAGCCCCTGCTGAACAGTGGAACTGAAATCGTTCCTTGCTCACCCTGCAAGAGGGAGAGCAAAACAAACATTTGAAGACACAGAGAGGCACATTCTCAGATAATGTTATAGGTATGTGGACTGTTCAAGACTTGAAGAACAGCATATTAAGAAGGAGACTGAGAAGCATGGATGCATGAATAGAATCTCACCGTCAGAAGCGACATCTTTGAAAATGAGGGGCAGAAACATACAAGCACACACACACTTGACTGTTAATTGTGCTGGAAGAAAGAGCAATTAGCCAACTGACACAATTGAGACTAAGTAGAGATCTGGGGTGGGGGGGTAAAAGCAGATAAGGGAAAACAAAAATTCTGCCAATTTGTGGTGCCCCCGAAGAGGTTTTTAAAACAGCCGAATGGTTTTGGGATCCAGCCAACTTCCCCCAATGCAGTTGTGTACTGGGCTTCATTGGCAAAGCAATGGACTGAGATTTTGTAGGATGAGGCTTCTAATCCTGGCGCAGCTGATGATACAGGATGTGACCACCAAAAATAACTTTTCCCTCTAGGAAAAGTGGAACAATATCAGCCTCCCTCGTGGCAATAAGTATGAAGAATGAAGAGGCATTTCTGAGATTTGTCTGCGTTGTATCCTCTCTTTCTTCATAAATATTTCCCTGTTTCATTTTTTCTACCATTTCCTTGCTTTTCTGCAGACAATACTCCCCCAAGCACACACGGAGGACTCCCCCTCATCACATCCATCCAGAAACAGACATGTTACCACACCTACACAAACATAACCACGCAAATAAAAATAATATCGCAGACACACACTTTCCTTCAAAAGGCCTTCCCTGAGTAATTCCCGCTCTCCTCTTCTCCCACTCTCTTCTGCTATGCCCTGACTTGCTCCCTTTCTTCACTCCACACTCCCAGCCCCAAAGCACTTGAGTACTGATCTGTAATTTATTTATTTAATGTCTATCTCCCCCTCTAGACTGTAAGCTCACTGTGGGCAAAGAATGTATCTGTTTATTGTTCTATTGTACTCCCAAGCACTTAGTACGGTGCTCTGCACATGGTAAGTGCTCAAAACATATGACTGAATGAATGAATGAAATGCTTGCTTATTATTATTATTATTATTGCTTACAAATAATAATGATTGTGATATTTGTGAAGGGATTGCTATGCGCCAAGCAATGTGCCAAGTGATGGGATTAATACAAACAGATGAGGCACAGTTCCTGTTATCAAAGGACTCACAGCCAAAGAGGAAGGAAGACCAAGCATTTGATACCATTTTACAGATGAGGAAACTGAGGCACAGAGAAGGTGGGCAGCATGAGAGGTGGAGTTGGGATTAGAATCTAGTTCTCGACTCCCATTCCTGTGCTCTTGCTACTCCATGCTGCTTCTCCTCAAGCCATCAATCAATGGTATTTATGGATAGCTTACCATTCATAGAGCACTGAACTAAGCAAGCACTGGACTAAACACTTGGGAGAATGAAATACAACAAACTGAATTGGCGGACACATTCCCTGCATGCGAAAAGTTTACAGTCTGGGGGGGATTTCAATTCGATATCTGCTGAGGGATTCACCTCCAAAAATTTTTCATATGTCCTATCTTTCGATGTGGTTCAGTCTAAAGATGTCTGGTGAGTTTTGTGTTGAATGTGCCATCAGCAGCTGATCTAATCAGCAGCTGATCTAACATTTACTTATGCCAGGAGTAGACATTTTCATTTGGAGCTAAACCTTACTGCACCCCTGATAACAAACATTGTGATAAGTTGCTTTTATCATTCATTCATTCATTCATTCAATCGTATTTATTGAGTGCTTACAGTGTGTAGAGAACTGTACTAAGTGCTTGGGAAGTACAAGTTGGCAACATATAGAGAGGGTCCCTACCCAACAATGGCATCAAATAACCCCCTTCCCTCCAAGGTAATCATTTGGCAAGAGCCTGACAAGAAACCATTTTCAAATGAGTGAGAAAACCTAAATAAGCATTGTGAATGACAATGCGGTACTCTCTGTTGCGTGTTCCTAATGAGAAGAGCATGACCCAGACATCTCTTGTTGTGGTCACACCACAACACTCAGCTGACGCAGTTTCTAGTTGCACATCCACGTATGTGGATCTGATTCCAGTCTAGAGTCACTAGCAAACACAGTCATCCATGGACGACTGCCTCAAGGACTTTTGTGGAGGGCTGCAGCCTGTCGAGGTGAAAAAGCTTCTCAGGAGATCTAAATGAGTCCTGATATCACCCCCAAACTCCCATGTTGCATAGTCAAGCCTGACTGCATAAAATAAATTGAATAATACTGGAACCATGGGGTAATCTTGCTGTCCCCTGATAGTGATGGATGGGCCAGAAGAGATACTATCAACATTAACTTGACTGGCCCGTCCATCATGGAAGTCTCAAGATATCAGGAAACATCAGAATATAGACCAATTTATACAGCAGTTGTCAAAGTCCAAGACTAAGATTGTTGACAGAGGCAGAACAGGTCAAAGGGACTGAAAGCAGAATAGGAAATATATTTTTGCAGCAATTGTTGATTGGGAACTTGAATCCAGGGACCAACCTTTCTCAGACATTTCAGGTAATGAGACCCCATCAGCAATCTGGGCAGAACCTTTAAATCCAGGCCAGGCTATTCCTACTTCCTACCTGCCTGGGAAGTCATGTCCTGTTCTGTCTCCTGCTGATTTAGGAGTAAAAATCCTATGTGTCTGCAGAAGTTTCACATGCCTGTTGTTGGGTAGGAACTGTCTCTATATGCTGCCCACTTGTACTTCCTAAGCGTTTAGTACAGCACTCTGCACACAGTAAGCACTCAATAAATACCATTGAATGAATGAATGAACATTAAAGATGGATGCAGTAGTTTTCATTCTTTTTGAAAAATACCAACTCTGAATTACAAACCTTCTTTGTGGGTCTTGCATGTAGGCCAATAAGAGTAATTGACTTCAAATTTACTGTAATCATAAAGGAATGGCAACATCTAAATTGTTCCCTAATCAGGATTCACAGCTACTCTGACAGAAGGAACATTAAACCAAACCAATGCTATTGCTGGCTCAGATCCATTGCTCCTCTACAGTCATTGATGGTGGCAGGAGGCTATATGGCATTCATTCATTCATTCAATCATATTTATTGAGCCATTACTGTGTGCAGAGCACTGTACTAAGTACTTGGGAAGTACAAGTCAGCTACATATAAAGATGGTCCCTACCCAACAACGGGCTCACAGTCTAGAAGGGGACAAAACAAAACATATAGGCAGGTGTCAAAATCGTCAGAACAAATACAATTAAAGCTACATCAATCAATCAATCAATCATATTTATTGAGCACTTACTGTGTGCAGAGCACTGTACTAAGCGCTAAGCTATATGCACATCATTAACAAAATAAATAGAATAGTAAATATGTACAAGTAAAATAATTAGAGCAATAAATCTGTACAAATATATACAAGATGGATGGCATAGTGGAAGAGCACAGGCCGGAGAGTCAGAAAGTCATGTGTTCTAATCCCAGCTGCGCCACTTGTCTGCTGTGTGACCTTGGACATGTCACTTCACTTCTAGGGGGGGCTCAGTTTTCTCATCTGTAAAAGGGGGATTGAGACTGTGAGCCCCATCTGGGGCAGGGACTGTGTCCAACCCAATTTGCTTGTATCCACCCCAATGCCTGGCACAGAGCAAGCACTAATTACAAATACTAATTATTAATATTATTACTGTTATTATGTCATTCTCATTAGGCCCTTAAGCCTGGAGTTTAGTTGTCTCTTCTTCTACCCTGGGCATTAATGTAAAAGTCTACACCTGAACTTTTGAGTTATCAAAAACTATTAGTTGGTATGCTGAATTTTCCTCTGATTCTGTCACCACTGACTTCAGTAGACCAGCTTTGGCTGAGTTAGACGGAAAAGCAATTGCAGTCTCATGACTTGAAACCTTGATCTGACTTCTTTTAAAGAACTCGGAGTTCCAGTAGTGGTGACATTGAATGCTGTGTTCAAATCAATGAGGCTTTCATTGATTTTGCACCTGCGCTGCAAAACTCCTGTTGTCTCAGTGACTGTGGTTTAAATCTTGTACTTATATTGCTGAGAGTCTCTGGTTTCTTGTTAAATCTTGCCAGAAAAGAAAAGGGGGTGAGAGACCCTGATGAATGAGCTTACCGCAGTCTGCTTCAGTGGCATTGGGAGATTCAATTCAGACACAAGGTATCTCCAAGCCTTTCAAAGAAGTACACTGTGCTTGGTGTGGCTTTTTGAATAGGAAAAATAACTGCCTTTCCATTCCACTTTCATTTTCTCTAGCCCACGTGCCAGATAGCTACATGGTTTTAATACTTTAAAAAAAAAAATATATATATATATATATACATTGAATGTGCTTATTCCTACAACGGCAGATCACTTAATTCATGGGGGAAGGTTGCAAAAACAGAGTAAATGCTCATTAAACATTAACAATTTATGCTAGGAACAGGTAAAAGGAGACAGGCTTTTTTTTAAAGTTGACCAATTGTTTTGCTTTGATTAGGGCCAGAAAGTTAGCAGGTCCCTATCCCCAACTAAAATTTTCCTTCATTAAACCTCTTTCACTACCACCCTACATCAAACACATTGTTCTGAGAGCCCATAATCCACGTTTCAACACCATAAACAAAAAAGTGTCTAAGAAACACTTTCCGATATCCTTTGAGATCAAACCCAATCGAATTCCAAGGGAGGCATTGTGAGATTTTTAAGATGGGGAGAATTCTTCCTGGCTATTGTAATTTTAATTTCATAATGACTAGTCATGCGCACACTCTTTTTTAAAAGCACAGTAGTCATATCTTATTGCTTTGAGTATTGAATATTCATATGGAAACCATGGGAAATAAAAGTGAATTATGATTAATCAAAAAGTAATACGGTTGGGTTTAGGTAATGAAATTACCTCTCACTGTACTGCTGTCTATAGTTCAAGACAAGAAATGTTTGAAAACTTTATTTTGTTTTTTTTAAATGAATAAAACTAGCAAATGTACAATAAATACGTCATGTATAGACAGAGTTTAACAAATACATGCTTGTACTCCTTGGTGACGTGAAAAATTGAGGTTGATGAGTGGATAATTCTATGTGCAATTAACAAGCTTAGCAGCAGGGCCAAAGAGGAATTGAGATACGATAGCAAACAAAGGAAAACAAACAACAGTTAAGGGAGACAACACGGAGAAGCAAAGGCAGAGAGTACCTAAGGATTCTAATGTTTGTTTGACTGAGAAACTAAGCTAACTTCTTTGAGACTGGTGTGTATGCATATAGTTACACTGTTCCCCGGGACATAAGCATTCTTAATGTGCAGGGGAAGCATTACCATATAACCTTGATACCACAAGGTTTTGCATTTACAATAATGTTGATCATTTAAGGATAATGTTGACTGCTTAATTTCAATTAATAGTACAACTCTTCCTCAATAACATCTAACACAATGCATGTGATTCATTTGAAACCATGTTCGATTGAACATCATTTATCTAAGTACATTGAAATCTGCTGACGTTTGGGGAAAATAAGCCTACACCCTGCCAAATCAACCAAGCTTAAAGTCAGTCAGGCTGCAATCATATTTTTCAGGTTATAATATTCAGGGAAAACCATCCAAAGGGATGTGAGAATTTAAGTACTTGCTTCTTACAAGAACATTGAAACAAACCCAAAACTTCAGGATGGGCATGGATTTAAATAATAAAACAGAAACAAACCTTTCAAAGAAAGGTCCTGTGAGAGTGTATACACATCTCCTTCAGAGTTGAGACTGAAGCTGATATTATTATTAATAGTAATGATAATAATAGCAACACTATTTGTAAAGTGCTTATTATGTGCCAGGCACCGTAATATGCACTGGGGTGGATACAAGCTAATTTAGTTGGAAAAGTCCGCTGTTCCATTTGGGGCTCACAGTCTTAGTCCTCATTTTACAGATGATGTAAGTGAGGCACAGAGAAGTTAAGTGACTTGCCCAAGGTCACATAGCAGACAAGTGGAGGAGCTAGAATTAGAACCTAGATCTTTATGACTTCCAGGACCACGCTCTACTAACTAGGCCACACAGCTTCTCTGACAGAGAGGTATCTAATGGGAGTTTTTTAAGCAGTTATTATGGATAACTAATATGGCAAGTGAGTGATGGCCCATCTCTTCTGCATTTTGTTCATTTTGATCAATGACATTTATTGAGCAGTGTGTGAAGACACTGTACTAAGAGAAGCAGTGTGGCTCAGTGGAAAGAGCACGGGCTTTGGAGTCAGAGGTCATGGGTTCAAATCCCAGCTCTGCCAACTGTCAGCTGTGTGACTTTGGGCAAGTCACTTCACTTCTCTGTGCCTCAGTTACCTCATCTGTAAAATGGGGATGAAGACTGTGAGCCCACGTGGGACAACCTCATCACCTTGTAACCTCCCCAGTGCTTAGAACAGTGCTTTGCACATAAGAAACACTTAACAAATACCATCAGTATTATTATTATTACTAAGCTCTTGGAAGAGTACAACAGAATTGGTAGATATATTCATTCATTCATTCAGAAGTATTTATTGAGCACTTACTGTGTTCAGAGGACTGTATTAAAAGCTTGGGAGAGTACAATGTAACAATAAACAGACACATTCCTTGCCCACAATAAGCTTACAGTCTAGAGGGGGACAGACATTAAAATAAATTACATATATATGGATAAGTGCGCTGCTCTAGACTGATAACATTTTGTACAGTGTTCTGCACACAGTAAGCACTCAATAAATACAGTTGACTGTTGTTACCCGCAGCATTTGGCGATGTTTCCCCCTCTCCCTCTTGAGGTTCATGATTTGTCTAGAGACTCAGTCCGAAAATATTGTCCCCATTTCTACTCGTTTTGTGCCAAGCTGACCTGTCACTTGCTTTTGTGACATAAATTATTTAGTTAATGCCTGAATCCCTCTCTAGACTGCAATCTCCTTTTGGGTAGGGATAGTGTCTACCAACTCTGTTGTATTATACTCTCCCAAGCGTTTAGTACAGTGCTCTGCACCTAGAAAGCGCTCAGTAAATACCATTGATTGATATGTACATGTCATGAGGTGCTGAAGGTGTATGTGGGTACAGATATGAGTGCACAATTGGCTCAGAGGGAACGGTGGCTAGGGAAAATTAGGGCTTATTCAAGGAAACCCTCATGGAGGAGACATGATTTTAGGAGAGTTTTGAAAGTCGAGAGTGTGGTGGTCTGTCTGGTGGCTATGAAGGGGGAAGGAATCCCATATCCAAGGGAGAAATGTGGTCAAGAGGTCAGAGGTAGAATATTTTCTCACAGTTTGGGTAATGAATAAAAACTCATTAAACTAGTCAATATCTAACTTAGGCTCAGAAAAACCGTTTGCATTTCCCAAATCCGCAGTTTTCTTAACATTTCTCATTGGAATGCACATCAGTGAAGACCACTATGCAAGTTTAACCTGATCAAAATACTGTACTATTTTTGCATGAAAATGATTAATGCTGTTATACTATCTCACCAACAATTCTATCATCTATAAATTTGCATAAAAACATATCATCACTATGTGAAGGAAGAAATTGGATTTTTCATAAATTTAGATTTTCTTTTAAATCTTCCAATTCTGTAGAAACTGCTAAATTGGATTTTTTTTATATGCTTAAATATTTATGCTTGACAATGTACAGAGTTCAATCAGGATTTCCCAAAAGGTATGCATAATAATGATAAAAATATAGATATACTATAATAAAAATAATACCAAACAGTGCATCTGTTTTGGCTTAACCTTTTCATATAAGAAATGATTTAATGCTACTCTAACCTGAAGTGAAAAAATAAACTAGGTTTGCTGTACACTAGTTTTATTTTATAGCCATCATCAACAAAATTACATTTTTTTATTATAACCAGGATAGAGAAAACTGGGTTCCATTCAATAGAAATACTTTCCAAATCAGTTAGCAAAGAATCAATACCCATCAAATGTCTAGCTAAGAATTAATTTAGGGGTTTTTTGGAAATTTTTGTGTTCACTCCACTTTATGTCACCACCAAAATGATTGTTTAGGTTAACCTAGAAATTAGCTCATTTGGATTTAGGATAGTGTTTTCCTCCATGCACTCTGTACCAAATTCTGAAGTTGCACCGGCAAGCACTAGAAATCTGTTTCTTGGGTCTGAATTCCTTCACAGAGTTGAAAATACTGAATTCAGAGTGGAAGCAGAATTCATTATTTCAACTGGAACCAATCAATCAATTGCACATTGCAATCCACCAGATTGTTTACTCCATAAGGGCAGGAGTCATGTCTTCTAAATCTATTTTATTCTCAAGTGAGGTATACAGTTCTGTACATAGTAGGTGCTAAATACATACTTTTGATTGACTAGCAAATCATGTACATTTCTTTAACAAAAATGGTACTGAAATATTTGTTTCATTCTTCTAGAGCATTTAAATTTAGATTCTGAACATGCCTGCTCCATTTTTGTTGCACTAAATTTGAGTAAAATATTATGTTCCTTCCAAACTAGTCGTCTGACCCAAAGCAGAATTTTTTAAAAAGAATCAGTGACTGCATTTCTGGAGTATGCTCTGTAGTCAACAGATTTGTGTTTCTTTGAAACTAAATGTGTTTAGATGGCACTCGCAGAAGCATAAACACCGAATTCTACGCTGCCTAATTCGTGAAAGACCATTTTACAGTGATGCTGAAACAAATGAGGAAGACAAGCATAACCCTTGGCAGACTCCAAGTTGGAGTTTAGATTCACCATGGTGGAAGATGTTTCTGAATAATAAGAAATTTATTTTGGTGTCACACTTGGATCAGTGAATGATTGCAGAATGAATCAAATGTGTATTGTAAGCACCAATCTATCAGTGGTATTTATTGAGCACTTACTGTGTGCAGAGCACTGAACTAAGCACTTGGGAGACAACAAACCCTGCCCACAAAGAGCTTACCTTCTAAAGTGGGAGACAGACATTAATATCCATAAATAACTTATAACATATGAGGTATGGGTATGCACATAATTGTTGTGAGGGTGGGGTAAATACCAAATTCCTAAAAGTCACATATCCAAGTGCACAGCAGGAGAGGGAGATGGGGAAAAGAGAGCTTAATTAAGGATGGCCTCATAGGGGAGATGTGACCTTAATAAAACTTTGAAGTTGGGGAGAGTGGTGGTCTTGTTTATATAGAGGGGGAGGGAGTTCCAGGACAGAGAGTGGAGGGGGGAAAGTGTTCGGTGGCAAAATAGATGAGAACGAGGCAGAACAAGCAAGCTGGCGCTAGAGGAGTAAAGTAGGAGATCACTAAAGTAAGGAAGGAGAGGATAAGGTGATTGAGTGCTTTAAAGTCACTGGTAAGGACTTTCTGCTTGATACAGAGTTGAATGGGCAACCACTGGAGGTTCTTGAGGAGTGGAAAGACATGGACTAAATGGTTTTTTCCAAGAAAAATGATCTGTGTATCAAAGTACGGACAGGAGTGAGGAGAGATAGGAGGTAGGGAGGTCAGGTAGGAGCCATACGCAGTAGTCAAGGAGGGGTAGGATAAGTGATTGGAGCAGTGTAGTAGCAGTTTGGATAGAAAGGCAAGTGTGGATTTCAGTAATGTTGTGAAGGTAGAATTGGTGGCAGAATGAATACGTGGGTTGCATGAGAGACATGAACATGTCTACTAAATCCTTTATATTTTACTCTCACAAGCTTTTAATACAATGCTCTATGTACAGTAAGTACTCCATAAATATGATTGATTTTTCTTTCTTCACTTCTAACATAATGCTAATAACATAATAACAATACATTGAATTTAGGTACCACTCCTATTTTTCCCAAATGTTTTCACAGATCATGGCAAGAACCAATTTTCAAAGTTTTGTTAGGAATGTTTAAATAGCGTAGAAGAAAGGGCATTCATTTGAACTTCTGTGTATTTCTTAAGATGCTACATGATCCAATTGATCAAGTCCTTATAGCCTTCTGCACCTTTGGACATTCCTCTCTTCACCTATTGATTTTTGAAGTGATTTCCAAATAACGAAGAAACATACTAGAGGAGGAGAAGAGATTTTTGAAATGTATTCATAGTTACACTGTTGAACAGTACCTGTAGTAAATTATCTTTTGTCCTTCATCTAATATTCGGGAAGAGAAGTCAACACTCTCTTTAGTATCAATAACTGTTATTATTATGACTGCTCTTGTCCCACATGGGGCTAATAATCTAAGAAGGAAGGCAATCAAGGATCTTATTCCCAGTTTACAGAGGAGGAAACAGAGGCATAGAGAAGTGAAGTGACCTGCTAACATTCACAGAGCAGGGCCCTAAAAAGAGCAATACTTTGCACTTTCTACTCAGACATGTTGCTTCTTCCTTTATTTTTTAGTGGGATATAAAGATGAGCCTTTTACAAAATGGAGAAACTGTTCCCCTGCTTCGGGACCATGGGGATAGCCACATTTCAGTATTTTTCCCATATTAACTTTTAGACGTTATGACCATATTATCTTACCATATGTTGGGAGACACTTGGATAGTTCTTCTACAGTCAGTGTGAGCCAAATGATTATTCACTGTTTCAAACATATTACATCAACTGCCTTTTATCCTCTCACATTTAATTATGTCACCTAGAACCTCAACTCCTCATGCCTTCTGATTAATAACTGTGATATCCATTTGTAAATTGTTATTCTATCAAAGAATGCTGGAGCCAGCTAAATTTTCACCACCTAGACGCAAGGGAATTTGGAAATGACCACCAACATACAGGAGCTTATTGCAAAGTGGAAGGCATTACTGTTTTTTTTTTCTAAATAATTAGTCCAAATGCCTTGTCAGTGAAGAAGCTGATTAGCAGAACAATTTTAGTTAAATGCTAAAGAGCCATTGAATTTTTTTCTGAAAGTAGGGCTTGCTTATTTGTATAAAACTATTTTTCACTTAGTGTTCTTGTGCCAACAATTGTACATGGAAAAAACAGAGACTATTTAGCTTAAACACAGCTTAGTACTGTGAAGTTCCAGTTATGATCAGGCAATAAATTTTAAAAAAATCTAATCAAGGGTAAATTTCCCATAAGGTAGTTTTATAGGGCAGAATCTTCAAATATATTCTTGAGTCCAACAAGTTCAAGATATTAACCAACAGGGAAACCTTGCATGCAGGTTATTGGATTTACATTTTCTATGATGTACAGATTTAGTTTTAGACCTTTTTAAATTTCAATGAATGTTCATACATTTAATTCTGGCAAAAATTCCATTTCCCACAAATTTAATTCATTTCTTATGCCGTCTCCATGGAAAAGAAAATCTCCTTGTTGGGCAGAGAGGGCAATGGAGGAAAATCAATTGTTTTCTCTCTCTGCTTAGTAATTGTTTCCGTGTTCCTTCCTGCTGAGCACATAATGTTGCTGGGAATGTGGATCAAGAATTGGCCTTTTCAGTCACACACATGATCACGGGAGAATTTCACTGTCAGTAGTGTCGTCTTCAACTATGAGACAACTATAGATTTCACCTGGTAAGCAAATATCTCAGCTGGTATGCCATCTTTGGTACAAGGTTAAGCAAGAAAAATCCATTTAATCAATGCAGGGAATCATGTATCCTTGTCCTTGTTCTTTCACTGCTTTCTCCATTGCCCTTGTCTCTACCATTTGATTGTAAACTCCAAGTGGGCAGGGACCATGTGTTTGAGGATTAAGATTCCAGTTGTCACTGACTCAGTTGTTTCCTAATCTCTGAGAAAACACTAAGGTTCATTTGCTGATTTTCTGGGGGCCAGAGATGTGAAAAAGGGTAACAAAAGGGGCCATTTTCCCCATCCAAATATATCTGGGAAGCTATTCATTCATTCAATCGTATTTATTGAGTGCTTAGTGTGTGCAGAGCTAGGTGCTTGGGAAGTACAAGTTGGCAACATATAGAGACAGTCCCTACCCAACAGTGGGCTCAGAAGAGATTCCTTGATGTTCATTCCATAGATTGGAGCTGATGGTTTTGGCATTAATCAATTATTCTATAATAAGGAGGTTCTTATTAAACACTAGTGATTCCCCAACATAGTCGTCCCTTTGCCTAATGTTGATTACTTACACTTATTGCCGCTTCTCAATGGGAGTCTTTGAGAAGCAGCATGGCACAGTAGATAAAGCATGGCCCTGGGAGTCAGAAGGTCATGGGTTCTAATTCTGGCACCCCCACTTGACTGCTGGGTGACCCTGGGAAGTCGCTTTACTTCTTTGTGCCTCAGTTCCCTCATATGTAAAATGGGGATTGAAACATGAGCCCCACATGGGACAGGGATTGTGTCCAATCCCATTTGCTTGTATCCACTCCAGCACTTAGTACAGTGTCTGGCACATAGTAAGTGCTTAACAAGTACCACAGTTATTATTATTATTATTATTGCTTAGTTAATTATCTCAGTTTTAGGCCCGTACTATGAGCCAATCAGGGATAGATTCAAATACAGCAAATACGAAATAGTTTGTGTCCAACACTGAACTCACTACGTGGGGACAGAGATAAAGGTACTGGTAACAATGGACTGCAAACAATGGTAAGCAACAGAGCCAACAAACCAAGGCAACAGTGTCAGATATCAAATGCTTGGTACAGTGTTCTGCACAAAGTAAGAGCTCAATAAATGCCATTGATTGATTGAAATAAATGAACATTTCTTGGAGGTAGGAATTTTAGATTCCCCCCTGCCCCAGACAATAGAGTCTGAGTTAGCCTGCACAGGTATTGTAGAGAATATTTTCCACAAAACACATGATTTGCCCTATTTCCAGTCGTACCCTCAAGATTGGCTGACATCCTATTATGCAGCATCATGGCCTATTGGAAAGGGAATGAAACTGGGAGTCAGAAGATCTGGGTTCTAATCCCAGATCTTCCAATTCCCTGCTGTGTGACAGGAAGCAAGTCACTTTACTTCACTGAACCTCAGTTTCCTCATCTACATCGGATCTTCTTATATTGTATCAATCAACAGGGTTTATTGAGCACTTACTGTGTGCAGAACATTCTACTAAGTGCTTGGGAGAGTACATTTCAACTTGGTAGATGTGTTCCCTGCTCAGAAGGACCTTGCAGTTCAGAGGATTTCCCCCAGTGTGGAACAACTGTCATTATTATTATTGTATGGTATTATTACTGGCCTCTGCTCCTGCTTGACCCATGAAGATAAAGAGACCAACATCCTTGGTAAGTGCCTACCTTATGTTGACTGAGCGCAGTTTAAAGTAAAGGACATTTCTCCTAAAATAAAGTATAAAAGCAAAGTTTCAACAGGTTCTCTCAGGTGGGAATTGAAGTGTAAATTATTTCTGATCTCAGGCGGACTCTTTCCTGAATTAGCACCTCTTAGGACACAAGAAAGAATATGTAAATGAGGCACTGGGCAAAGACAGGTAATGAGAAGAGATTGAAGGGCTCAGAGGGCTGTCCAGTGATCTTGAAGACTCCCAAGGCCAACTGGAAACCAGGCTCAAGGATGCAGTTTTCCTAGCAAAATGAAATTCCGGTAGGCAGGCCTGCAAACAAAAGTTTTTTGTCTGATGCAAGTAAATAGCTACAATACAAGCCATAGACCATCTCCCTTCCATGTAAGCTCTTTGTGGGCAGGGGATAATCAGCCAATTCTGTTGTACTCTTCCAAGTGCTTAGTACAGTCAGTGTTGTAGACATAGTAAACACCCAGTAAGTGTCACTGATTGAACTGCTTGATTTTCTATATAAGCAGGGCTGCAAACCTGATCATTGAAGGACTTTAGGCTGTTATTCAGGGAGCATGTCTACCAAGTCTGTATTATACTCTTCCAAGCACTTAGGACAGTGCTCTGCACACAGTAGGCACTCAGTATATCATCATCATCATCATCAATCATATTGTGTGTGCAGAGCACTGTACTAAGCGCTTGGGAAGTACAAGTTGGCAACATATAGAGACAGTCCCTACCCAACGGTGGGCTCACAGTCTAAAAGGGGGAGAGAGAGAACAAAACCAAACATACTAACAAAATAAAATAAATAGAATAGATATGTACAAGTAAAATAGAGTAACAAATATGTACAAACATATATGCATATATACAGTATATAACACTGATTGATTGTTTGATTGAATGCACTACATGGTTTAGAGTTTTCCACTAGGCTGAATGGCCCAGTGGAAAGTGCATGAACTGGTTATTAGAGTTATTAGAGTTCATTATTTCAGGAGACCAGAGTTCTAGTCCCAGGTCCACTATTTGTCTTCTGTATAGTCTTGGGAAAGTTGTTTAACCTGTCTGGGCCTCAGGTTCCCAATCTGTAAAATGGGGATGAGATGCTTACTCTACCTCTTATATTGTGAGCATCATATGGGAAGATGACTGTATCTCATCTGTTAAGCTCTACTCTAGCCCTTGAAACTCAGTTGGCACTTAATATATACCATAATTTTATTTTGTCAAAGATCATTCATTCTGCCCCACAATCTGTGTATTTCTGATCACATTTGCTCTGTCACCAATAGATCCACAGCAGGATCGTTGTCTCTGAGGTGCCTACATCTTCCTGACAAGACAA
This sequence comes from Tachyglossus aculeatus, assembly GCF_015852505.1. Taxonomy (NCBI): domain Eukaryota; kingdom Metazoa; phylum Chordata; class Mammalia; order Monotremata; family Tachyglossidae; genus Tachyglossus; species Tachyglossus aculeatus. The sequence goes on from NC_052084.1 coordinate 34,550,374, forward strand.
TCCCCAGTGCTGGTGAAACACAGAAACTTGGAGTACTCCTTGCTATTCTGGGCTTAGGAATCTCTGATCCAGAAAATGTGTCCCATTCGCCAGCTATATTTCAGTGAGGGCCATGGTGCTCTCCTGTGCCTTTTAGGTATTGGCTGACTGAAGGTCATGGGTCTTCCCAGCAACACCTGCCTCACCTCAGGAGGTGCTAGGGGCTAGTTCATTATTTCAGGAACTTCAAAGGGAAATTAAGGGCAGGTAGAAATCAGCATATGTTTATTTGCAATTGCTGGTCTCTACCTATAGAAATGTGATGGATCGTTATGAGCAACCTCCTGTGTCGTTTAGGCTTTCCCAGCATTCCTAGCCCGTTCTGGGTCACTTTCTACCTCTACATTTTCTACTTTTGGTTTCCATTGCTATCTAATTATCCACATTACTTTTCTTCATTTTTCTTGTTAAAGCAGTTCAATATCGCAGTCACTTTAAGGTCATCATTAATTTCATGCCCCTCCTAATTTATTAGCAAGCCTATTTTCTCTCTAGTATCTCTTTTTCCCCTAATATAATTGTAAAGCCCCTTCTCTTTCCGTCTAATGCCTTTTGCTATCCTTATCTTGGTCTGCTTTTTGGTTCTCATTATCTTTTCTCTGCAAGCTTTATTTGATGGAGTATATTCTTGCCTGGTTCCTGTCCCATTTCTCTATTCCAGAAACAGATGCTTCTTTGCTGGCATGTCTTTGAGCAGTCTTTCATAAAACCACATTGGGTGTTTATTGATCTTGGAGTTATTTTTCTTTATAGAGAAAATAGAATTTGTTATGCTTTCCTCCAGACTTTGGCCCAATTTATCCCTGAGGTTAATAGGATGAGGACCATGAGGGCTTTAAAGAAGGAGAATCAGATCTGTAGGTGTCATTTCCCCTTCTTAGTATATCAATGGTGCGAGGTGGATTTTTGCCTCCATGATATGCCAAACTTGTCCAAACATTTTCCCGTGCGATTTTCTAAGCTCCTTCAAATATGCTCGGATTTTCTGTTTCTCTATATGATGTTTGTAATTGTCCTGAGAAGCAGTGTGGAATAGCGTAAAGAGGGTAAGTCTGAGTCAGGAGACTTGATGTCTAATCCTGGCTCTGCCACTTGCCTGCTGTGTTATCCTTCAGGCAAGTCACCTAACTTTTGGGGGCCCAAGTTTTCTTACATGAAAAATAGCGATTAAATACTTGTTCTCCCTCCACCTTGGACTGTCAGCCTCATGAGACAGGGGGTTTTTTCTATTGCTACTTTCCTATCAATCAGTGGTATTTATATGCTGTTAAATTATACCTTATTGCTTATGTATTCATATTAATGTCTGCCTCCCCTCTGGACTGTAAGCTCATTATGAGCAGGGAAGGTGACTGTTAATTCTGTTGTACTGTACTCTCCCAAACACTTAATACAGAGCTCTCTGCACACAGTAAGCTCTCAATAAATACGACTGATTGATTTACTGCTATTACACTTTCCATTTTCTTTACCCTTTCTCTTCCTCTCCCTTTGCCATTCTCTCCTCTCTACCCCCTTTGGTCCTGCTGCCCTAACTTTAGCCCTGCTACATTTGGGCCCAGCTGCCCTTTAACCTCTCACCCTCACCCTCTGGGGATATATGCTTCTCCACTCAGAACAGTTTCATTCTCTGACTTTAGCAGGCCACAGAAAAGAAGGATGAGTGATTAGAATGATTTTAAAAGATGATCTAGGGTGAGTAGTCCTATTTCAGCTTTGTGAAAAGAAAGGCTTTATGTGGCACATGATAGGGTTAATGTCTAAATGCAGGTCACTGCTTAGCAAAAAATAGCCTTGTAATTATTTTTTTAATCAGCCTCTATCATTTAAAGACATCGCATTAGTGTCTGATCTTACACTTCATCACAGAAAGTAATTTTGTTATCCCAAGGCTCGGACTGTGTCATCACCAAGGAAATCATGAAGAAATAGACCAGTTATAAGGGAGAAAACTTCTGTTTACACGTAAATCTCTACTGATCATCAATAGTAGGAAATTGAATGCGGGGGAAAATGTGCAACGTCAAGATGTCTTAAATCTCCTGCTTCTTCTGATCCTAGAGATTCATCACCCTTGAGAAGCAAATTAGATTACTATGATTAGGTTTATTCCTTAGACCATCATAATGATGTTTAGGTTGGTCTGACCAATTCCCATGTAAGCTATTTTGCTTATTGGAAGACTATGGTTCTCGTTATCACAGAGCACTGATCTGACTGGTTGTTCCTTTGAATCTGGAAGCTGTCTATTCATTTCAAGAATGGGAGACCTGGGTTCCAATTCAGCTCTGCCCCTGAGCTGCTGTGTGTCCTAGGGCTAGTGGCTTAAACTTTCTGGGCCTCAGTTTACTCATCAAATAGGAATGAGATCTGTGCTCTTCCTCCTTCTTATAATGTGAGCCTCATATGGGACGGGGACTGTCTGATCTATTTTGTTTCTATCCCAGCACTTAGTAGAGTGGTTGACCCACACACCAAAAAGCTTAATAAATACCACAATTAGAGAAGCAGCATGACCTAGTGGAAAGAGCACAGGCATGGGAGTCAAAGGACTTGGGTTCTCTTCCCAGTTTGGCCATTTGCCTGATATGTGAACTTGGGCAAGTCACTTAACTTCTGTAGGTCTCAGTTTCCTCATCAGTAAAATGGAGGTTCAATACCTGCTCTCCCTCTTAGACTGTAAGCCACATGTGGGACAGGGACTATTTCCAAACTGATTATCTACTATCTATTCCAGCTCTTAGTTGCAGTTCTTGGCACATAGTAAGCGCTTAACAATGCATTACCTACCTGCTGTCTCTCCCCACTCCAGTCCATATTTCAATCTACTGCCCGGATCGTTTTTCTACAAACACATCCAGGCCATATTTCCCCATTCCTCAAGAACCTCCAGTGGTTGTCCATCCACCTCTGCATCAAACAGAAACTCATCAATCAGAAAGTTCCCAATCACCTTGCTCCCTCCTAACTCACCTCACTACTCTCCCACTACAACCCAGTCTGCACGCTTCACTTCCTAATGTGTCGGTCTTGTCTATCTCACTGCTGACTCCTAGCCTATGTTCTGGCCTGGAACTATTTCCTTCTGCATACCTGAAATAGAATTACTCCCCCTGCCCCTTCAAAGCCTTATAGAAGACACATCTCCTCCAAGATGCCTTCCCTAATTAAACTCTCCTTTCCTCTTCTCCCACTTCCTTCTGTGTCACCCTGACTTGCTTATTTTATTCACTCCTCCCAGCCCAACTTATGCACATATCTGTAATTTTACTTATTCATATTAATGTCTGTCTCCCCCTACAAACCTTAAGCTCATTGTGGGGAGGGAATGAGTCTGTTATTTTGTTATATTGCACTCTCCCAGGTGCTTAGTACAGTGCTCTGCACACAATAAGTGCTCATTAAATATGGTTGACTGACTGATATTAATTCATTCACTTGTATTTATTGAGCACTTACTGTGTGCAGAGCACTGTACTAAGCACTTGGGAAGTACAAGTTGGCAACATATAGAGACGGTCCCTACCCAACAGCGGGCTCACAGTCTAGAAAGGGGAGACAGAGAACAAAACAAAACATATTAACAAAATAAAATAAATAGAATAGTAATTATGTACAAGTAAAATAGAGTAATAAATCTGTACAAACATATATACAGGTGCTGTGGGGAGGGGAAGGAGGTAGGGCGGGGGGAGATGGGGAGGGGGACAGGAAGGAGGGGGCTCAGCCTGGGAAGACCTCCTGGAGGAGGTGAGCTCTCAGTAGGGCTTTGAAGGGAGGGAATTAATGAGGAGGGAATATTCACTTTCTTGCCCAATCAAGGCATTGATGCCATTCTCCCTTTTTGGAGACAAAAAGGAACAAAATCAATTTGCTCCACTCCTCAGACTCCCAAAAAACACTGTTGACTCCTTTGGCCAGGGGCAATGGGTATTATAGTAGTCTCAACTGAAGCAAGCCCAAGCAAAATTGAATCAGAAGCCTCCATGTTCTCCAACCCTCATCACCTCTCCCTGGGCCACTAGCTGGCCTGGTGGTCTCTCAACAACATTTGTATTGAATCAAATCAATGAGCATTACCTGCACACTAGGACAAAAGACTTGGGCTGAACCTAATTTATCATATTTATTGTGTGCCGGTGTTGTTTCCTTTTTCATTCAGTCATCACTTCCATATTCAGTTGTTACTATAAATGACTAATTAATAGATTAGTAAATGTAGTCAATGATGGAATGTAATGTGTATGACTGAAGTAGATAGTAACTGTGAAACTTAATTTGATTTTGGGGGGTAATAAAAAATAACAAATGTGAACAAAAATAAATGCCACCAATACAATATACTGCCAGGAACGAGATGGTTTACAAAAGCACTTGGCTTTCATATAAATAAAAGCAATGAATATGGATTCTTTTAAAAGAATTACCCAGATCATTACAATTTTGTATGCAGAAATGTAAGCCATTAAAAGGATCGTATGGTTGAAAGCATTTCCCTACTGAGAATCAGACTTTGTATTATCTTGTACCAGAGATGAAATTCACAGAAGAAACATTTTACCTTTAATGAACTCTAATTTTGATAATCGAGTTGCCAATTAACAGAGTAATTGCAAAGGTAGATTAATGTCATATTGCTCATTCAGTTATCTTACAGTCACTCTCGATGAACGTTGTGAATAGTCAGAGGAGTTTTTCATTTTTTCGCAAATGACAGGCTTTCTCATACAAATCATGAATCCCATAACCCAAGGAGACCAACTCTGATATCCTGTTCAGTCTTCCCCACTCTCACCAAGAATAGCTCCCCTGTCCTGTAGTGGCAGGAGAGGCTCTAATTCCATCTTTCTAACTTTCTTCCTTGCTTCTATCTGCAAATCATCTTAGTGAATGCTTCTCTCAGACTGTAATAATGCTAATAATAAGAAGAATTGTGGTATCTGCTAAATGCTTACAATGTACTAAGCACTATGTTGAGCGCTAGGATAGACACCACTCAATCACCACAGACAGAGTTCCTGTTGCACATTAGCTCCCAGTCTAAAGGAGAAAGAGAACAGATATCATTCCCATTTTCAAGATAAGGAAACTGAGGCACACAAGTGCTATGATTTGCCCAGGGTCACACAACAGGTAAGTGGCATAGCTGGGATTAAAATTACAGAGCATAAAATGGGACTCAGGAGATTGGATCCTAATCCCAGCTCTTAACTTCTACATGCCTCAATTTCCTTTTCATTAATTGGGAAAATGTTACCCAGGAGTGTTCCAAGACTACATTTTCTCTCCATTTATCTGTGCCAAAGGGTGAAACTAAATCACATTAAAATACCTTGTAATGGACAGAGAAGATGTCTGCTTATTCTGTTGTATTGTACTCTCCCAAGCAATTAGAACAGTGCTCTGCACCTAGTAAGTGTTCAATAAATACCACTGATTGATTGATTGATGCTTAGGAGAGACTGGCTGAAGGAAAACTGTAAATCTGGAAATCTCAACAAATCAATAGTATTTATTGAGGATTTATTATGCAGAGCACTGTATTAAGACCTTGGGAAAGGATCATAAAATAGAGTTAGTAGTATTCAACCCTTTAGGAACAAGCAGGTGTCAAAACATCATGGCTAAAATAGTGATAATGTGCAACACCAATCAATAAATGATATTTTTTGAGCACTTACTGCCTGTGGCCCACTGTACTTAGCGCTTGTGAAGGTATAATATATACAGTGCTCTGCACACAGTAAGCGCTCAATAAATATGATTGAATGAATACAACAGAGTTGGTAAACTAAGTAAGGTACAGTTTACAAAGGTACAGTTGATATAATCATGGAGTTTACAGAAGATGGAGAGAGATTTATTCCCGGTTCAGACAATCATTCCTGGCAACTTAGAAGCAACTTGGCCTAGTGGAAGGTGCAGGAGCTTGGGAATCAGAAGACCTGGGTTCTAATCCCAGCTCTGCCACTTATCTGATGTGTGCACTTGGGAGAGTCACTTAACTTCTCTATGCCTTAGTTCTGCTATTCTTCTCCTACTTAGACTGTGAGCCCCATGAGGGACAGGGATTGTGTCCAACTGGATTCACTTACATCTACCCAAGCACTTAGAACAGTGTTTGACATCGTAAGCACTTAACAAATACCATTAAAAAAAAAGAAACAACTTTTGTTTCCTAAAATGTGACCAGTTCTTTCCCTAAAGGGTCAGGATTTGCTTTATCCTGAGCAGTCTAGCAACATCAAGGGCCAACCTCAAACATCATTATTTTGAACCTGCACCTTGGTATAAAGTTACAGGCTTTTCTTCATTATGTGGAACAGAACATTTAGCTGACATAAATCCTCATTTTTGTCATCTCAGTGAGATTTACAGCCCCTTTTAATGGCCTTATTTTTATGGCGCATTTGGGCAGTTTCATGAAGAAATATGGGAGTTTAGCATTAAACCATGCCACTACAATCCTTTATATCAGTATAATGAGTGTGTTAACATTGCACTTTTTTTGGCAAGACAAAGCATGCTTGAAGTATGCCAATTATCATTTTCTGGCCAAAAAGTCTTGAAGTCATGTCATCAATTCCTTCCATATTAAGGTTAATTATTAAGCAGGCCTTCCAAATTTTTGGTAATGTATTTAATATGATTACTCAGAGCAATTTTATGCGAACTACAATTTAGTACCTGTTGCCCCTTACAAAGATAATCTGTGCATTAATAATCTTTCCACACTTTTCCTAATGGTGAAATTATCTAGTGTTCGTTATTTTTCATGTTATTAATGGGGAGCTTCAAATTGCTGCCTTTGGGCCAGCTGGAATTTACCTCAGAGCAGGAAAAAGGGGAAGTCATAATTATCCGCTGGTATAGCAATTACCTCTGAAAAAAAGTACTGATCTTTGTCCTTTTCCTAGGACGGAGGTGTCTTTGTCTTGGTTTTTTTGGAGTTTTTTTGTGATATGAAGTGCTTACTATTTGCCAGACCCTGTACTGGGTTCTGGGGTAGACACAAGTTAATCAAGTTGAACATAATCCATGCACCCATATGGGGCTCACAGTCATACTCCCCATTTTACAGATGAAGTAACTACGGCACAGAGGTGGCTTGCCCAAGGTCATAGAGCAGACAAGCGGTGAAACCAGAATTAGAACCTAGGTCCTTATGACTCCCAGGCCCGGCTCTAATAATAATATTAATGCTGGTATTTGTCAAGCGCCTACTATGTGCCAAGCACTATTCTAAGCGCTGGGGTGGATTACAAGGTAATTAGGTGGTCCCACATGGGGCTCACAGTCATAATCCCCATTTTACAGATGAGTTACAACTGAGGCACAGAGAGAGAAGCTAAGTGACTTGCCCAAAGTCACACAGCTGAGAAGTGGCAGAGCCAGGATTAGAACCCACGTCCTCTGACTCCCAAGCGCGTGCTCTTTCCGCTAAACCATGCTGCTTCTCTAGCCAAGAGGCCATGTTCTCCCTCTCTCCCTCTTAAAGCATCTAGTTATTGATACAAAGACTACCTTGTGTATATAGAGGTGGGTAACAGTGGAAAAGAACAATCAATCAATTAAAGGTATGTTTTGAGCACTTACTGTGTGTAGAGCACTGTACTAAGCACTTGGGAGACGATGATACAAAAGCACTGGTAGACAGGTTCCCTACTCACAAGGAGTTTAATGGTGAGTAATTGAAAATATAGCATCTCTCCATCTTTGACAATGAATGTCATCTGGATCATCATCATCATCATCATCAATCGTATTTATTGAGCGCTTACTGTGTGCAGAGCACTGTACTAAGTGCTTGGGAAGTACAAGTTGGCAACATCTAGAGACAGTCCCTACCCAACAGTGGGCTCACAGTCTAAAAGGGGGAGACAGAGAACAAAACCAAACATACTAACAAAATAAAATAAATAGAATAGATACGTACAAGCAAAATAAATGGAGTAATAAATATGTACAAACATATATACATATATACAGGTGCTGTGGGGAAGGGAAGGAGGTAAGATGGGGGGGGATGGAGAGGGGGACGAGGGGGAGAGGAAGGAAGGGGATCAGTAATAATAATTACTGTGGTATTTGTTAAGCGCTTACTGTCCTAAGCGCTTGGGTGGATTCAAGCTAATCAGGTTGGGTACAGTACAGGAGTGGCTTTGAGATCGTTCCTTGGTGCTGCCATAGACCAAGTTTCTTTCTGTTCCGTCATTTGAACTCTTGTGTGGTGTGATCACACAGAGAAGCAGCATGGCTCAGTGGAAAGAGCATGGGCTTTCCTTTCCTCCTTCCTCTTCCCCTCCCCTCCTTCCTCTCCCCCTCCTCGCCCTCCCCATCCCCCCGGCCTTACCTCCTTCCCCTCCCCACAGCACCTGTATATATGTATATATGTTTGTACGTATTTATTACTCTATTGTTTCACTTGTACATATTTATTCTATTTATTTTATTTTGTTAATATGTTTTGTTTTGTTGTCTGTTTCCCCCTTCTAGACTGTGAGCCCGCTGTTGGGTAGGGACCGTCTCAACGTGTTGCCAACTTGTACTTCCCAAGCGCTTAGTACAGTGCGCTGCACACAGTAAGCGCTCAATAAATACGATTGAATGAATGAATGAATGGGCTTTGGAGTCAGAGGTCATGGGTTCAAATTCTGCCTCCGCCAATTGTCAGCTGTGTGACTTTGGGCAAGTCACTTCACTTCTCTGTGCCTCAGTTCCCTCATCTGTAAAATGGGGATTAAGACTGTGAGCCCCACGTGGAACAACCTGATCACCTCATATCCCCCCAGCGCTTAGAACAGTGCTTTGCACATAGTAAGTGCTTAACAAATACTATCATTATTATTATTATTATTGTGTGACCATCACCTTGAGTGTCTCATTCCCACTAAAAATATCAGGATTATTATTATTCCATATTATTACATATTGAGAAACAGTGTGGCATAATGGAAAGAGTGTGGACCTGGGAGTTAGCAAGACCTGGGTTCTAATCCCCACTCCACCAGTTGTCTACTAGGTGACCTTGGGCAAGTCATTTAACTTCTCTATGCCTCAGTTACACTATCTGCAAAATGGAGATTGAGACTGAGCCCCATGTGGGACATGGACTGGGTCCAACCTGATTAGTTTGTATTTAGAAGAAGAGAAGCAGCATGGCTCAGTGGAAAGAGCACGGGCTTTAGAGTCAGAGGTCATGGGTTCAAATCCCGTCTCCACCGTCAGCTGTGTGACTTTGGGCAAGTCACTTAACTTGTCTGTGCCTCAGTTACTTTATCTGTAAAATGGGGATTAAGACTGTGAGCCCCCCGGGGGCAACCTGATCACCTTGTAACCTCTCTAGCGCTTAGAACAGTGCTTTGCACATAGTAAGTGCTTAATAAATGACATTATTATTATTATTATTATCCCTGCACTTAGTAGAGTGCTTAAAAAAACATAAAAAAGTGCAATGCTATCAAACTTGTTTTATATCACAGTGTTTTATATCACCGCGCTTGAGTTTGCTTTTGAAGGTTTGAGAATCTGGAGTCAGGAGGGTGTCCCAATCCACTGAAGCACTCTTCCAACTCAACAACATTCAGAAAATGCTATTGCAGACTCCTGGAGTACAGGAAAATTTGCATGTGATTATGTTTTGCTTTTGAAATTCAGCACAGTAATATGAACAAAGTCTGGAGAAAACTGAAGTTATGTAGATGTTCACATCTAAACAAGGTTTTTCACTGCCATCATAGATCTTTTTGCTGTCAAAGAATTTTGCTGTATAGGCAGTACACTCACCAACAAAATATAGGTAGGCAAAAGAAGAAAACAGGGTCAAAATGTTCGGCATGGATTTTATCAGATTATCAGGCTGAGTTCGGCAATGATAGTGCTTTGGTTCCATATCTAGTTCTTTCATTCAATCGTATTTATTGAGCGCTTACCATGTGCAGAGCACAGTTGAACATCTCTGAAGCAGACTTTCCTGATGTAAATTTCAGAAATACTTAGAATATGATCACAAAAATGATTCTGCTTAGTTATTTGCATTGGCAATGTTTCCACAAACCTGTGTATCCTCATTTTTTTTAACGTGGTATTTGAAAAGTGCTTAACACGTATCAAATACTGTTCTAAATGCTGAGGAAGGTACAAATTACTTTAGGTTGGACACAGTCTCTGTCCTGCATGGAGCTCACAGTCTAAGTAGGCGGGACAACAGATGTTTAATCTCTATTTTACAATTGAGGAAACTGAGGCAAAGAAAAGGTCCCACAGCAAGCAATTGGCAGAAGTGGGATTAGAGCCCAAGGTCCCACAGCAAGCAATTGGCAGAAGTGGGATTAGAACCCAGGTCCTCTGACTCCCAACTAGGCCCCGCTGCTTCTCCTCTTTGGTGAAGGCACATAATTCAGCAGCCTCAGCAATAGATAGAATTTTTATTTTCATTATATTTGCTGTCTTTATGCCTTACTACTCTATGCTGGGCTACGGTGCTGAGCAATCCACCTCGCAAATTTAAAACCATCACTGACAATAAATAAATGCATCTGCCAGATTTGAAAAAGTGTTAGAAATGGGACGTGTTTCCTGTAAAAAGAGATCCAGAGTGGAACCACAAAGTAATTTTCTCCAGAGTTTATTCTATGCACATAGTTAATGGGCTTTTTTTTGAGCTCTGATTACTAGAAGAAAAACTGGGACAAGATAAGGGTGCCTTCTTCAACTTTATATTAAAACTACCACTATCTAACATCTACCTCCATCTCTGATATAACAAGAACCTATGAATTCAAAACACACAGAGTCAAATATTACATTAGAACAAGCTGCAAGGTATCATAGTCCCTTCTTTTTTCTCTGACCTAAAGGAAGGAGTAAGGCGCAAACTTCCTGTTCTGCAAGAACAATGAAATTAAGAATGGTCATTTGAGGTTAGCTCATTACTGGATCAGAGAAGTAAAATCCACCTGCAAGTAAGTGACTATTGCTTTTGTTGAGTGTTCCCAAGCACTCGATGAATAATTGTTTTTCTCTTCCTCCTCTCATCCTATTCAGGATAACATAAGTATTTCCTCAGATGATTCCATAAGAATTTTGAGTATCCTAAATGACCCAGAAACAAAGTTATGCAAAGACCAAACCCGTAAGGCACTAAATACAGTGTTCCACACATAGTAGGCACTCAGTAAGGTGTTCCATTCATTCAATTGTATTTATTGAGCGCTTAGTGTGTGCAGAGCACTGTACTAAGCGCTTGGGAAGTACAAGTCGGCAACACATAGAGACGGTCCCTACCCAACAACGGGCACACAGTCCAGAAGACTCAGTACAGTGATCCATATATATTAGAGTGAAGTATGGAGTTCCTAATCTAAGAATACACAGGGAGGGTTGGTGATGGATACATAAAGAAAGGGGAAATGATAAAAAACAGAAAAACAACATAAGGAGAGGATAAGAACACTAATGTGATAGGATCTTCAGAGCCTGGTGGCTAAAGCAGGCATTTCATATACCTCAGGAAGACTGTTGAGGTTACTATGGTCATAACAACCACTGCTACAGCCCCCCAACTCCAGTATTGTCACAACAATGACTGCTAAAGCCCCCCAACTCCAGTATTCTAAAAGTTTGGAAGGCAAACATTGCTTCCCTCTTTCTCCATGGAACAACCAATCAATAGTATTCTCCTTGAGCACTTTTTGTGTAAAGCACACGTGGTGATGAGAAGCAATGTGGTTTATTGGAAAGGGCAAGATGGTGAGCTCGAAACCCAGCTCCACCACTTTCCTGCTGTGTGACCTTGCAGAAGTCACTTAATTTGTCTGTACCTCAGTTTCCTCAACTGTAATGTGGGGATTCAATATCTGTTCTTGCTCCTATAAGACTGTGAGTTCCCTATGGGAGAGAAACGGTGTCCCGCTTCACTATCTCACATCTACCGGCACTAGACAAATAGTAAGTGCTTAACAAATGTCACAGTTATAATTTATTATTATATTCTTTATTATTACAAATAAATATCTGAGAATCGAGTGGTTAATTTGTTAAAATTCAATCATTTAAAACAAATTGATCTATCAGCAACCCGACACAATTGAAAAAATCCCTTAAAGTAGTACTGAATGAGCTGGCCATGGTTAGGAGAAGACCATTTTTTCTCCACCTTCCTCTAAATTGATATTATGGCTCACATTTTAGACAAAACTATCTAACTATGTGACAAAGGATACTTGGGAAAAGTCATCTATTTGGGACCATGACCTCTCTACCCCCTACTGATACTACTATGCCAGCTGTCAGCATTATGCATGAACTTTCATCCTTTACAATGGTAAAAAGGCTATACACATGCAATGTGCTAACAGCGAGATCTTTCTCGTGTTTTCAATAAAAGAATTATACTTTGCAGAAGAGTGAAAGGAAAGTTGCTCTTTTAAAAAAAAATAAAACATCAGAGTAAAGGTAAAATCTGCGGGGATTCAACTGAACTTGAAAGATGACTTTTATGTATTCTTGATCTAAATGATCTAAGGGGATTTTGAGAATTAATGAATACGAGGTTTCACTCTAGGTCAAAAACAGAAATTCTTTACCCTGTTCCCCCCAAAAGTTACAACTTTAAAAGTATATTAATATTTCATTGTTTGGGGTTCATTTGGCATGACATTAATTTAAATAATGTTTTTTTGAAATGCTAAACAGCTGAGGCAGCTTATGGAAATAAGCTTATTCTTGACCTAATTAGGCTTGTAGAAATATAACCATTCTATTTTTCTTCAGATTCATCAAATATCTCAAGTTGGAATAGAAATCATTGACAACATCTTCGTAAATATTTGTTTTCCTGAATTAGAGAGAGCTAAATTAATTTTGAATATAAACAAAAACATTTTGGGGCAGGGTTGTCTATTCTATTTTAACTCAGATGATTATGAACCAAAGACAGGGGGTCAACTTTTTATGGTGACATAAATTTGAAAGAGACAGTAGTGTTTGGTGTGATTGGTCTCTAAGCAGCAGTATGTAAGGCTATTAATCAATCACTGTGCTAAGTGCTTGGGAGAGTACAATGCAGCAGAGTGGGCAGTCACATCCCCTGCCCTCAGCAAGCTCCCAGTCTAGAGGGGGTGGCAGACATTAGTATAAATGAATAAATTATGGATATATACCTAAGTGCTGTGGGGCTGAAGGAGGGATGAATAAAGGGAGCAAATCAGGGCAACGCAGAAGGGAGTGGGAAAATACAATCAATCAATCCCTTTTACTGAGGAGTTATTGTATGCAGAATACTGTACCATGAACTTGAGAGAGTACAAAAGATTTAGTAGACATGATTTCTGCCCTCAATGAAAAGAAAACCTTACAGTCACATGTACAGAATTTATCCATCTTGAAATGCGGGCTGTCTGCCAGGACAGCGGGGTTAGGTCAGTGCAGACAATCACCACTATTATAAAAACTAGAGCATTTCTCCTGGCACTGGGACATTTCTTTCTCTCCACTTAACTAGTGATGTATGAACAATGCTCACCCAATAGGATGGGGCCAGAAAAGTTGCAAAACTCTCTTTTCATGGACAATGTATGGGTGACAATATGTACAGCGTGGGCAATACTACCGACTCTGTAGTATTGTACTCACCCAAGTACTTAATACAGTGCTCTGAACCCAGTAAGCCCTCAATAAATAACACTGATTGAACGGTTGACAAATTGTGCAATAGATTCTCTTTAAAGATACTCCCAGATGCAGTTTCACTGATGACCATCTACTACTAGTATTGACTATAAATCGATTCTGTATCTGAATGAATAATGTATAAGGGACATATCACTTGAGAATGCAATCCTTAGAGGACAGTCTGACACCAGCATGTTAGATATAGTGTACCTAATACAGTAAGGTTGTTTTTTTTTTTAATACTGACACAAGAAGCCATCTCAGCCTGATTTCAGACCAACTGGAGCAATGAGTGGATTTACTGTTTAGATGCATGAACAACTTTCCTCTTCAAAATACAGAACTAAGAAAATCCCAAGGACTTTCTATACTATAAGCTCACTGTGCGCAGGGAATGTGTCTACTACAACTCTGTTGCATTGTACTCTCCCAAGTGCTTAATACAGTGTTCTACTTGACTGAATTCATAGCTGCCACCATCAATCTATTAATCGTATTTAATGAGTCGGTCAGTCAATTGTATTTATTGAGCACTTACTTTGTGAGCACCATACCACAGTCTTGGAAAAGTACAATATGACAATATTACAGAATTGGTAGACACGTTTCACGCACTTCTAAAAGGAAAGTGTGAGAAATGGTAGAAGAACCTTCTCTTGTCCCTGTTTTCTGCTGCCAGTCATTTTAGCAAGAACCCTTCTAGTTCAAGGCACTGACTAATAATAATAATAATGATGGCATTTGTTAAGCACTTACTATGTGTAAAGCTCTGTTTTAAGCACTGGGGAGGCTACAAGATGATCAGGTTGTCCCACGGGGGGCTCACAGTCAATCCCCATTTTACAGATGAGGTAACTGAGGCACAGAGAAGTTAAGTGATTTGCCCAAAGTCACACAGCTGGCAATTGGTGGGGTCGGGATTTGAGCCCATTACCACTGACTCCAAAGCCCGTGCTCTTTCCACTGAGCCACGCTGCTTCTCCACTACCTTTTTCATTGTGACCCCTCTGAATTGGGAAGCTCCTTGAGGTCAGGGACTATGTCTACCTCCTCTATTGTACTCTTCCTATTGCTTTGGCTAGTTCTCTGCACACAGTCCTCAATCAACACCAAAATTGATAGAGTTCACCAAATTCTGAGGTTTCAGCATGCAGGCTGCCCCTAGGAAGCTCTTCACAGTATCTACTCAGTGACATAGATTTGAATGCTGTCACTGAACTTGATGACATAAGTTCTATGTAGGGAAGGGCTGGGAGGGTGGGATGTTGGAGATACTTATATATTCTATCACTTCCTCCCTTCTGTCTCTCATCCTAGACTGTCAACTCTCTTTAAGGGTGGAGACCCTATATACTAACTCAGTTTTATACTCCAAGGACTTAGTACAGTGTTCTGCACATTATTATGGTGCTCTAGTTATTACTCTATTTATTTCTTTATTTATTTTACTTGTACATATCTATCCTATTTATTTTATTTTGTTGGTATGTTTGGTTTTGTTCTCTGTCCCCCCCTTTTAGACTGTGAGCTCACTGTTGGGTAGGGACTGTCTCTATGTGTTGCCAATTTGTATTTCCCAAGCACTTAGTACAGTGCTCTGCACATAGTAAGTGCTCAATAAATACGATTGATGATGATGATGATGGTGCTCCAAAACTGCAACCGAGAGACACATTAAGAAGCTGCGTGGCCTAACGGAAAATGTACAGGCCTGGATGTCAGAGGACCTGGGCTCAAATCCCGGTTCTGCCACTTGTCTGCTGTGTGGTCTTGGACAAGTCATTTTCCTTCTCTGTGACTCATTTACCTCATCTGAAAAATGGAGATTAAGACTGTGAGCCCCACGTGGCACGTGGACTGTGCCCAACTTGATCGAGTTATATCTACCCCAGCCCTTAGTATTGTGCCTGGCACATAGTAAGTGCTTTAACGATACCATTTAAAAAAAATCCAGGAGTTAGAACCAACCGTTTGTATGGCATTGCGTTCTGGACTCACTGCAGAAATTGCCAGGGCAATCGAGCCATCACTTGCATCATACTGTAAGACAGATCCCAAACAGCCCAGTCCTGGAATATAGCCAGTCTTACAGAGCTGAGACGACACTCAAGGCCACACAGCTTGGCTGAGCAGGCCATGGGAGGGGAGAAGATAGTACCTCCTAGCAATAGGACACCAGATGGTTACTGCAGGGCTTTCTCCCACTACAAGTCATTATGAACAACATGAACAGTCTCAAAGTGTGGGTATTTGTCATTAGGAGGCCGTGAGAAGGATAGGTGATGCAGCTGTATGCAGGCTCTGTGCCTAAATTCAGCAAGACAAGCCAAGCGAGTTCAGCTTCTCAGCTGTGAAGCAGCATGGTCTAGTGGAAAGAGGACAGGATGGGAGTCAGAGGACTTGTTTTTGTTTTCATTTTTTTTTCTATTTGTTAAGCCCTTACTATGTTTCAGGCACTGTATTAAGCACTGTGGTAGATACAGGCTAATCGGTTGGACACAGTCCCTGTCCCACATGGGCTCACAGTCTTAATCCCCATTATACCAATGAGGTAAAGAGGTATGGAGAAGTGAAGTGACTTGCCCAATTCAAGTGGCAGAGCTGGAATTAGAACTCAGGTCCTTCTGACTCCCAAGACTATGCTCTATACACTAGGCCACATTGTTCTCAATTCTAATTCCAGCTCCACCTCTTGCCTGCTGTGTGACCTTGGCCAAGTCACTTCACTGCTCTGGGGAAGTGTGTATGTTTTCATGGGAGATGGAAGCAGGGAAAGATGTCCAAAGGCCCAACTACAATTCCTTCCTTTTGGCTGGGATTCAGACTATATGGACATTCCTCATATACCTTCTGTGTAGTAACGGATTAATCTAAGAATGTATCAATGTATGTCTCCCTCTCTAGATTATAAACTGTTGAGGAATGTGTCTACCAACTCTGTTATATTCTACTCCCCCAAGCACTCAGTAAAGTGTTCTGCACACACCAAACATTCAATAAGTACCACTGATGAATTAATGGGACAGTGAATGGAAACAGGGCATAAACAAGCAGGAAACCAGAAAAACCATTTTAAGGCACATGCTTTATCCGTACTATCTGCTTCCCCTAGCTGATAGCCTGGAAAGTTTGCTTCTCATCCTAGTTTCCCTACATTGAGGATAAATGCTAAATAAAGTTTTCTAACAATAGAACTTTATCCGCTGTTTTATGATAGGCCCTAAAACGAACAGCCCCCCCCCCCCCCACAATGGATTATTTTCTATATCTACAAAATGTAAAATTTATTCCAAACAATCAATCATATTTACTGAATGCTTACTATATGCAGAGCACTGTACTAAGTGCTTGGGAGAGTACAATAGAGAAAATTAACAGACATTTTCCCTGCCCATAATGAACTTATAGTCTAGAGTGGGAGACAGACAGTAGTATGAATAAATGATAAATGATACACTCTGTCCATTTTCCTAAAAAGAAATACTAAACTTTAAAAATAAACAGTTGAACTGAAGGTACAATTATTCAACTGCAGAAACCAACAGCCTTCTCTGGGGCCCTAAATTACTAAATTTTATTTTGGCAACTCTAATCTAAATTATAATTCACCACATTAACTACATATTTTTTTAAAAAAATTTACTAGGTGATGGTATAAATGTGATATTGTTGCTTTTAATCAAAGATGAATGATCACAGTAAGCACTTAATAAATACTATTACTATCATGAAGGTAAAAGGAAGACTATATGAACTACACGCAATAAAGAACTCAATATCTATGCTGTGAAAGGAGTCACAAAATCATGCTTTACATTAAGTTTGGAGTCTTCTGTAATTTTTGCTGGCCATATATTAACTGTTGCCTTTCTGCTTTGATTGGGTAAGAATTGACTGGAAAACATGGGGTGATTTTGTGAGTTGTTCACTCCCTAGTGTTTAGCACTGTTCTCTGCACACAGTAAGTGCTCAATAAATAAATTTATTGTGAGCTGAGAAGGTTAAAGAACGCAAAAATGATGGAACTGCGATAAGACTGAAGGTGAAAATATATTCAACATCTTGGGATCAGAAAGACAATGATTAACTTGGGGTTACTCCAGATGAGATTTTTATATATTTTTCATCAAAATTTTGCCTATCTGACTGACCTTCTTCCCTGCTGGTGCATTCCCAGTCTCATCCCAGCTCATGCTAGGCCAATCATGAAGCTATTTTTTTTATGGTATTTGTTAAGCACTTAGTATGTGCCAGGCATTGTTCCAAGCACTTGGGTAGATCCAAGCTGACAGGTTGGACACAGTTCATGTCTCATATGGGCTCACAGTATTAATCCTCATTTTACAGATGAGGAAACTGAGGCATGGAGAAGTTAAGCGACTTGCTCGAGGTCACATAGCAGCCAAATGGTGTAGCTGGGATTAGAATCCAGGTACTTCTGACTATTCACTAAAGCACACTGTTTCTCAGCTAACGTGAAACAGGCCTAGCATATAGGTGTTTTGTGGCCCAGGGACAGAGAAAAAAAAATCAGGACCCCTTTTGGATAAAATTCAAAGAGCATTCATTAGCATTTTTAGCTTTCCACACTCTAACTAATCAATATTTAATTCTTATTGTGTGCAGAGCACCATACTAAGCAGTTGGAAGAATACAATGCAACAGAGTTGGTAGACACAATCCCTGACCTCAAAGGGCTTACAATTCTAACTTTA
This sequence comes from Tachyglossus aculeatus, assembly GCF_015852505.1. Taxonomy (NCBI): domain Eukaryota; kingdom Metazoa; phylum Chordata; class Mammalia; order Monotremata; family Tachyglossidae; genus Tachyglossus; species Tachyglossus aculeatus. Next base: position 34,568,802 of record NC_052084.1, read on the forward strand.
TGAAGTTACACCTCTCTTGTTTTTAAAAGCAGTATGGCACAAGGGAATGAATGGTTCATTGAAGATTTTTGAAGAAAATCTTTGTTGTACTAAATGTGAAATTTAATTCTCCCCAAATCATAAAACAAACCAAAATGGGGTTGGGGAAGTATTTGAGGCCTGTAGTTGCCCCTTTCTATCAGAAACTGCATGACCTACTGGATAGAGCCTGGGCTTTAATCCCAGCTCTGTCATTTCTCTGCTGTGTGACCTTGGACAAGTCATTAAAATTTTGCATGTTTCGGTTCCCTCATCCATAAAATGAGAATTATGACTATGATCCCTATGTAGGACATGGACAATGTCCAACCTGATTAACTTGTGTCTACCCCAGTGCTTAGTTCAATGCCTGGCCTGTAGTAAGTGCTTAAGAAATACCATTCCAAAAAAAATCCTGACTGAGGGTACAAGACTAAGATAGAGCAGAATCCTTCAAAATCTGGTCCCCTAACAAGATTGGTGGCGCATGGTGGCTCCAATGGTAATTGCTGATTCCTATTCAGTAAACTTCTTTTATACATGTCTTGCCTTCTTTCTGCTCTGTTTGCCTTGTTACCTCAGACTTCATCCAGATATTTTTCAGTCTAATGCTCAGCCTTGAAATAATCACCATATCAATGTTTATGGTGTGCAAAGAGCATGCCCTAAGTGCATGGTAACAGACAGTTAAGTGGTAGTAAAAGTTCCTACTACCCTCAAGGAACTTACATGAAACCATCGAAAATTCCCAACTAAGCCAGAGCAAATGTCCATTCATCCAAACCATCAGTAGTTTTTATTGACCACTATGCTAAGCACAGTCCAATACCCCTGGGTCCAACAGAATTAGTAAAAAGATAACTGGAAGAATGTTTTATCGGTTCTTGTTGAAGGTTGTATCGGTTGCCCATGCTGTCATCCACCCAAGATATTATTATTATTATTATTTTAATTATTAATATTGCATTTGTTAAGCTGTTAGTATGTGTCAAACACTGTTGTAAATGCTGGAGTAGATACAAGTTAATCAGGTTGGAAACAGTCCCTGTACCACATGGGGCTCACAATCTAAGAGATGAGCATTTCAAATACATCCTTAACTTTTCTCCTCAATAATTCACTCCTAACAAGTTGTGGATATCTCTTTCTCTGTATCCACCATGCAGAATCAATATTTTTAGATAATCTTTTACCTTAAAAATACCTTGCCCAAGTCACGATCAATTTTCAGTTGTACCATCCTATTAAAAAAAACTTTAATTGCCTAAAATATTTTAAGGGTTAATTTGATAGCATAGTCATCTTAGATATTTTAGGTTCATAACCATTTCACTTTTATTTCTTTAACTGAAGGATTCTGAGGACTGAATGTTTAAATAGCGACCCTTCCCCAATTGCAATATTGCATTTAATGTTCACAACCTTAAGGACATCTAAGTCGATATCTGATATCTGCACTTTTCTTTTTTAATAATGCAGGACTCTCCATTTATTCTGCCTAATGAAAGCTTGCTTGATTTTATTTCCTTGCCAATGGCCTTCTTTGATTAAGCACTCCTTTAAGTCATGGCACAGATTAAAGTTATTTTTTAAAAACCCACCTAAAATCAAAGATTGGTTTGCTGTCTATCTGGACTCATGTGACATCCATTAGTAAAAATATCACAAGGGCAAATTAAAATAAAGCAAACACGACCTTAGCTGTTCTGAGTTGTAATATGTTACTCCCTCAGTTTTGTGTTGGAGATCATTCACCTTTCTCATCTGGAGACCCAAGAATGACAATTCACTGAAAAAACTGGCAATACTTCAAAAGCTGGAAGAAAAGCATTTAATACTTACTGGTGTGCATTCTAATAATGATAAAGCCTGGTGGTTGGAAAATACAATAACGTGGTATCCATGTGTAATTGGTTGATGGCTAAATTTACAATTTAATAACAATGAAAATGGTAGATGATCAGAGTCTGCCTTTGTGCCTCTTTAATCCTCAGTTCATTCCCACAATATATGCCATGCTCTGACACTTAGTAAATGGGAAAATCTGATTCAAACATTTGTTTGTTTGAAAAAACGACAGGTTCTTTCATGGTGGTTTTGTATTTCTCACTAGACAACTTAAACTTGGATTTTCTCTGAAATTATGAAATGGGAAAGCATGTTTTCAAATGTCATGTTTTACTATGGAAGAGTTCAGTTTGATTCCATTCCCAGCTGTTATTTTACTATTTCAGAAAATCAAATTACTCTTTTGCCATGTGTATACCCAAACGCACACACACACGCACGCACACACACACATATATAAACGACCATATATGCTTCAAGTTTTTCAGTAAATATTGATGTCTTCAGGCTTCCCAATTGCAAATGTTATTTCAGAGTGAAGAATTAAATGCAGCCTCTTCTCAGGGATGGGTAAAGTGAGGTCCTACAGTTTTTGATAGCCTCTGAATGGGAAATTATTTGGATATGATCCAATCCGTAGTTATGACAGATTTGCTCTGAATGATTCAGACAAGGAGCTTACAATCTACAGGGGAAACAGTTCTTAAAATAGATTAGGAAAAGGGAAAATAGTAGTGTATAAGAATATTTACCTAAGTGTTTGGAGGCTGGGGTGAATATCAAAGTGTTAAAGGGACACTCAGGCAAGTTCCTAGTCAACTTGGAAGGAAGGGCGGTTAGGGAAATCAAGGTCCTAATCTGGGAAGACTTCTTGGAGGAGATATGATTTAAGGAGGGTTTGAAGACTATGGCCAGCCTGATTACCTTGTATCTACCCCAGCGCTTTATATAGCACCTGGAACATAGTAAGAGCTTAACAAATACTATTATTATTATTGTTATTATTATCATAAGAAGGGAGGGAGTTCCAATTATGAGGAAAGGCTGGAAAGGAGGAAGTAGGCGAAAATCAACTAGCCATTCCTTGCCTTCATGAATGCTGCTTCCTGAGTTTCTTCTGACCACGATGAAAGAATTGACTTTCTACAATAAAGATCTTAATATAGAATTCATTTGCTTCCTAATTAATTGCCAACCTAATATGTTGTCACAGTATGGTTTGGATCATGGAAAATAATTAATTGTCATATAAATAGTTGATGCGAGTATACCAATTAATAACATGTAGGTAGCAGAAGAAACTGCATTGTGGTTAATTAATATCCTCACTAAACAAACACTTTACCCATAAAGAACAAATTTCAGTTTAATAAATTGCTGTAAATACTTTCAAACGAGATTACAGGAATCATTAAGTACCAAAATAAGAGTTTAAATTTGGGTTTGTTGTTTTCCTGAAACTTTTCTGGAGACTGATACTTTTTCTCTACAAAGGACGCAGAATAAACGGACACCACTCCAATTTATTTTCTAATAATTTCTGCTAGCAATCTAAGAGCAACCCAAGATGACTAAATAAAATCATTTATAAGGTTCTCATAATGCAGACTTTCGCCGAATGTGGTTTAAGAAGAATGACTCCTTGAGTCACGTATTTAGATAGTGTAAACCTAATTATACGCTCAAGTCCTCCATACATTTCAGTCACTGGTATTTATTGAGTGCTCACAGTTTGCAGGGAACTGTGCCAAGCACTTGGGAGAGTGAAATACAATAGAGTTGGTTTATCATTTGATATACCCTACCCTCAAGGACCTCATAACCTGGTTGGGGAAATAGATATTAAAATACATTATGATGGGGGAAAATCAAGATAACAAGTAAATTAACCTCTCTGTGCCTTACCTGAAAATGGGGTTATGATTCCTGTTCTCCCTACCTCTTTGATTGTGAGGCCCTTGGGAGACAGTGACTGTGTCTGATCTGATGAGGGTTTAATAAACATTACGATAATAACCATATGATATAATAATAATGGAGCCTTAAATCAGGTGAGATGGCTGAGAAGCAGCATGGTCTAGTAGAAAAGAGCACAGGCCTGGGGGTCGGGATGTGGGCTCTGCCACATGTCTGCTGTATGATCTTGGGCAAGTCACTTTACTTCTCTGCACCTCAGTTCCCTCATCTGTAAAATGGGGATCAAGACTGTGAGCCCCCCGTGGGACAGGGACTGTGTCTAACCCGATTTGCTTGTATCCATCCCAGCGCTCAGTACAGTGCCTGGCACATAGTAAGCAATTAACAAATATAATTATTAATTGTTATTATTATTATAGATCTCAGGATCGAGAACCTGTGTAAAGGAATAGATTGTAGCATAAGTGGCTTGAAGAGTGGCTTGGGGAAGCAGCGTGACTCAGTGGAAAGAGCACGGGCTTTGGAGTCAGAGGTCATGGGTTCGAATCCTGGCTCTGCCAACTGTCAGCTGTGTGACTTTGGGCAAGTAACTTCTCTGTGCCTCAGTTCCCTCATCTGTAAAATGGGGATTAAGACTGTGAGCCCCACGTGAGAGAACCTGATCACCTTGTAAACTCCCCAGTGCTTAGAACAGTGCTGTGCACATAGTAAGCGCTTAATAAATGTCATTATTATTATTATTATTAGAGCATCACTCAGTCTGTGGTCCCTTCCTTCTTGGACAAAGTATAGCGAGGAAGTGGGTGGGCAGAGTGAATCATCAATCGTATTTACTGAGCGCTTACTGTGTGCAGAGCACTGTACTAAGCGCTTGGGAAGTACAAGTTGGCAACATATAGAGACAATCCCTACCCAACAGTAGGCTCACAGTCTAAAAGGGGGAGACAGAGAACAAAACCAAACATACTAACAAAATAAAATAAATAGAATAGATATGTACAAGTAAAATAGAGTAACAAATATGTACAAACATATACATATATACAGGTGCTGTGGGGAAGGGAAGGAGGTAAGATGGGGGTGGATGGAGAGAGGGATGTGGGGGAGGCTGGGACACCCTCACAACTTTGTCTAGAACTTGATTCCCCATTGTCACATCATTCTGTCAGCCTCCTAAAAACCATGTTGCCCCTTTGATTCTGCTCTCTACTTTGTCTGTGCAACATTTGTGTACTGCTTAGTTAGACTGTAAACATCCCCTAGGCTGCAAGCTCATTGTGAATGAGCACTGTACACATTATTCAGGACCCTTCAATGGTCAAAATGACCATAGGGCTGGGCTCAGGCTGGACCATACCCTGTGACCCAGAGGCTATTTCTTGGGAAGCAAATGAGTTCTTTTTAGTCCATGTTAGCCAAGTATTTTTCAGGGTTCCTCCCTGGGCCTAGCCAACTCACAGCACACCAGAGACAGGTTGCTCACTTGGGGGGCTTCACCACTGATGACTCTGCTCTCCTGCATCTGAGACCGGTGCTCTTTCTACTGGATCAACAGCTGGGCGCAATAATAATCACTTCTCCCTGTGCATCTCGTGATGATAACTTCCAAATAAGACCCACTGATTATCGTAATGATAATAGTAATTGTGGATAGGGATTGTGTCTACCAAATCGATTTAATCGTACTCTCCAAAGTGCTTAATAGAGTGCGCTGCACATAGTAAGCGCTCGATATATATGATTGAATGAATTAACATGTGTTCAACAAATACCATCGATTGATTTATTAGTAGGTCTCTTTTGGAAGCCTCCAAAAATGCAAATCAGGAATTATTTGGAATGATTACTCTCTGGAATGGATTCTGAAATTCCGCCGACGGCTTCTTGAGTGCAAAGCCTAGCATATCATTCAGCATTTCCCTTATGAAACAAGCTGGCTATTCTGCCTCCAATATATCTAATTTCACTCTATTTTTAGAACTGTTTGTAATGATAATTGTGGTATTTAAGCACTATTTTATGAACTCTGACTGTATTAATTACAACTATCAATTGACTTGCTGACTTGCTCTCCCCCGCTCTCCCAGCCCCACAGCACTTATGTATATATCTGTAATTTTATTTATTTGTTTTGACGTCTGTCTCCCCACTCTCTAGACTGTGAGGTCATTGTGGGCAGGGATTGTCACTCTTTATTGTTTGTTGTATTACACTTGTCCAAGTGCTTAGTACAGTGCTCTGCACACAGTAAGTGCTTAATAAATACAACTGAATGAGTGAATGAAATAAACAATAATGGTAGCATATGACACTACCATTTTAACTTTGTAATGTAGCTAAAGCAAGAATGGAACTTCATCTATCTCGGGCTTAGTGTGCCTGTAAGTACACTGTAGCCTGGGATACTCATTTTACAGTTTTGTGTATTTATGACTTCTGTGAGACTAATGTAATTACATCGTAACTTAGGAAGGGCTGGAGTGTGTATCCTTACCTTATAATGAAACTGTTAGTTTATTTGCACACCATGTAAGGGCTGGGATCCTGTTATTTATTCTGACATTGTACAGAAACTTATATTCATGAGGAACTGAAGGTGTGTGAAATTGTTTCATGCATGTGGAGTGTTGGTTATCTGCTGTGAAATCTTGACAAACGCCTCAAACTGTAGTTTCCAGGCTTGACTTTCAGTACAAAGTTGACTTTTAAAGGACACCAGAAAGACAAAGTAGGACTGAAAATTTAGGAAAAAAAATAAAATAGTGCTTTGGTGATCAATATTTTAAAAGTGGATCTTACCTTAAAATGTATTCTGCATTTAAACATCCCTTAAATTTTCTTCAGACCACTTTCTTTTACCACAGAGTCATTTACTGAAAAGATATTTTTGTTTTAGAAGACCCAGCTCCACTCCCTTTTCTTTTAGTTCATTATACGCAACTTGTCAGGCTAGATTCTTTTTATATGAAAGGTTTTTTAAAAGAGATTTTTAAACTTCTTGAATTAGTAATCGTGTCTACTAACTCTATTGTACTCACCCAAGCACTTAGTACACTGTTCTGCACTGAGTAAATGTCCAATAAATACTACTGTTGGTAAATAGCTGGGGGGAAAAAGCAAATAAGGTATTTGAGCACCACAGAAGCTATTTCTCTTTGGCACTCAGAGAATGGATTTTAGGAGGTATCCAGAACTGTCATCTAGCCCAGATTGTTTGTTTAATTTTCCTACAGATTTGTTCTGGACTCTGAATTTAGAAAGTTGATGGTTGATTAGAATGAGGCAATATGTATTTCCATCAAATCTTACTATCCTATTTACGTGCACAATTTCCCCATGTTTTGCATAAAAATTTGCAACCTCAAATCTGGAAGAGAGCTATTATGAGGGTTACATAAGAATTAAGGCTAGCAATAAAGGGAACAGGAGAAAAAAGGAAAAAAAGGAGGGGAGAAGGAAGAGGAAGATAAGAGAAATTTGAGTATGCTTCTCTTACTTCTGTAGCAATCTCCCAAATGCTGCATACAATAGAATTAACCCTCTTCCTCCCCACATCTCCTCTTCCTGGCCAGATATTTGTGCATCTCATTAAAGAAACTTAGTGGCTAAATTTGTGGCATTCACATATTCTGACCCTTCTCCTCCTCTTCACACAGCAGGTGCTGGAATCACTGTTTATAAAAACAAATGAATCATGTATTTTCTTCACAAGGATTGAGGGTAGGATTACTTTGTGGCAACAATTATATCTGTAAATACAATGTATTTTGCTAAACATCCAGAGGGCGTTATTAAATCAAAATCATCATCAACAGTATCAGCATCATCAACATCATTAGTTTAGTGTTGCCTGTGAGCAAATCCCATGAGGGGGTAATAAAATATAGGAAAAAATAACCCCCTATAAATTGACAAACATATAACAGTTGTAAAGATAACTGTTTGCAGTGAGGATTCGTGGGGGAAAAAAACATAGGATGGGGAATCAGGTCACCTGATTTCTAATCCAGATCTAGCATAGATTGCTGTGTTCCCTTGGCAATGTCTTGATCTTTTTGGAAAATGTTTTGTTCTGTTCTAATCTGTTCTGGAAAATGGGGATGAGGTGCCAACTCTGCCTCAGAAACCCTGGTGGGACATGGATTACGTCTGACCTGATTGTATTTTATCTGTCCTAGCACTTAGCACAGTGCTTGGCATATTGAAAATGCTTAATAACTACCATAACTAAGGTTAGGTAGAAATGAAAGACACAAGGGGGCAATCAATTAATCAATCCTATTTATTCATTCATTCAATCGTATTTATTGAGCGCTTACTGTGTGCAGAGCACTGTACTAAGCACTTGGGAGAGTGCAATATAGCAGAGTTGGTAGACCAGTTCCCAGCCTTCAAGAAGTTTACAGTCTGGGGGGGAGACAGCCATTAATATGAATAAATAAATTACAGCTATGATGAACAAACTAAAGGTATAAGAAGTAAATTAAATCCCTAATTAATTCCTTGTTTTTGTTATTGATAAATAAAACCAACAGCAAAAAAGTAAATGGATAAACACTTTAGCGTTCAGGTCGTTGCAGAAAAGGTGGAACAAAGGGTTTGGTCAGTTCTGGTGATACACATTTCAATATCTTTAAATTGATACTCCCCCAGCACTCCAAAATTTGTTAACAAAAATTAGTTAAATATCACCTACACAACAAAGCAAAATAAATGTACATTACACTCAACAGGGAAATCTGAGTCTCCTTAGATCCAAAAAGATTAAATTTTAAAAATTCAATATACAGTGTAACTGTTCCAGTACTAAGTCAGAGTGAACAAAAAAAGAAACCTGTGAATGGATTCTCATTCTTCACAGGAACATGGGAGTTGTGTTGCTTATACAGGTTTCAATTTTGTTGAGTTCCTTACATTAAATTATGAGTCAAGAAACTCTTTTCTTAATAAGTAGACAATGGGCTGGGACAGACTTATAATACATTCTAAAAAAACAAGACTCCCTTTATAATTTCAAAAACAAGGTTCATAATCAATCAATCATATTTATTGAGCGCTTACTATGTGCAGAGCACTGTACTAAGCGCTTGGGAAGTACAAATCATAAATTCTGTGAATGGACTAACTATGCAGTCTTCATTTGGAATTTTTCCTTCTGGATTGTTTCTGAGATCAACCAGTTGTTGAACCCACTGAAAGCATGAAGCTAAAATAGTTCTGCCTAAACTCTTTCAAAAATGCAATGAACGCCATGGACTTCCCTTCCCTTAGGGGAACCGTCTCATCTGGGTCAACTACTGAGATTAATGACTGGACCTGTTCAATTATTGGCATTTTTATTTTGTAGTTTAGCAGTCCTGGATTTAGAATCAAAAAGGGTAATTCTTCAACCCACATTATTATTATTAGGCTCCCAAATGTTATTTGGCATTCCTACCAAATAAGAATCGTGTAATGTGAATCCGTTTTTAAGTATACCGGCACCTCCCCTAGGCACTAGCAAAGCAGGGCATGTGTTGACCTCAGACAAATGAGAACATAGTCTGTTGGGCTGGATCACTGATTGTGTGGCAAATGAATACAAGAACACTTGAAAAGCTTTGTCCTATCAATCAGTGTAATCACCCCCTGCTAATTAGTTCATTCCGTATTTTTGTAGCTCTCACTTGCAATTGATGTGAACTAAATACTGCAAGTATGTGGTTAGCTCCAACCACAAATTGCCAGGAACTGATTCCATTTTGGTATTTTACTACAATTTCCCACAAATTATAACATCTATGCCCCGACTATTAAGGATACGGCTTAACCTAAACCTTACATTGGGCATGCTGAATATTTTCTTCACAAATTCTTCACCTAAAGCTAAAGATCCCAAACTAAGTCGCAAGGTTGAATTCCACCTCTTAGGAAACAGTGTGAATCTTTTCACACTCTTGCCACAAGCAATTATGGGAATCCTTAGTTCTCCAAAGCATTCTCCTTTGAACTGCTGTTTTTAATAGCTATTTTCCAAAGGGAAAACAAAGCAATGTTCTTCATGTAATAGGGAAACTCAGTGTCTGTCCTTACTTTTGGATTCCTGTTAAATGTATGTTGGATAAGCATGTATATGATTGCATTGTGGTATACCTTTTTTGAGAGAACCCGAATTTACTCAAGTACTCTCCTAAAATGTAAATTGTCTTTTATTTAATGTTCCTTTGAAGTTAACCCCCTTATTTGTCTCCAAGTCCAAAAGAATTGTCCTCTAAAATATACTTTGATTTCTATCAATATAATGTGTGATATATTTATCTGGGTCCATTTTTCTTTTCACACCTGCTAACTTTGATCTTGGGAATCAGCTGATGGAGAAGTAATGTGAAGACACTGGCTCATTTCACTACGCTAATTGGGCCCCAGTTGGCGGTTAGCCACTAATTCTTGTCATTCACGTACTTGTGTCTAGAAAAGAATAATTGGCTATGTACCCTCCCACCTCTACACACACACATACACACACCTCTTTCATTGGCATGCAACCCCTTCCTTCCCCAAGCATCCTTATGTTTATTCTTAACCTTTCATCATAAACCCTCACTCCCATTCACATATAATTGAACACATTTCCTTATATTTAAATGTTACAGTTCAGAGTAATGTTTTAAGAGTCCTATCCTTCCCAATAATAAATCCATCATTGATTAGGGAATGTGCTGGCACAAACTGGGCTATATAACCTTGGATGAGCATTATTGTCCTTCCCATTGACCAAGATCCTGAAATCCACCAGTTATTACCTTCAATGAATCCCGTGTTTATTCTTTGATTTATAGTTCATATCTACCACTCCTTAAAATGGGTTCTCTCTCTGATTTGATTTAGTCTCTGATGTGACTACACGGTGACTACAGAAACAGTATGACCTAATGGATTTGCATGTGGATCTATACCTTTTGGGTATTTGGTATTCATTCCAGCCTCAGCCCCAGCCTCAGCACTTGAGTACATATTTATTGTTTACTTATATAAATATCTTCTCCCCATCTAGACTGTCAGCTCATTTATTAAATGGTATTTAATAAGTGCTTGATATGTGCCAGGTACTGTACTAAACACAAGATAATCAGTTTCCACATGGAGCTCACAGTCTAAGTAGGAGGGAGAGCTGGCATTGAATCCCCATTTTGCAGATGAGGGAACTCCACTGCTAATTTGCTGTGTGACATTTAACTTCTCTGTGCCTCAGTTTCCTCATCTGGAAAATATAGACTCCTGTCCTACTTCCCTCACACTGTGAACCTTATGTGAGACAGAGCAGGTGTCCAATCTGCTTATATTGAATCTTCTCTAGCACTTTATGGTGTTCCCAAATTATTATTACCAGTGATTATCTGGTTCTGTGTGGCTTAGGATGATTATTAACAAGAGCTGCACCTAAACATGATGGCCATCCCAAATGTGATTACAATATCCCAGTCTATCAATACATAATTTCCTAACAACAGCAAAGAGAACAAACTCTATAGTCCCTTGCCAAGAAGACAGTATGTTCTTTTGCAGCTGAACATATTTGCTTATTCATTTGTCTTGCTTCCATATTGCTTCATCAGTGTAGCCTTCTCAAAGGGGATGTTAATTTTTTTTTCCAGTGTACTCTAGGGTCAGTAGATATTTTCAGTGGAAGGAGAAAGAGGAAAGAAACAAAGCTAAACATTGAGACCAATATGTTGATGGCCACCATCTAATAAGCAGATGGCATTGACTTTGAAAATTTGCTTGTTGTTTGAGCTGTTGAGTGTCTGCCCATTTGTACATCCTCAGTTTTGATGTCTTATTCGGATAGTAAGCTCTTGGGAAGCAGAAAGGAACTAACTCACTCCAAACAGCACTTCAGACAACACTGTGCGGCTGGCATTGAATAAAGAAAAAGCTCTTAAATCCCTTGCTCATGGAGGGAAATGGAGCTAGCCCAAAAATGCTAGGAAACTAAGGATCAGGGGAGATAACATGGTCTCATGGGAAAATCATGGGACTGGGAGTCAGGTGACCCTGACTCTAATCCCAGCTCTGTCCCTGGACTGTGTTGTGACTTTGGACAAGTCACTTAATATCTCTGTGCCTCAGTTTCCTCATCTGTAAAATGGGGATAAAGAACCTGCCATTCTCCCACTCAGCATAGTGTTTGGTGTATAATAATAATCATCATAATAACAGCATTTATTAAGTGCTTACTATGTGCAAAGCACTGTTCTAAGCACTGGGGAGGTTACAGGGTGACCAGGTTGTCCCATGGGGGGCTCACAGTCTTAATCCCCATTTTTCAGATGAGGTAACTGAGGCACAGAGAAGTTAAGTGACTTGCCTAAGGTCACACAGCAGACATGTGGGGGAGCCGGGATTTGAACCCATGACCTCTGACTCCAAAACCCGTGCTCTTTCCACTGAGGCACGAGAGACCTAATGCCATATTCGTGCTCAATAACTACAACTGAATGAATGAATACTCATTTTCAGGGATGAGGAGTCGGGACTCTTCTGAAATCACTCCCTACATGAAGCTTAGCATGAATAATGTGTAGATCTTGGAGGCTACCTAAATGCCAATCGTGTCTCTATGGAAGCCTTTAAGCTGAATCCTCGTGGTTCTTACATTCATTTATTTGATCAAAACTGTTCCTGGAAAGTCCCTCTAGTTCTGAAGCTGTCTCTAGAGAGCAAGCTGGACAATTCAGATTATTACCTTGTATTGCTCCCAAATACTTGCTCCTTTATAGTGAGCGGTGACCAGAAATTCAGTAAGTTCACCTCACTTCACCTCAAGCAATTTCAAGTAAGTTTCTTACTTAGCTTCTGCTGCTAAAACTCAAAAAGTTTATGCAGACTCCCTGCAGCCTCATCTTATAATCATAATAATGATAATTGAGGTATTTGATAAGCACTTACTATGTGTCAAGTGTTGCTCTAAGCATGGCGGAAGGTACAAGGTAGGCCTACTGAGAGCTCACCTCCTCCAGGAGGCCTTCCCAGACTAAGCCCCCTCATTCCTCTCCCCCTCCCCAACACCCCTGCCCTACCTCCTTCCCCTCTCCACAGCACCTGTATATATGTTTGCACAGATTTATTACTCTATTTTACTTGTACATATTTACCATTCTATATATTTTATTTTGTTAATCGTTTTGTTTTGTTGTCTGTCTCCCCCTTCTAGACTGTAAGCCCGCTGTTGGGTAGGGACCGTCTCTATATGTTGCCAACTTGTACTTCCCAAGCGCTTAGTACAGTGCTCTGCACACAGTAAGCGCTCAATAAATACGAATGAATGAATGAATAACAGGAATGCCAGTTACTAGAATTTCCTTAATGGTACAGTGCCCAAGACCAAAGATTTTCCTGTTATTGATTCAACATTATTTCATTTAGTATTGCTACTGCTTAAATCTGAATGGTTTAACTCTTAGGATTGATAGAATAGTGCCCTCTCCTAGAAATTATTTGCCATTTCCAGCAATTAATAGTAGATTGTCAGATACTTGAGGATAGGGAGAAGCAGTGTGGCCTAATGGATTAAGCATGGGCCTGGGAATTAGAAGGACCTGGGTTCTCATCCCAGCTCTGCCACTTGTCTGCCATGAGACCTTTGGGACAAGTCATTTAACTTCTTTGTGCTTCAGTTACTTCATCTGTAAAATGTGAATTAAGACTATAACCTCCACATGGGACAGGGAATGTGCCCAACCTGATTCCCTTGTATCTACCCCAGCACTTAGAACAGTGCCTGGAACAAGTAAGCTATTAACAAATATCATTTTTTTAAAAAGTACTTTCTCTATTATGCTCTCCCAAATGCTTAGTACAATGCTCTGCACACAGTAAGCACTCACTAAAGACCAGCTAACCCAGCACACATTTACTGACCCCTGAGTCCGTTTCGTGTCACTCAGATATGGATCAACTCCAGACCTGGGTAATCAGTCAATCAATCCGTAGTCTTTATTGAGTGCTTACAGTGTGCAGAGCACATCAGACTTGACAAGTCTCCAGGAAAGAAATATTGAAATATCATTTGAAGAGGACCAGCAGAGAAAGACACAGGCAGCCAGATTAGCACCTGGTAATCATTGGCTTTATGCCTTGAGGATAGGAAAAACCCTTTACCATTTGGGGGATTCCTGGAGCAGCGGAGTGACAGTCTAATTAAATGGGACACTGTGGGCTAAACTGAAAGTTTGGAATTGAAGCCTTGGGTATTTTGACTTCCTCTTTATCACTTTGGTGACCTTAGGAATGTCATTTGACTGCTCTGCTTCCTCATTTGTATAACATGATGGGCTGGAGGAAAAAAAGAAAAAATGAATGCCAAACAGGGCAGGGTGAGTGTGAATGTGTGTGTATAATAATAATAATTATTATTATTATTATTATGACATTTGTTAAGCATTTACCATATGCAAGGCACTGTACTAAGCACTGGGGTAACTGGTTGGACACAGTCCTTGTCCCACGTGGGGCTCACAGTCTTAATCTCCACTTTTCAGATGAGGTAACTGAGGCACAAAGAAGTGAAATGACCTCCCCAAGGTCACACAGCAGACAGGTGGCTGAGCCGAGACTAGAACCTATGACCTTCTGACTCCGTGGCCGTGCTTTATCTACTAAGCGAACATACCCACACTGGGGCACCTTCTCAGCATGCTCTGGTTGGCTCACAATTCACTCCCTTACAACCAGTGGCTGAGAGGAGTGGGTCAAGGAGGTTTCTTAATTATTAAATGAAATAATATTAAATCAATGAAAAGCTTTGTTCTTGGGCACTGTATCATTAAGGAACGTCTAGTAACTGCATTCCTGACATTCCCAGATCCAAGAGTGAGACCTCAGATAGGTCTGATGATGAGAAGAGAGGAGCAAGGTGATGAAATAGCAAGGGGAAGAGGATTTGGAGGGTGAGGACTAGGATTTAACACACTCAGACAGGAAGATAGAACAGTATATGAACCAGCCTCCAGGGAGACAGTCCTGCTGGGAATGAGGAGAGAAAGGGGAGAGCAAGAGAGTCAGAAATCCTACAGAATGAGAGGATTAGAAAATATATCATTTGATATGGACTGTTTCATCCATTAGATTTGGGGCAAGACTACAGATACAACAAATGTTAGACTGTGGGCTTCTTGTGGGATCAGGGGACTGTGTCTGATCTAATTATCTTGTATCCACCATAACTAACATCAAGTAAATACAATGAGATCATCCTCTTTCACTGTCTGAATCTTTGGAAATGAAATACAATACTTCCCATCTGGTCTGCTAATAAACCCTAATCAATCCATATGCAGGGCACATAAAGAAGCACTTCTGAACATACAGACTAACTTTCTCTACTCTTAAGCACGCACCCATACAACCATCTTTCCATTCTCTTTTAATTCTTCTCTGTAAGCATTTGGTGTCTGTCTTCCATGCTAGATGGTACACTCTGCAAGTGCACTAAGGCTATGTTTTAAAATGGTATTTGTTAAGTGCTTACTATGTGCCAGGCACTGTATTAAGCGCAGGAGTAGATGCAAGCTAACCAATACTGACACATATTCATTGTCACATTGACTATTGACACAGTCCTTGCGCCACATAAGGCTCACACTCTTAATCCCCATTTTACAAATAAGGTAACTGAGGTCCAGAGAAGTAAAGTGACTTACCCAAGGTCACACAGCAGGCACGTGGCAGAGCTGGGATTAAAGAATCCAGGTCATTTGGCCCACCAGGCCCGTGCTCTATCCATTAGGCCGCACTGCCTGTATTGGACACTCAATAAGTGCAATGGATGACCCATTGGGCCACAGATAGGAGCTAGGCGATTCAGATGTTGTGTTTTTTCTCACTTCAGCCAATAGAATATAAACCACAATTGGCCCATAGTGACCAGCCATTCTCTCACCCTAGTTAAAACCAAGAATTGTTTAGTAAAGTGTAAAAGTGATTGATGCTGCAAACTCTCTTTTACAAAAACTTAAATTGCCCTGCCTGCATTATTCTTCAGATAACTGGAATAATCAACTTTCACAGCCGACTGCAGGCTAGAGTGACTGAGGAGTGCATTTGGAGAAAATGTCTATTCCTTTGAACTTACATTTTTTTAAGGTTTCTTTCAGGCAAAAAAACAAAGGAGCTGTTGGATGTGAGGGGGTTTGGAGTTCCAGGCCAGAGGCAGAATGTGGGTGATGAGGTGGCAGTGAAATAGATGAGACTGAGTTGCATGGCATTAATGGGGTGAAGTGAGCATGCTGGATTGTAGTAGAAAATCATCTAAGTGATGATGATGGCATTTGTTAGGTGCTTACTATGTGCAAAGCACTGTTCTCAGCACTGGGGAGGATACAAGGTGACCAGGTTGTCCCATGTGGGGCTCACAGTCTTCATCCCCATTTTACAGATGAGGGAACTGAGGCACAAAGAAGTGCTTTGGACAAGTCACACAACTGATAATTGGCAGAGCCGGAATTTGAACCCATGACATCAGACTCTCAAGCCCATGCTCTTTCCATTGAACCATCCGCAAAGTGATTTAAACTGATTATACTGTGTTTTTTCTGTTTGATGCAGAGATGGTTGGGCAACCACTGAAAGTTCTTGAAGAGTGGGGAAACATGGCCTGAATTTTTTTTAGCAAAATGATCCAGATAGAGTGAAGCATGGAGAATGTGCTTAGTACAGTGCCCTGCACAGAGTAAGAGCTCAATAAATATGATTGAATGAATGGGACAGGAGGCAGAGAGGTCAGCGAGGAGGCAGATGAAGTAGTCAAGGTGGGATAGGATAAGTCTTGGATTAATATGGTAGCAGTTTGGTTGGAGAGGTAAGGGCAGATTTTGGGAGTGGTAGAAACAACAAGATTTGGTGACAGATTGGTTAAGTGCTGAATGAAAGAGATGAGTCAAAAATAATGCCAAGGTTGTAGGCTTGTGAGACAGGAAGGATGGTGGTGTTGTCTACAGTTATAGGAAAATCAGGGGAAGGACAGGGTTTGGGTGGGAAGATGAGTTCTGTTTTGGACACATTAAATTTGCGGTGTCAGCAGGACATCCAAGTAGAAAGGTTCTTGGGGGGAGGGGGAAATATGAGATTATTATTATTATTAATAATTGTATTTATTGAGTGCTTACTGTGTGCAAAGCATTGTACTAAGAACTTGGGAGAGTTCAATATAACATCAAACACATTCCCTGCCCACAGTGAGCTCACAGCCCAGAAGGGGGAGAAAAACATAAAATATAAATAAATAGATAAATTACAGACATCTAAATATAAATATAAAATATAAATAAATAGATAAATAAATGCATTACAGACATATACAGGATGGTGTTTCAGTTGTTTGATAGAGTGGAAGTCTGTGGTACTGAATAAAATGATATGTGTGGTGTCGCTTCCTCCCCATTCTTTGGACGAAGGGCTGGGATGGGGAGGAAGAATTCACCTTTTACTTTGTTCCCCGAGTTCCCCAGCAGTGATTTAAAAGATCAGAAAGGGACTTTGGGCCCCGACTCCTGGCCCCAAGTTACATAGATTGGACAATCCCAAATCTCCACGTGATAGCTGAATGAGCAACCAAGAGGTTGACAGAGATATATTCATCTGCACTGGATTTTCAAATAAATTGCACAGGAGGAATCCAACTACTCATCTCCTATCTCCAGCAAACTGAGAGAAAAAGAGAGCAGGGGTGCCTGACCCCTAGCTACTCTGAGCCTCTGGTGTCTCTGAATCCCTGGCCCCTTCATTCCTCATAATTGGGGTTGCAGATATCTCAATTTTTGGACAAAGTCCAGGTAAGAGACACACAATGATCCAGCATGATCCAGTGTGACTGGAACTGCATTTCTCAGGTGTGACTTTAATGTCATACACCTGAAAGGCATGATGCACTGGCAGAGATAGGCAAAATTCTTGGGTGCCTCGAACCAAAGAAAGTAAACATAACCAAGGCACTCTGTAGTAAAATAAATGCACATTTATTGAATAGGACTATTACCATATTTTTATATTTTCCCGTCGGTCATGCCTTGATTACTCTCTTCTGATGCATCCTATTCCTTAAGTTAGAGAAGATGTTCACAAAGGTTACTGAGAGGGCCCAAATGCAAAGAAACTCTAGGAAATAATTTAAAAATGATTTGAAAGACCTAAATGCTCCTTATAATGTTTTTCATATATTAAAGCAGCGTGGCCTGTTAGATAGAGCCCAAGCCTGGGTTGTGAGCCCACTGTTGGGTAGGGACTGTCTCTATATGTTGCCGACTTGTACTTCCCAAGCACTTAGTCCAGTGCTCTGCACAAAGTAAGTGCTCAATAAATACGACATTGATTGATTGATTGATTGTGAGTTCTAATTCCTGCTCTTCCATTTATGGACTGTGTGACCCTGGGGAAATCACTTTTCTGTGACTCAGTTACCTCATCTATAAAATGGGAATTGAGACTGTGCGCCCCATGTGGGACATGGACTTTGTCCAACCTGATTAGCTTATATCTACCTCAGTGATTAGTACAGTGCCTGGCACATAGTATGCACTTAACAAATACCATAAAAAAAAGCCCAGCAAGAAAAGATACTCAAATGTAAAATCATAAGTGGACTGCTGCCATACACTACAGTCTACTCAGCAATATTAATGTAAATGATAACCATGTGTTCTCTGAGCACAGATTAAGAAATAGAAAACAGGACCCTAAAGGGCTACATACTGGGCTTGCGTATTTGGAAAGTATCCTTGTCAACACAACCAGTCTTCTTATAAAAGCTGGTTAAGTATATGTCAGAAGCATCAGATGTGGGAAGTAGTCTTATCGGCTAAAAACAGAGGCTCCGTAGCATCTTGGGACATATAAAACAAGATCAAATAAGAATTAAATAATTATAAAATGCATCAGCATGGTGGGTACCCAATGCGATTGATTGACTGCACCCATTTTTTGTGGTAAGGAAGGGATGAAAATAGAATCACCAAAAGGATTTTTGAAAGAAAAAGGTAAAAAGACTCAGAGGGAGGGCAAACATCAGAGGGATTTTTCAAGCGAATTGGAATATAAAGGTCAAGATTGGGAGAATGCCGCAGAGGATGTGACCAAGTAGAACAGAGAAAGTGGAAAGCAGGTGGTGATTGTTCCAAGTACCCTTCTATTAAGACACAGTTATTTGATGATTGTGATCCAGGATGACACAAAGTATCAACCAAAAGGAAACACAAAGAGGTTTTCTCTTGATTTGTATAGGGCAATATTCTAATATCTGGGAATTGAGGCGGGGAAAGCCTTTGTCTGGATATTTGCTGCTACATTATTGTCACAGAGATGGGAATAATTGATTTTTGTGTCCATTTCAACAAGAAAGGAGAGGTACTGGGGAAATTAAATACTTGTAGAGTACTAATTCTGCTACTCATACTCAAAGCATTTCTCTGCCAAGTTTTTCAAAATTGATTTTTTTCTGGGAGGGTTGGGGGTTGCTGCTCCCTGGTGACCAAACGAAGTAAAAAATCAGATTGCTGTAAAAACCCCAAGCTTGGCAAAACCGCAACCCAACACTAAGACAAAACTATATCCCAACACTAAGGCCTGTGGGTAGTGCTCACATCACCTTTGCATAAGTGGTAATTGGTTGTAAACCTTTAAAACACCATTATTATTGCTTTTCACCCTTGGCTAAAAAACAAATGTAGCAGTCATAAGAGAGGCAACCTGGCCTACTGGGAAGATAATAATGGGTCTGGATATCAGGAACTTTATATTTGGGTCCAGGTTCTGCCACTGGCCTTCTGTTTGAAGTTGAACAAGTCATTTAAGCTCTCAGTACCCTCAATTCCCTCATCTATAAAATGGGAATCAGAAATCTGCCCTTCCTCCCTCTTAGTCTGAGGGCCCCGTGTGGAACAGACACTGTGTTTGAACTCAAAACCTTGTGTCTACCCCAAGGCTTGGCACGTAGTAAACATTTAATAATTATCTTTAAAAAAATCAATAATTATCAAAACTATAATCTCCCTGAAATCGGGGACTCAGGGAAGAAAACACAGAACATCCTTTTTTCCACAATGCTTAAGTCTTATCCCAGATTTTTAAGTTAAGAATATATTTCAGTTATTCTAATTTCTTTTGCCAGCTCTAGAAAAAAAATTAAAAAAAATTGGGGACACATAGCTATTGGGAAATTTGTGTGACAAACCCAAGAGAGCTAACGTAGCAGAGACAAATTATCCTTTCTCCCCTGCCATTCAAACTGCTGTTGGAGAACTTGAACAAAGATGATTTGAAGGATCAACTCCAAAAGTTAATTGGAAGGGCTAATCTCAACACCAGAAATTACAAAACATGTGGATGGATTTTCCATTTCAGCCCAGACATACCATATCACTCTTTCTCTTTGAGGTTGGAAAATTGCAGTTTCTTAGCACACCAAATTCATTCTAAAGACCTACTGTTCTGAATCAGGGTTCAGCTGGACTGCCCTACCTCAAACAAAAAAAGAGTTGAAACTCCTAACACATTAGCAAAATGAGATCTGATGCATGACAGAGTAGTACTGTTGTATGAAGCATGCACTGAAGAATCATTTTCAAACAATTAAGAAATAAGAGTTCGAACAATTTAGCAATTACATGCCCTTTCTTCTCCAAAGCCCCCTATATGATTAGTTTATGCTTACTTAGGGACCTAGTTAACAAAGTATGGTAGTGGCTTCTGGTTTCTGGAGAATTTT
Source organism: Tachyglossus aculeatus (assembly GCF_015852505.1). Taxonomy (NCBI): domain Eukaryota; kingdom Metazoa; phylum Chordata; class Mammalia; order Monotremata; family Tachyglossidae; genus Tachyglossus; species Tachyglossus aculeatus. Next base: position 34,589,323 of record NC_052084.1, read on the forward strand.
TGTACAGGTATTTTAGAATCTTTCTATATTTCAATTTCATTTAAGTCAAAAGTGTTGTCATTTTCTTGTTAATTCCTGACTGCTCTTCACTCTGCTCAAACAGATCTTTGATTCCTTATTTTCTTCCACACTTTCTTTTCACATCATCTACTGGGGTCCAGTGCTTACTTTCAGAAAACCATCATCATCAATCGTATTTATTGAGCGCTTACTGTGTGCAGAGCACTGTACTAAGCGCTTGGGAAGTACAAGTTGGTAACATATAGAGACAGTCCCTACCCAGCAGTGGGCTCACAGTCTAAAAGGGGGAGACAGAGAACGAAACCAAACATACTAACAAAATAAAATAAATAGAATAGATATGTACAAGTAAAATAAATAAGTAAATAAATAGAGTAATAAATATGTACAAATTGTATACCCTGATAGTGCTCGATTTTTGTGGTGAGCAGTTACTCGTCCAGACCACAACGGGAACGATACACTACATTGCAGCTGATTTTGCCCAATATTATGCCACCAGGATGGGCTGGCACCAAACACTTTCTCATGAGTGTAGTCACTGATTGTGCCAAATCTTTGTGACTGGACCAAGACACTGTTAGACCTACTTATCTGTGAGACAGAGATCATCTTACTACAATTCAATAATAACAACTGCTGCATCTGTTGGCTGCTTAAAATGTGCCAATCCCTGTTCTAAGTTCTGGGGGAAATACAATGTAAGCAGAATTGCCACAGTTCTTGTCCTGTATGGCTTAAAAGCACTACATTGGCTCTCACCTTCATTTTTTACCTTGCTGATCTCCTATGACCCAACCCATGCATTTAGCCTTTCTAACACCTTAGCAAGCAGTGTGGCTCAGTGGAAAGAGCCCGGGCTTTGAAGTCAGAGGTCACGGGTTCAAATCCCAGCTCCACCAATTGTCAGCTGTGTGACTTTGGGCAAGTCACTCAACTTCTCTGGGCCTCAGTTCCCTCATCTGTTAAATGGGGATTAAGACCGCGAGCCCCCCACGGGACAACCTGATCACCTTGTAACCACCCCAGCACTTAGAACAGTGCTTTGCACATAGTAAGTGCTTAATAAATGCCATTATTATTATTATTATTATTATTATATCCATCTTTAGTATATTTTGATGTCTGCATCCTCCTCTAGTTCGTGAGCTCCTTTTGGGCAACAATAGTCTATCCTACTTTTATGTACTTTATGTACTGTAGTCAATCTTATTCATTGAGCGCTTACTGTGTGCAGAGCAGTCTTGTCTTATACTGTCGAGTCATCTCCGACCTATAGCAACGCCATGGACACATCTCTTTCAAAACACCCCAAATCCATCTGCAATCATTCCGGTAGGTATCCACAGAGTTTTCTTGGTAAAAATATGGAAGCGGTTTACCATTGCCTCTTTCCATGCAGTAAACTTGAGTATACACCCTTCAATCTCTCCCATGCCACTGCTTCCCAGCACAGGTGGGCTTAGACTTGTAGCAGATTGCTGTACACTCACTAGCCACTGCCCAAGCTAGGAATGGAATGGGTAATAATAATAATAATAATGATAGCATTTATTAAGCGCTTACTATGTGCAAAGCGCTGTTCTAAGCACTGGGCAGGTTACAAGGTGATCAGGTTGTCCCACGTGGGGCTCACAGTCTAAATCTCCATTTTACAGATGAGGTAACTGAGGCACAGAGAAGTGAAGTGACTTGCCCAAAGTCACACAGCTGACAATTGGTGGAACTGGGATTTAAACCCATGACCTCTGACTCCAAAGCCCGAGCTCTTTCCACTGAACCATGCCTCACAAAGCACAGTGCAATACATAAATACCATTGATTTCTTTATTAAGTAGGAGGGAGAACAAAGAATTAATCTCTACTTAACAGATGAGGAAACTGAGGCTCAGGGAAAATAACTTCCCCGAGGTCACCCAGCCGGCAAGTGGCAGAGCCAGGAGTAGAAATAATACCCTCTGACTCTGAAGTGCCTAATGCTGCTTCTCTGAAATAGAAGTAAAAGAGCCCTTCCCCAATTCAGGCTTTCAAGAGGAGTAAAAGAGAGGAGAACGTTGATAAGAAAAGAAAAATGAATGAGAAATGAGAGAGTCAGAAACAACAGTTAGAAATCTAACTTGGGAAGTTTAAAGTATGTGATTTCAGGGCATTGAGGACAAGAGAGCAGACTAGTAAGAGAAAGGTAATGGGGAGCCTTAATCCTAGTGAGAAACAGATGAGACAGACTGAGGAGTCAGGAGCGAACCAGAGAAACACATGAAACCTGCCTATATTTTGGGCATGTATGTGTGTGAACTGCCCATCCTCTTTCATTTAGAAACCTTTAGGCCTGGCTAACATCAGGAAAAATGGTTTTATCAAAACTGAAAGCAGTCTGATATAATGGGGTGAAGGTCAAAACAGTTCAAATAAAATTCCAAATTGAATATTGCCCTCTTGATTAGCTGCACTCTTTGAAAATAGTTTAACCCTAACAGAATGTCTCATGGAATTCAAAAATCAGAAGCAAATGGCCTCAAAATTATGGCAAAAAAGGACAAATATATTTAAGGCAGGTTTTTCTTTCTGAAACTTGTCTGGTGTGGCAAATTAGGAAAACATGCGAATTTGAAGGATAATTATTAGTCATGACAAAGGGGAGGGAGAATTCTTATTGCATCAAAGAGGAAAAAGCAAAGAAAGAAGGCAGGAGGGTCTCCATTTTTGAAGAGCTATGAAAGAGCCTATGTGAGATATAATAATAGTGATAATTGTAGCATTTGTTAAGCACTTACTATGTGCCAAACACTGTACTAATACTAGGGTAGTTACAAGATGATAAGGCCACAGGGGCTTACAATCTAAAATGCAGGGACGGCAGGTATTTTCTCTCCACTTTACAAATGAGAAACTGAGGCAACAAGAAGTCCAGTGACTTACCCAAGTTTGCACAGCAGGTAAGTGGCAGAGACAATATTAGAATCCAGGACTTCTAGATCCATTCTCTTACCACTCAGCCATGCCACTTCTTGAATGTCTGAAATATCTACCTTCAAGAACCCTTTCTCTAGACCTTCATTAAACATAAGCTGCTGTTCTCCATCTGAACAAATAAAGTGAAAAAAGAATAGGAAATTGAGAGTTAGAAGACAGGAGTCAATCAATGATATTTACTGAGCGCTTAGTTTGTGCAGAGCACTGTACAAGTCTTGGGAGAGTACAATACACAGAGTTGGCAAACATGCTTCCTGACCACAACGAGCTTACAGTCTAGAGGAAAAGACAGAGCACTCAGAGTATCAAAATTTCAAGGATTATCTCTCTATTTTGTTTAACTTATTTTTCTTGTAATATTGCCCAGCATATTGGGACATTAGCATGATTAGGGGCAAAAAGAAGTCAGTCTAGGACTATCTTTCTGTTTTCATCTTCTTCCTACCTGCAAATTGTTTTGTGTGTCACTTCCATTGGATTGTAAGCTCCATGAAGGTAGTAGGGACCCTTTCTTTAACTATATTGTACTGTTCCAAGAGCTTAGTAGAGTGATCTGCATATAGCAGGGTACTGAGTAAATATGATTAATTGACTAAAACAATGTCAAAGAGTGTGCTCCAGCAGTAAGTCTAAATGGAATTAGATGAAGCCTGTTAAAGTTCCCATGGAAGTTAAATGTCCACTATCCTGGAACCAAGTGTTCTGAGCAGGATTGGTATAGGATAAGTAGATGTTGAGTCTAAGGTCTGGTGAACTTTTTGGCCTATCTATTCTATAACCTATATCTATTAGATTACATTAGGCTCTCAATGAATTAATCTTGTAGTCCTGGCCCAGAATAACACTTTAAAATGAGGTTGTATGCATAACAAGTGCATGTATTAGTGATGGCATTTGAGTCCCTGAGTGCAAGCATTTGGAAAGTACTACCTTGCTACAGACATTATTCATGTTATTGTCTGTCTCCCCATGAAGATGGTAAGCTCCTTGTGGGCAGGGGACATGTCTGCCAACTCTGTCATATTTTCCCAGGTGCTTAGTATAGTGTTCTGAAAATGGTAATTGCTCAGTGAATACCACTGATGCCCAAGAAATATTTCTTGCCCACAAGCAGTTTACAATCTCCATGCTTCATGAAAATGTCACCTAGATGATTTGGATTCTAAACAGTCTATTTGGGATTGATACTGCACTGAACTTGGGGAAAAAAAGGAAGAATGTTGATAACTTGGACTAACGTCCCATCCTCTTTTGACTTGAATACCTTAAAATCTTGGAATGGACTGATTTTGCTGATTCAACTGAACTCCCCAGTGTACTAAATGCCTTGCAATTGGAGCTCACCAGTTCATAGCAGAATTCAATACTCATTTCTGTTTTAAGAGCATTGTCCAGTGAATATGTCTACTTTATAAAAGGTAGATTAATGATTCATGCCTGAACTATACACAAATAAAATATTCATCTACTAACGTTAAACCAGACAGTCTGCATTACCAGGCCAAACCAGTAGCCTGTCTCACTGGTCTCTGACAGGGGTCAAAGCCAAAAGTTTCATAGGAGAGTGTAAAACCTTAATGATCTATATAATTGGGAAATTCATTTCAATGGAGGGAAACCTTTGCTGACATGAGCTGGAGAACAGTGATTCCATTAACAAAGGATTGATAGGTCTTGTAATTTTATCCAGAGTATAACTGCACATACTGTTCTTAATCAAAATACCTAATCATGTTTCTCAAAACATCTGACCTTCATCCTTTTGCTTTAATCTTATGTAGGTCAAACAATTTCTACAATTTTTTATATTATTATTTCAATAATATTAATGAAAATACTACTAATAATTTGTATTTGATAAAACGGATTTCAGGTATAAGTACATGGGAAAGGGAGTTGGATGTTTGCATTTATGGAATAATACCAATTACAGTATGACTGACAGTAGCTCAGAAAACTCGGAAACCAAGTGCCTTTTTACCAGTAATTCCTGAAAAAAATAACAGAGCACTTATTTACTATTATATGATGACGATGCTGATGATGAATCATAAGGTATGATGATTGAAGGAAAATTCTACCTGGTTTACACAAAGCATTGGGGAACAGGCTTTGACCAGACCGAGATGTAAGCAGGAAGACCATAGGGATTAGTGATTGAGAGTCCAGGTTACAGAGGAAGGTTACAGAGAAAGACAGAAAAAATGGAAAAAGGAGAGACAGGCAGAGAGAGGGAGCGAGAGAGAGAAAATAGAGAGAAAAAGGGAACCCTCGCTCTTTGGGAACCACACTTCTCTTTGCATAAGTGGCAGAGCACTCCTGTTGTAGAAACCAAAATGTCATGGGCTCCAACTAGGGAGGAAGAGGGGTCAATTCAGGGAGTGGAACTACTCCAACAGCAAATAACCTGGTGGGAAGGAGCAAGGCCTGGTGGTAAGAGCGCATGCTTTGGAGTCACAGGTCCTGGGTTCTAATCCTGACTCTGTGTGATCCTGGACAGGTCCCTTAACTTCTCTGTGCTCCAGTTTTCTCGTCTGCAAAACGGGAATTCAATACTGTTCTCCCTCCTATTTACTCTATAAATCCTATGTGGGATCATTCTGTGTCTACTCCGATGCCTAGTACAGTGCTTGTTATATAGTAAATGCTTAACAAATCCCATAATTACTGTCACTATTATTAGCCTTACTCCCCACACCTTCTTTTCCCTTCCCTACCAACTCTACTTAGACTAGAAGCAGCCTCATTCCTCAAGATTTTTACCTGGGGCATCAAATATCTTAAATCTTTTTTGCCAATTATTCCCAGCCACCTGTTCACAGACCCTTTTTTCACGTGGCCAGAACTTCAACAGTTCTCGTGTTGACACAAGTCACAATATTTTGGGCCCAGTTTTGATTCTCAGGTAAAGATCAGCCCAAATGGCTAGCCACATTACCAGCCCCTTTCAAAAGGCATACCAATAAATCTCTGAGCTGGTGATGAAGTATTGAATTTGTAGAAAATAACTATGACAAGTATTTATGTCCCTATCCTTGTCTTTCCTCAGCAACTGCCATTAAGGAGTAGTGTTTTTAATAGAAGAATTCCTCTCCATTAGAAATTGACTGGTTTGGAAAGAAGGCAGTCCATGTTATTGTCCTCACAGAGGGCTACTAAGGGATATGCGTTAATCTTTTTTTTCCGGGAAGGTCGCCTACATAGAACATCTCCTGGATATTTGTGATTCATTTTGGCACATCTGTAACAGCTGGAATCATATACCTAGAGCAAGTCTCTAATTCAAGATAGATTCATCTGACTGGAGTTTTATTACAAATGTTATCTATATTGAGGGAATAAATGAACTATACCACGTAGCTGACAGAGGGGAGAAATTCAAGGTTATACCACTCAACACACCTTCATTTTTTGGTTTTGTTTTGGGGTTTTTTATGGTTTTTCATGACAACTGTTTTCCAAAATGCTTGATAATCAAACACATGGCAGTGAACTATTTGCGGTTTACCCTGAAATACTTTGGTCAGCTCTGACATAGGGAATCAAGTGGTTATTCACAATCTATCCACAACTTTTATTTCTTTCTCTTAGTAATTCAAAGCAAAAGGATACATGTCTATCCTCAAACTAAGTAATTTCATTTGCAGCTGTACCATGTAGGAGATGAATAAATATCAGCACCTTGATGTAGATCTAGCTATCACAGGTTTGTTTTCCTGCAAGGTTTTAATTTTGTAACTCCAATTCTGAATTCTGAATGTTAATTTTGAGTCATCAAATCTTTTTTATTTGGATTTCTTCCTATCTTACATTAAAAGTAATGAGTTTGTTAGCACACTGGTCACTCCTGTGTGAAATGCACAAAATTGGCCAGGAGGAAAGCATACTGTCAGCCCATTCAAATACGTGTGTTCATGTATTTTGTACCTCTTTTAATTTTCAGTAATTACCCAGTAGACCTTAACAACTTCAAGGCCACTTCAGTCTATCATCTAAATGTGTATGCTGGTAGAAGAACTAATTTTGACAACATAGATTATTTACCCATTAGACTGTAAAAGTGCAGCTACAGCTGTTACACTTAAATTGTGAAAAGCCACATTTTGGCACTTTTTAATAAAAAAACCTTTTGACCCAGTACGCTGCACAGGCTTTTTTTGTGTGTGTTTTCATAGGAAAATATTGACACAATTCTCATTTGAGCAGTGTGAAGGCTTACAATATGCTAACAATAATAATCAGCAATCTGTTCTCTGCTTCACTGGGAAAGAATTCACTAGAGAAACTAGTGCCTCATTTTTCTCCTGCCTCCATGTAGAGAACGTTTTGAAAGGAATAATTCAAGTGGGTCTTGAAAAATAACAATATCCCTTCTGAGAAAAACAGGTGCATAACTGTCTTGGTGATATCAAATCAAGCCTTCTAATATTCAATTTTTTAAGAGACGTTAATAAGAGCATTCAAAAGAGACTTGAACTCACCAGCTAGTTAAATAAAGCTAAATCACATGGAAAAAAATAATTGGCATTATCAAAAAGTATGCAATGGATACCCATGGAGTGCAGAATAAATTTGGAGTTCTTAATGTAGAGGCACAGTTCATATCCTCAAGGCGTTTACAATCTACTGTATTACTGACTTATGTTGACTTAGGTAAAAGCAGTTATAAACACATAATGCACATATTAATGAGTATACTTATACATTTTGATAGTCTTACCACATTAATAGAACCAACTTTCCCATTTTAAGTAGAAATAACATATTTCCAAATGAATCTTTCTTTGTAATACCCATATACACTTTTAAACTGTGAGCCCACTGTTGGGTAGGGACTGTCTCTATATGTTGCCAATTTGTACTTCCCAAGCACTTAGTACAGTGCTCTGCACATAGTAAGTGCTCAATAAATACGATTGATGATGATGATGATGATATACACATCTTATTCATATGAGTAGTTTCTCCACATTAACCTGTATTAATCACAGACAAGCATATAACAAATACAAGCCTATCTGAAAATGATCCATATCCTGAAATATCTTACCCTTTTGTGAATAAGGGAATTTGGAAGTTAGCTCTCACAAAGGAATGCACAGTCAAGAAGGCTGAGCACTTCGAGGGCAGAGAATGATTCATCCTTCTGTTTTTATCACCCAAGAGCTTAGTACAGTGCACTGAATAAATGCTCAATAAATGCAATTATTATTCAGAGTTCCGTAATGATGACAGTATTTGTTAAGCACTTACTGTATGCCAGGCACTGTTCTAAGCACTAGGTTGGACACAAGCAAATCGGGTTGGGCGCAGGTCCCCCGTGGGGCTCACGGTCTCAATCCCCATTTTACGGAAGAGGTAACTGAGGTACAGAGAAGTGAAGTGACTTGCCCAAGGTCATACCACAGACAAGTGGTGGAGCTGGGATTAGAACCCATGACCTCTGACTCTCAGGCCTGTGTTCTATCCACTATACCATGCAGCTCCTCTTAACAGTGATAGGAAGGAGAAATTTCAACCTCTAGACTTGACCCACATATGAAGATAGCTTAGTTGTTACTTTGCTGCCATGTCTGGAATCTGTGCTTTCCTGTGTATACCCATCCTCAACACTTTCATATTTCTCCTCACCTAGACTGTAAACTCATTGTAGAGCGAGACAATGCTTGCCAACTGACTTGTCCCGTACTCCCCCAAACGCTTAATACAGTGTTCTGCATATAGTAAGTGCTCAATAAATACAATTGACGATGATGATGATTCAGTTGCACATTCAAGTAATCAGCAACTTTGTAAATAAATATACTTTATGCCCATCTTCTTCCACAGGAGTGTGAACTCCTTCGGGGTAGAGAACCATCACTTCTTTGTTTTAAAATGCCCAATGAATTTAGTACAATGCATTGCGATATTTGAGATGCTGACCTACATTCAGAAGCTACATTCTATCCTGTAAATATCTCCTGACATCTCAGCTGAGTTAATAATGAAGTATGAAGATGTCCATAATGAGTCACTCCTTGATTTCTAACACAGATCACTAGCTCCTTGAGGGTAGGGATCATGCCTAATTACTCTAGTGAACTCTCCAAGCCTGTAGTACAGTGCTCTGTACAGAGTAAACACTCAAGAAATACTACTGATTGTGCATTTTCAGCCCATACATCTTCCCCTTATACAGCTACAGTAAGAAATCCTGTACCAGGTATGAGTGAAACGGTAACAGCCGTTATGTTTGGAATCATATCTTATGCAACATGCAAATATGTAGGAAGCATATTTTTTGATCAAATACATAGTCAGTAGTCTATCAATTAATGGTAGTTTTTGAGCGCTTACTGTATGCAGAGAACACTATATTAAGAACTTGGGAATATACAACAGACTTGGTAGACATGCTCCCTGCCCACAAGGAGCTTTCAGTCTAGATGGGGAGAAAGACATGAAAATAAATTTCAGATATGTGTCACGGGGTTGAGAGCAGACCGACCCCAGGATAATTTTAAAACTCCAGCTACTGGAATTCCACACATGTTACTCACCAGCTAATTTCAACTCTCCCCTTCACAATCATCTTGGAAGCTAGGAGTGTTTTTCTCCAATAAGCTGGCACCTGAGGGCTGAGTTTTCCTGATTTAATTCCACAGAGGGCTTCTTCAAAATGGCATATACTGCCTTCTGCTTATTATATTGGTTTTTTTTTTTTAATTTGAAACATCTACCATGTAGTAGCTAAAATTATTCTTTCATTCTTAGTTTCTTCTCTTTGGGGCATGAAAAAAAGTACCATTCTTGGATCGACTGACTGAATGGTTGAAGACAAATATCCCACACCATCTCTTGCACAGATCTGATGCATTGACAATAAGGGCATTTGGAAATCAGTGCAATACTCTGTGAATGAGTGAACTGAGGACCCAACAACCTGTTAAAGCTTATTGACTTTAAGATTGCCCATCTGCGAAATGAATATCCACCTGAAACAGTTACCATACTGTATTGGTCCTACTTCTCTGCATGCTTAAGCTTTCTAAATTTATATCTTCACAAAGAAAACACATTAAACTCTTAGCTTTTTATCCTCAAGCTTCTTAATCTTTAATCGCATCTAGAATCAGGGCCTTAATCCAGTTTAGTAGTTACAAGAATCCTAAGGATATAACTGAAAGATTATAGGGCAGGGGAAGACACTACACTTGTAGAAAAACCTAATCAGAGGAAATTCTTCATTAAATAAGACAGATGGTAGTGAATGTTGAAAACCAGAAGGAAATCAATAAGATTCAAATCTTGACCATATCACTTAACCAGACCTGTTCGCCATAATGTGTTGTGGCTAGCAAAAAATGTACCTGGGATTTTAAAAGAAAACATTAATTATCCTCTTCCAAGGTGACTGACCTAAATCTAACTTCATCGTATGCACTTAACCGGAGTCTAAATGTTCTACCTTGCCAAGAGGCACATTAAAATGGGTCAAAAAGCATTTTGTTACATTGCTTAATGTTTTCAAACTGTATTTTTTATAAAGACCTATGCTTCATAATATTGGTATTATGAAATATTAACAAAATACAGGAAAGAAGTGAATTGGACTAGATCGTAAGAGAAGCAAAGAACATAAAAATCTGCTATTTCCAGGGAGCAGTTTCATGTAATTCTTTTGTTTGATTTAATTCACTACCAAATACAGAGGAGTTAGTGCCTTCCCGAGGGTGGGTCCTATTTCATATCATCATTTTGGTAAAAATGCTTTAGTGAATTGAGTTATGTGGAAAAGATTTCCCCTAATAACCCTAGAGACTGGAGCCCTCGGTTTATTTAAGAAAAGACAGAGGTAGCCTGTGAACTTTCTCACCCAGCTGGTGTTATTTTTTTTTATTTTATCCTAACCTCCATAAATAGGAGTGATCTATATAGCCGTTTTTCATTTTTGATGATGATATTCCTGCTGAGTCTGTAGTCATCCATCAATGATGTTTATTCAGTGCTTACTGTATGCAGAATACTGTATTACAAGTTTGGGAAAGTATTACAGTACTTTAGGCAGAGATAGGCACGAGAATAAATTACAGGTGTCAGGAAGAAGGAAAAGGTGATGTGCTAGATGAGCTAGGTAGGAAGAAAAAGAACATGGAATCAGTGACATTTATTGAGCAGAGTACTGTATTAAGTGCTTGGAAGAGTCCAAAACAGTAAGGTAAGTAGACACGATCACTACCTTCAAGGAGTTTACAGTCTAGAGGAGGAGGAAAATTGATATGTCGATAAATAGTAGAGTGTCTAAGTCAATATATATAGAAATGACTTGGGATCCCTGTGTATCCCATGAATTTGTCCCAAGACTTCCTTGGATGACAGAAATAAATTCCAGTGTTTTCTAAGTGAGGGACATTACAATAGTTTTTCGTATAATTGCATTTTTATCAGTAGGCTATGACTAACTTCCTCTAAACTGTAAGCTCTTTGTGGGCAGGCAACATGTCTACCTACTTTGTTATGCTGAACTATCCCAAGTACTTAGTACAGCACACTGCACACAACTAATTACAATTAGTTAATGGTATTTACTAGGCATTTACTATATGCCAGGCAGTGAACTAAGGACTAGGTAGATACGAGTTAATCAGGTCAGACACAATCTGTGTTTCCCACAAGGGGCTCACCGTCTTAATCCCCATTTTACAAACGAGGTAACTGAGGTATAGAGACGTAAAGTCACTTGCCCAAGGCCACACACTTGATAAATGGCGGAGCAAGGGTTGGAACCCAGGTTCACTGACTCCAAGGACCATACTCTTTCCACTAGGCCTGCTGATTGATTGATGAATAGAACATTATAATCAGAGGGCTAATAATGGTTACTCGCGCCTACCTAAATTTATTTTAGTGTCTGTCAGATCACAAGCTTCTTAGGAGCAGGGCGTATGTCTACCTACCCTAGTGTACTATACTCTCCCAAGCACTTAACAATGTTCTGCACACAGTAAACACTCAATGAATACCACTGATTAATTAATTCCATTCAGAATAATGACCCCTGTTCCTGATCCTTAAAATTGTGAGCGATTTCGGAGCCCTCTTATTCCTCCTGCTTTGACTGGAGTTTTCTATGGACATTATTTCCAGTATTTTAAGTAACTAAACCATTATTGTATGTGCTTGAATTGATTTCTGCTTAATTTCTGAGAGGTTTCTGGTATGGCAGTGTCTTAAGTTCTTTTATGTTACAGCACTGACTGTAATTCAGCTTTCTTTATGTTTCAGCCGGTCTTATTTGAGGGAGGATTTTCATTATTTATAGAAGCTGGCTCTCTTTCCACCCCCAAGCTGGATACATTTTCAATGCACGGGTATATTTGACAGAAAGACAGCTTGAACCACCCTCTTTCCCCCTCCAGCCCCACCCAAAGGAAGAAATTTTAGAGACACGTTAACTCTTTCAGACACTGAAAGTACCTTCTAACATACAGGTAAATTAACTAGGATTTGAGAGACCTTGAAAAAAATTGTTCAGTGTATTCTTCTCTCCCCCGGGTCCACTTTTAATAAAAATGTGAATTTCAGTGATATTCAAAGATCGCTAAAAAGATCAACAATGTAATGACTCATTCTGCCCTCTCCCTACTAATTTGGTTTTGGGGGTGAAAGGTTGTTTCATTCCCCCTCCCATTAAACTGGCTGCCTGTCAGTCATGCCTTTCCGCCTTCTTTGAAGCTGCAAATTAGGGGCTAATGGGGTTTCTCTTTGAGCCCCTCTGATGACCTAAATGTAGATGATTTCTCTTCCCGGTTGAAGTGTTACCTTTTCCCTTAACCCCTATTGAGGATAGGCTTTCCTAGCAACCAGAAAATGTCAGGAGGAGCCTAAGAAACATATAAGTGGTTGTTGTTATGCTTATCATCATTACGAGCACTTGTCTAGGTCTTTTCATCTTCAAAGTGCTTTGTGAACATTAATAATCTCTTTTCTTTTTCCCAAAGACTGATAGATCTTTAACTCCATGTGACCTTCACATTTTTATAAAGTGTGGTCATTGACGACAACTACCCTTTCAGAGTCCGTCTTATCTGGTGGTAAGCGGGAACATGTGCCCGGAGGTTCAAAATTAATAAGAACTTAAAATGTTTTAGAAGTCCAGGGCTCCACTGCCTCACATCTTGCTTTACTCACTGCTCTGATCTCTTTCGCTGCAATTCTTTGCATCAACCCAACCCTCACATGCCGTGGCAACATGCAGGGTTTTGTAACTAAATCTCTGACCTTTCCGTTCCTCTCCAGATTTCTCATTCCCTCAACTGAGCAGAAAAAGTTCCCACCCACACACGCACACACATACATTGGGGAAATGGGATAAGATAATTGGGCAAGTGAAATTCCAAGTGACTCAGTGCCAGGAAAACAATCTGTTAGGGCAATGGACCCCAGAGGCTTGATCTCTTAAAGGGCCAGCTGTTTGGGTTTTTTTGGATTTTTTAAAATATCTCTTAACCCCTCTGTACCAGGCAGTGTCCTAAATTCTGGGGTAGATACAAGCAAATGAGGTTGGACACGGTCCATTTCCCCCAGTCCATTTAATCTCCATTTTGGAAATGAGGGAACTGAGGCCCAGAGAAGTTGCGACTTGCCCAAGGTCACACAGCAAACAAGTGGCAGAGCTTGGAGTAGAACCCTAGTCTTTCTGACTCCCATTCCTGGGCTCTATCCACTAGGACATGTTGCTCCTTGGTCAGCTTCTTTCTCCCAAGAGGAGTTAGTTAGCAGAGTGAATTACTCTTGGCTACTCTGGATACCATAACAAAGATTATATTTCTAAGAGTAAATACGCATTTAGAAAAGCCAACACAAGAGATACTACACGAGGGAAGGTGAGATACTCAGAGTGAAGTTTAATCGATCAATCATATTTATGGAGCATTTATTCTGTACAAAAAACATACTAAGCGCTTGGGAGAGTATGACAGAGTTGCAGACATTCATTCATTCATTCATTCAATTGTATTTATTGAGTGCTTACTGTGTGCAGAGCACTGTACTAAGCGCTTGGGAAGTACAAGTTGGCAACATATAGAGACGGTCCCTACCCAACAGACATGATCTCTGTTCTCAAGGAATTCCTAGTTTAGCTGGGGATACAAACAGTAAAATAAATTGCAAGTAGGGGGAAGCAATAGAATTTAAAGATCGGGAGGGTATTTCTTGTCACGGACAAAAAACTGATGAGCTGCATTTGGGGGGAAAATAAACAGGCTAATTATTTGGACCTTTCAATTGTTTCCCTGAGCCTTTGAAACACATGGAAAAGCTTGACACTAGCACTGGTGGATTGTAAGGTGTTGGAGCCCTGGCAAGGAGACTCATTTAGAGCCCCTGAAAGACTTAACTTTAAAGAACTACAAGTAAATTAGACTCTTTCCATTGTGGTTTCCCTTTGTTTTAATGTCTAAGAAAAGAACAAGGTTTTTAGTTGCTTGGATTAGACGTTGTATGATATCCTAGCGTTTACCCTTCTCTCCATTTAGATGAGAGAGGAAGGTTCCTCCCCATATCCTGAAGCATACTTTGAACATAATAATAATCGTGATGGTACTTTTTAAGCCCTTATTTTGTGCCAAGTACTGTGTAAAGCACTAGGGTAGCTGAAAATGAGCAGATTGGGAAAAGTCCCTATATCAAACAGGGCTCACAGTTGGAGAAGGGTCCCCATTTTACAGATGAGGAAATAGAGGCACAAATAAGTTCAATGAGCTGCCCATAGTCACAATACATATACTGATAATAATAATAATAATGGTATTTGTTAAGCACTTACTACGTGTCAAGCACTGTTCTAAGCACTAGGGTAGATACAAGGTAATCAGGTTGTCCCATGTGGGGCTCGCAGTCTTAATCCCCATTTTACAGACGAGGTAACTGAGGCACAGAGAAGTTAAGGGACTTGCCCAGAGTCACACAGCTGATAAGTGGCAAAGCCGGGATTAGAACCCATGACCTCTGACTCCCAAGCCCGTGCTCTTTCCACTAAGCCACGCCGCTTCTCTTGGGTCTGTCTCCCCGATTCTAGACTGTGAGCCTGTTGTGGGCAGGGATTGTCTCTGTTGCTGAATTGTACTTTCCAAGCGCTTAGTACAGTGCTCTGTACTCAGTAAGAACTCAATAAATATTCATTAAATGAATGAAAAGTGGCAGAGCTGGGACGAGAACCCAGGTCCTCTAACTCCCAGCCTTATGTTCTTTCCACTAGAACATGGTGTTGGGCTAGTCACTCTGGAAAGAGGAAGGGGACTCAAGAAGTTTGCTGTGTGACCTTGGATAACTCACTTCACCTCTCTGTGCCTCAATGGAGATTCAGTGGGGATTCAAAACCCTCCTTCTTTAACTGTGAGCCTCATGTGCGACAGGAATTGTGCTTTATTGTATCTCTCAGGGCTTAGTTCAGTCAATCAGTGCTTTTTATTGAGTGCTTACGGTATGCGGAAATACTAAGCTCTTGGGAGAGTACAATACAACAGAGTTGGTAGTCAATTCCCTGCTTACAACAAGCTTAGAGTCTAGATAGTAAGCTCCTGAATGCCGTTATTATCATTGTTGTTATTATTACTATTATTTTGTTGCTATTGCTATTATCAACCACATTACAGTTCCCCAACAGAAAGTTGGTTCTCCATTACATGTGCAGAACACCTCTACTAAAATTTTGAGAGTTTAATAGTAGACATAATCCCAGCCCTTGTACAATCTAGAGTGGAACACAAAAACTAAAATAAATTGCAGTTAGAAGGAAGTGATGTGTTAAGTGATATTTATATGAGTGCTGGTAAAGAACAGGCCTGGGAATCAGAAGGACCTGGTTTCTAATCTCAACTCTGCCACTTGTTTGCTGTGTGACCTCGGGCATGTCACTTCACTTCTCTGTGCCCCAGTTACCACATCTGTAAAATGAGGATTAAGATTGTGAGCCCCAGTGTGGGACAGGAACATAGCCAAGGCAGAGAATGTACCTATTACATAGTTATATTGCACTTTTCCAAGGGCTTAGTACAGTGCTCTGCACATAGGAAGTGCTCAATAAACATGATTGACTGACTGACTGACTGATTATCCTAGAGAAGCAGCATGTGCTAGTGGATAGACCATCCGCCTGGGAGTCAAAAGAACCTGGAATCTAATCCCAGCTCTGCCCCTTGTCTGCTGTGTGACCTTGGGCAAGTCAATTAACCTCTCTGTATCTGTTACTTCATCTGCAAAATGGGGATTAAGTCTGTAAACCCCATGTGAGACATGGACTATGTCCAACCTGATTACCTTATATCTACCCCAGTGCTTAGAACAGTGCCTGGCACATAGGAAGCATTTAACAAATACCATAAAGAAGAGCTTAGGTAGTGTTGAAGTGGCAGCAAAGGGGAAAATAAAGTGGAGAGATTAGAGATGAATCAGGGAAGGCCTCTTGGAGGAGGTATGCTCTTGGAAGGTCTTGGAAAAATGAGAAGAGCTTGAGCCTGTCCTTTGTTAAGGGAGGGGAGGCTGTGAGTAAGAGCTGAGCAGTGAAATCCAAGAGTAAAGATTTGTTAGTAGGTAAATCAGTCTTGCACCTTACCTTTGTCTCTTGTCCAAAGTCCCACAACACCACTGCTAATTTAGAAAGTCTGATTCAATCAATACACAGATTACAGGGATCATATCTACCAGCTCTGTTTTACTGTACTTTCCCAAGCACTGAGTCCAATACTCAGCACACAGTAAGTGCTCAGTAAATACTACTGATTGAATCTAGTCAATAATATTGCTGAGCCCATATAAAGGGTGAAACATTGGCCCTCAACAACTGGGAGAGAGCAACAGAAGGAAAACATACATCCCCTTCCTTCTAGAGGTTTATAGACTCACGGGAGAGACAGATAAAATGTAATGAAATCGATCAATCATGGGCATTTGAGCACTTATTGTATGCAGAGTATTCTACTAAGTGTACTACATAGTACCAGGATCTAAGTACTAACATCCTTCTAGACTGTGAGCCCGCTGTTGGGTAGGGACTGTCTCTATATGTTGCCAACTTGTACTTCCCAAGCGCTTAGTACAGTGCTCTGCACACAGTAAGTGCTCAATAAATACGATTGAATGAATACTAAGTGCTTGGTAGTTGGTAGACAAGAAGTGTATTTACATTTAGTGAAAGTGGTCATAAGAACAGGGATAAAATAGATAATAGAATGAATAGGTCAGTATTAAATGACTAACTAAGCACACCAATCATTATATGTGTGTATATATAAGCATTTAGGATTAGATTTCATGTGTGGATGTTAAGGATGACATTGGTTTATAGTGGTGCTTAAACTTGGAGTTTCTATGTTAGGGCTACTTGGATGTTGCCACTAAGGTAAATAAAAATCCCTTGGTTGTCAGAGGGTTTGATTAACATCGACATGATTATCATTACTTGGATAAAGTTTGGGTTATAGCCTGTTTTGGTTTCCTGTGCCCTCCCTTCTTCTAAATATAAAATGTGTCAGTATAAGGCCCTTTATATTCCCCTTTGGATAGGGAGGTATGTGTTGTCTTTGTCATTTTGTTCTCTAAGGACTTTAATCTGACTTGGTTTGAGATAGGGGGGAGGGTAAAGAGAGAAATTGGAAGGAGGAAAGCATATTTGCCTTGGGCAAAAGACCAAATATTCAACACTCACATTGTTTGTAAAACTCCTCAATACTGATTTAATGTATAGCAAATGGCAACTCAAACTAAAACTTCATTTTTGATGAAGTACTACCATGAGTCAAAGAACCCCCTCAAACTTCAGACTCTTTGTTGCCTTTGTTTCCTTTCCAGTGTCCTTTTTTGAATTTTCCATCCAAGAAAAATTCCAGCTATTATTCAGGTTACTTTGATAAAAACATATTGAAAGTTAATCAGTTCCATATTTCTAATTGCCTCATATAGAAATAAAGGGTTATTAATTTGGTGATGGTGTTGAGGGTTTGATGCAGGAATTTCACAATGCTTTTTTGTGGGAAGGGAGGGGGGTGCTGCTTTCTGCATATTCATTTATTCAATCGTATTTACTGAGCACTTACTGTGTGCAGAGCACTGTACTAAACATATGTTCTAACTATGTGTTGAATCAAGCATCTCAAGGTAGAACAAAGCATTCAATACCCATATTGTGAAGCATAATCTTTCTAGAGGAATCAATGAACTGTATTCATTGCCAGTCTGCTGTCTTGAGAAGCAGCATGGCTCAGTGGAAAGAGCACGGGCTTTGAAGTCAGAGGTCATGGGTTCAAATCCCAGCTCCACCACTTGTCAGCTGTGTGACATTGGGCAAGTGCCTAAATTACCTCATCTGTAAAATAGGGATTAAAACTTTGAGCCCCACGTGGGACAACCTGATCACCTTGTAACATCCCCAGTGCTTAGAACAGTGCTTTGCACATAGTAAGCGCTTAATAAATGCCATTATTATTATTATTATTATTGTTCTGGTTGCAGGATGGTAGTACATAAAACCATGATACCCAAGAAAATGCTTATATTAAGCTGAAAAAAAACTGTGTCTATAAGAAAAAGATCTGGGCCCTGGTGAATCCAGCTTCAGTCCTTGCAGTAAATGGCTAGCAGCAGTTTTTGATTGCAAAGGATGATGGTGATGGTTATTAAGTGGCAAGCACTGAGGTAAATACAAAATTATCAGACTGATCACAGTCCTTTTCCCACATGGAACTCACCCGAAGCACACTGACAGGCTCTCCATGTGTTTTTTTATTTTTTAACAAATCTCACACTGATCACTCCTTCCTTCCTCCTAGATTATCCCTTCCTCAGCTTCCCCAAACTCATCTAAAAAACCTTCCTTCCTTGATTAATTAATTCATTCAATTGCATTTATTGAGCACTTACTGTGTGCAGAGTACTGTACGAAGCCCTTGGGAAAGTATAATACAACAATAAACAGTGACATTCCCTGCCCACGAGCTCCCGCCACATCTCTGTTGCGACAATACCTCAACTATGTCAGCACTCTTATGAATTTATGTGCTTTCTTATTGACATATTTCTAGACTTTTACCACTTATATCCATTCTAATATGCTATTTCCCTGACTTATTCACAGCATCCTGTCATCATATATCTATCAGCTATCTTTATCTCGTATTACTTATACTCATCCTCAGCACTTATGGATATACATTCATTCCACTGTACATTAATTTATTTATTTTCATACACAGTAAATACTGTCTGTCTCGCACTAGAGTGTAGAGCTTGGGAGGATACACATTCTACTGATGATTCGAATTATTATATTCTACATTATTCCCTCTCTCTTTTTCACCAGTCTACCAATGTAATAATAATTGTTCTATTATTGCTAAGTAGGTGCCAAGTGCTAAGTATGTGCCAAGCACTGTACTAAGTGCTAAGATAGATACAAACTAAATAGGACATACACAATTTCTGTCTCACATGGGCTTCACGTCGTAACTACAAGTGGGAACATGTTTGAATTGTTATATTATGGATGAGAAAACTGAGTCACAGAGAAGTTGTGCTTTTCCCGGAGGTCACACAGCAGGCAAGTGGAATATCCTAGACTTTCCACTAGGCCATGCTGCTTCCCCACTCTCCCTTACCTCTATTTCCCCCTCTTACATCTCCATGTTTCCCCTTCTCCATTCTATCCTTTTTCTTTCTTTTTGGCTTTTTATCTTTCCCTCCCTTCTCTCTGATTACCTTAATTTTGAGGCATGGAAACACTGAAAGTATTCTGTATAACAGCTAATATAAGTCTAAATGACTGAAGGAGACTCAGATCGTTTTTCAAAATCACTGTCCTTTAAAGAAATCATTTTGTTTTTAAAGTATTCAGATTGTGTGATACATCAGTCAGCTCCCTCAGATATCTTGCCTTTCATTTCACCGAAAACTCACCATTTTCTTTTGAAAATGGTTCTGCTTTCCATGATTTAAGAATCAGGGCACATACCATATAGGCTTACTTGGGAAAGTAATCATCTCAAAACTACTGTACACCTATTCACACAAACCCTATTCAAAACGTGGTTTTTTTAAAAAAAAAATCTGTCCTGCACCATTTTGTTGAAGAGCATTAATGATTTTAAAAGGGCTCTGCTTTTAGAATTTGGATCTTACGATCCTTTTCATTTTTCCTTTCAAAGGGTTTCAATATGGAGAGCTAGTAAAGAAGGATTACCATAGTTTAACAAAGTGAAAAACTAATTGAATCATTAACTGGCTTTTCAGATTCAAATATCTTCATTCCAAACCACAGTCACTGTTTACCCTTCTGCTATGCTCCTCTGCCTCTCTCCTTTCTTCAGCCTTGTTTGTAAAACTTCTTAAGTTTTAGTCCTTACCCTGAAAAGGTCATGTGAAAACGCACATCCAACATGTCAGTGAAAGTCAAGGCTTGTTGTATTATTAGTCTTGCCATTTTTTTTTTTCATGAGGAGTTTCGCCCTTGGGGATTGAAAGCTTACATTTGAATATCTCTTTGGCGATCTTGCAACTCTATTAATTCACTCAGATTTTTGCAACTTCAAAATGCCCATATAAAACAACAAAGCTTGTGTTGGTGCTTAATATTTTTTCTAGCCAATGACAGATGCCTTTTTTTTTACAATAGAAACACACAATATTTCTGTATAATGGAAATGTCCTATTTTAACCTAAACACGAATTAGCTTTAAACTTATAGACCGAGATACTCTGCTTCTGTGAAATTACATGTTTGAAACTAGTTTCTTTACCCGATATTCAGAACTACCTACCATTTTGCATATCTATGGAACAACAATTATAATAATTATAGCATACAGCCTTTCCTTCTGAAGGAACTTTATAGATAATATTCTATCTGATCTAATCTGTGAAAAATGGAGTAAATGGCTTGTTACTTCATTAACTCTTTCAAACACTGAAGCCATGTTGCAGTTGTATTGCTGTTGTTTTTTAAACTAATCAGCACACCAGCCCGCAATGTTTTTCCAAGACTTTAGTTCTTTTTACCAGACACAGTAAACAAAGCCTCAGCATAACACAGTGTGTCCATAAAGGTGCATTAGGTTCAGGGTACCTCTTAGATGATGTTACTACTACTTCCACACCGCCCACTCCGCTTCTCTAGAGAGCCTCCTCACTGCTCCCGGATCTCATCTGTCTCACCACTGACCACTTCCCTGTGTTCTCCCCCCTGAACTGGAACTCCCTCCCTCTCCATATATGCCAGGCCACCACTCTCTCCACCTTCAAAGCATTGTTAAGGTCACATCTCCAAGAGGCCGATTAAGCCCTTTTTTCCCCTCAGCTAGCTCTCCCTTTTGAGTCATCTATGCACTTGGATCTGTGACCTTCGGATGTTTGATGTTGGCCGCACCCCATATCCCATAACACTTCAAGGATCTTAAATTATATATTATAAATTATTAATTTACATTAACCTTTGTCTTCCTCTCTACACTGTAAGCTTGTTATGGGCAGGGAATGTCTCCACTAGTTCTGTTGTACTCTCCCAAGCATTAGTACGGTGCTCTGAACACAGCAAGTGCTCATTAAACACCATAGAATGATGCTGCTTCCCAGGTGAAACCTGGGGGGTCAATTGCTAGGGACAGACCAGTGGAGTATATCAATAAATCATTTGTATTTTTTGTGTGCTTACTGTGTGCAAAGCACTGTACTAAACTCTTGAAAGAATATATTATAATAGAGTTGGTAGACATTCCCTGACCACAATGAGCTGACAGTCTAGAGGACGAGCTTACTGTACAGAGGGCAAGTTACTACTGAGAAAGTGGCTCAAAGAACAGATGCTTCTCAAGAAAAGTGGTATGGAAGCAGATATGAAAACAGTAATTATAGTAATTGTACTAGTAGAAGTAGTAGTAGTATTAAGTACTTTATGTGTGGAAAGAGCACTGTACTAAATTCTAGGAAAGATTTCACAGAGAAGCAGTGTGGCCTAATGGATAGAGAATGGGCTTGGGAGTCAGAAAGACCAGTGTTATAATTCTGGCTCCACCACTTGTCTGCTGTGTGATCATGGGCAAGTAACTTCATTTCTCTGTGCCTAGGTCCCCTCATCTTTAAAATGGGGGTTAAGATTGTAAGACCAGTATGGGACAGAGACTGTATTCAACCCAATTTTCCTGTATCCACCCCAGCGTTTAGTATAGTGCCTGGCACATAGTAAGCACTGAAATACCACAATTATTATTTCAGAGGGGCTGCAAACATGACAATCAAGGGTTTGTCTTGCATGTTTACTGTATGCTCTGCACACAGTAAATGCTTAGTAAATATGATTAAATGAAGGAATGAATGAATGAAGGTGTTGGCATAAATCCACAGAGCGATGACTTTGTGGATTTCAGTAAAATAGAAGAAATATCTCTTGGCCCACAGAGTAAAAGATTAAATTGATCAGGAGGCCTGGATTCTAATCCCAGCACTGGCCTGCAGTGTGACCTTGACCAAGTCTTTTACTTCTCTGACTCTCATGTAAAATGGGGGTATGGCCATTTCTCTCCTTACTTCTTCGAGCCCATGGTGGACAGGAATTAGGTCCAAGAGGATAATCTGGTAAATTCTCTAATGTTTAGCACAGTGTTTGTTTGGCACCTAGCAAGCACTTAATAAATACCATAACTTTTAACCTTAAGATGACATAGCATAATAGTAAAACCATCGATAAACACTTCTTTGAGGTAGAAAGAAAAGAATTACTTTTAATACATATCAGAATAGGTACCATCTCATCCAAACATTTTTTAGATCTCTTGTGCATGCTTTTCAACCTGCTATGCAGCAGAATTGAGATACAGAAAAATCAGTTCAGGACTTCCTAACTTTTTAACATACACTTGATTATTCTTAATCTTGATCTCCTAATTTAGCATTTTTTTTCTCCAAGAAAAGTCCATCTTCCAATGCATTGCACATAGCTGAGCACAGTGCCTAACATCTGTGTTAGATTATAAGATCCTTGAAGGTGGGGATCACATCTACAAATTCTGTACTCTTCCATGTACTTACTTAAATGCTGTGCCCTAAACAGATCAGCCAAGTGCCATGTTGTATAAAGTCACAGTCTTCTCCATACGAAGAATGCCCCTTGATGTAAAGCTATGGGATGCAAGGGTTATAGACTCTCCGAGGGCTGAACATTGGCTTTAACTGGCTAAAGAAGCATTTTCCCTCCTTTGTAACCACTCTCTTCTTCTACCCTCTGCTCCTCTCAAGCTAATCTACTCTCTGTACCTGGTTCTCTTCTCTCCCACTGCTGATCACTTTCTTGTGCCCTTCTTCCCTCTCCTCTCCTTTCCTAGAGCTCCCTCCCCATTTCAAATTCACTGGACTACACCTCGCCTCGTCCTCAAAGACCTTCAAATCTGCTTCTCTTTCCTCCAGGAGGCCTTCTCCACTAGATTCTAAGCTCTTTGAGGACAGGGACTGGGCCTCCTAACTGTTAATAATAATAATTATGGTGTATTTTAAGTGCTTACTATGTCCCAGGCACTGTACTAAGCACTGGTTTATACTCTCCCTGATTCTTGATGTATCTCACTGACCATGGTAGGCAAAATAAGTGGGATTGATTGACTGACATTGATTGGAGGCTCTGCAATAGGGAAACGCTATCACAGTACCTTATGGTTGCATGAAGCTTTGACTTCCTGTTGTAGCCATAAGGCAGAGAATGAGAGGACCCAATCTAGATTGATGACTGACCTCATTCTCACCATCATTGCAAAGGCAGATGCCTGAAAGCCCTCTGGTTTGAAGCTTCACAACCCATAATATAACTAATAACTCCCTATCTCTGTTTGTATTTCCCAAGCTTCATATAAATGCCAGAAGCAATGACTTGTAGTCACCTTTAATCTCTTGAGAGCTGTACTGTCATTGGCTGGCTGAACTTCAAGAAAAGTTATGACAGTGGCAAAGTTCTGCAAACTTCAGCACATATTTTTGTAATTAGATAAATGATGAGAAACTCCATTAGAAATACACTGCCAAAATTATTTGCATAATACTTCAGATTTGGAAGTATAGATCATGTTCCTCTCCATGTTTGAGGGGGGATTTACAGTGTATTTCTCTTAGCCGTGTCTCAACTTTATTTTCAGTCTGGAGGTTTTAACCACATCTCTGCCTTGAAAACAGAGCTTCTGATAATGGAAATATTGTTTATGCCACAGGAGAGGGTGGGTGAGAGGTTGGATTTTTAATTTTCTCCTGTTGTGAATCCAGTTTTCTCAAATGACTGCATTTCTCTCATGAGCGCAGTAGCATTGAACACTGATAGTGGAAAAAAAAAATCCATTCCCTCTTCTGGCATGTTGCCAAGGTTTTTCTATTTTTGCAAATGAATAAAAAACAAATGAAATGCCTTTCTTGTTTCACAAAAACAAAACTGCATAGGCTTTCGAAAAATATTTGATCAGTAAGGAGCATACAAATATAATACCAAATCAAGAAAGAAGTATTTATTAAGCATCTATGATGGGCAGATCATTGTACTAAGCACTTGGGACAGACCAAAAAAAATTAGTAGACTTGGTCTCTGCCATCAAGCAATCCACCTCAAAATTTTAAACTATTTTAGGCAAGGGTGTGGAGATCAAAACTCAAAGCTTCTTTTGAAGCAAGAGGTCATTGGTTATATAGGAGGTAGGAAGTTTCTTTAGCAACTTAAAGGTAAAGGTCAGCCATCAGAGTCTATAATCCTAGGATTATAGTTTTCCCATTAAGATTGCAAGCTTTTGAAGTCAGGCAACATAACATTTAAATCTATTTTAAATTTCAAATGGCCCTCTAGCCTGAAACCTCATTGTGGGCAGGGAAGTGCCTGTTTATTGTTCTATTATACATTCCCAAACACTTTGTACAGTGCTCTGCACATAGTAAGTGCTCAATAAATATTATTGACTAACAGGATAGCACTCTGTATATATGAGATGCTCAGTAAATACTGTCAACGATGAAGGTGGTGGTTAACTCAGGGTATTTATTATTGCTTATAAAGTCCACTTGGCTAATGCTACACATTTTTGCTTCATTATATTTTAAATTTTTGCTCTCAGCCCAAAGAACATGAATAGGAATATTAATCTCAGGAAACTAAATGTAGTAAGAAATCCTTTTGTTTCTAAAGATTTAATGGACTATGTTTGTAGCAATCTGGGGCTCTTTTTCTTCCTCACATCCATTATCAGCAGATGGAACTCTCTTCCACCTAAAAGAGACAGTCCTGGATGCAAGCATTTTTCTGGCTAACCAGGCTCAACCAGGCACTCAATCTCCATCTCAATTTTGTCAATCTCTAAGTCTGACTCATTCAGATTCCCAGAAATGTCTTTATCTAAACCTAATCTAGCCATTCTGTGTGGTTCCTTTGATTAGCAAATAGATTTCCACTTGTTTTGTTGAAATTGCACATCAGAACTAAAAACCTTCCTTGGGGCCGCAGAACATTTATTTAAGTAATTTAACCACTTTTTGAGGTTTTTTGGGTTTTTTATGGTATTTTTTAAGCACTTACCATGAATTAAGCTCTGTTCCTAGTTCTGGAGTAGATACAAGTCAATCAGGTGGGGCACAGTCTCTGTCTCACGTAGGGCTGACTGGCCAAGTAGGAGGGAGAACAAGTATTCAATTCTCATTTTTACAGATGAGGCAACTGAGGCACCGAAAAATTAAGTGATTTGCCCAAGGTCACACAGAAGGCCATAGGTGGAGCAGGGATTAGACCCTAGGTTCTCTGACTCACAAGCCCGTTCTCTATCCACTTAGGCCAGGATGATTCTCAAAACAAGTAGACTTTCTCCAAAACAAGTAGATTTATATCCCAAGAGATTTCCCTGAGAAGTATCTAACCCTGGCACAAAGTAAGCGCTTTACAAATATCATTTTAAAAAGTCTATAGCAACTAGTAATAATATTATAGCAACTGTAATAATAATAATAATAATAATAATAATAGTATTATTATTAAGTGCTTACTATGAACCAAGTGTGGTACTAAATATTGGGCTAGACAGAAGATAACAGGTTAGATAAAGTCCCTGTTCCACAGTGGGCTTTATTAAGGAGGAAGAACAGGTATTTAATACCCATTTTACAGATGAGGAAATTAAGGCACAGAGAAGTTAAATGAGTTGCCCAGGGTCACACAGCAGGGAAGTAGTAGAGCCGGGATTAGAACCCAGGTTTTTGAACACTCAAACTGCTCTTCAAAAGAAGTAGGAAAAGGAAAGGTAAAAATAGACAAGTGAGGGGAGAATAATTTAAGGCTAGGAGTGAAGAAAGAGGGTAGCTTAACCCTTCTATAAGAGCCTAGTCTTTTACTAAATTAACACTTTTTTTGAAGAAAATTTGTAGTCTATGCTTGTCCTGTATAGACCTGAACTCTGTAAGTATTTGATATTCATCCCATCCCCAGCCTCACATTATTTCTGTACATCAATTGTAATTATTGAGACCTTAGTGTATGCAGAGCACTGTGCTAAATGCTGGGAAGAGTACAACATAACAAAATTGGTAGACGTGTTCCTTTCCCTCAGTCTGGCTTTAATGTCTGTCCTCTAGCTTGAATGTCTATCTGACTGACAGACAAGTCATTCTGTCCTCTGACTTGCTCCCTTTATTCATCCCCTCTTCTAGACTGTAAGCTCCTTGAGGACAGGAAGTGTATCTACCAACTCTAGTGTCCCATTAGATCCCAAAACACAGTATTCCAGTGAACAAGGGGTCATCAATCATTAAGCTGTCTTCCAAATTAAATCAATATGCCTAGACTACAAATCTTTTTTCAAAAAAAAGTGTTAATTTGGTAAACATTTTCACCAAAAAAAATCCTTCATAGGTTAATATCATTCGTCAGTCACAAAAATATTTCTCTAGGATATTTTCCCAGCAATGAAATCTGTAGCCTCCCCTTCCACACCTTCCAGACAAAAGAGCAAATACTTAGATTTCAAATCCTGAGAGATGTCTACCTTCTTAATACCCTCCACGAGTAATTACTGCTACAAGCTACCAGATCATAAGGAAATTTGTAAAGCATTACCTCAGTCAGTAAAAGGAGGAGGTTTAAGAATGTAAAAATGAGCTTTTGGGAATCTAGTATGGCTAGTTAAAACTTAGTCAAAGACAGGCACACTCAGAGAATTCTGGAAAGATTTGTGTGCAACTGAAAATGATGTAAATGGGATAGCAGTGGCTGCCAAGAATGCTAGTGCTTCCTAGACTTTGGAAACTCCACTGAAGAGTCTGGTCAGAAGACCTGCGATGCAAATGTAACTGAGAACCCCCGGAAAAAGGGGCAGACATCTTTATCATGGGATTCCGCACCCTTAGTGAGATTTACTACAATTTCCTTCTTTTGTGTTTATTTGGTTCTGGATGGACTCAAGCAGTAAAAATGAGAATTCAAAAGACAGAAAGAAAATGCAAGGTGCTCTGAGGGAGCCTAAGTGGCAGCCTAAACAAGGAGAAAGTGACTGTGCATTATCTTCACGTGAATGGAGATTCCTGGAATAATGCCTCGAGGTCTGACAGGGAAAAATAAAGGCCTAGCCCGTAGCCACCCATTGTTCAGCTTTTGTGCAGAGTGAAATGAGAGGAGATTTCCTTTTCACGTCCAGTCTGTGAGGACGGCGGAGTGGAATGCAGTGGGATTCCAGCTGGGTGTTTGATGTCTTCATTTTCGAGGCCTTCCCTGAAAGAGACCTCGCAGGAAAGTGTGGCCTAAATACAGAAAGGGCAAGTCCTGAAGCGAGTTACTTCCTGTGTAATGAACAGATATGCCGTTCTCTGGTTATAATGCGCTTTTATTGCCATGGTAGGAGCTAATAGAGCTGGGAAGACTTCACACCTGCTATAGCTGGGTGGAAAAATAAACGCGGGGGAGGGGTGAGGAGGACAGAGCATAGGGAGGGGAACAGTGGAACCTGCCTCCACATATTCCCCTCCCAATACCTCTGCTATCTGCAGGCAAGAGTGCAATTTAGAGATAAAGCGGCTGACAATGACGTATTACTTTAGGACAACAATGAAATGACCAGAATTTTAAGCTATTATCTCCAACTTCTCTTTTTCTTTTAATTGTATGAGTTAAGCACTTACTACGCCCCAGGCGCAGTATTAAGTGCTGGGGTAGACATAAGATAATCAGGTTGGACACAGTCCCTGTCCCACATAGGGCCTACTGCCTAAATGGGAGGAGGATTTAATCCCCATTTTATAGATGAGGTAACTGAGGCAAAAGAGGAGTTTAGTGACTTGCCTAAGGTCACACAGCCTGTAAGTGGTGGAGCAGGGATTAGAACTTGGGTCATCTGATTCCCAGGCCTGTGTTCTTTCCACTAGGACATGCTGCTTCTCATCCCATTCCCGATGGAATACGAACTAGAAATGAATGGATGAAGATAACTAACCTCTTCAGTTGTTTTTTCCAAGCTCTGGGGCACATCTCCTATTCCTCTTCTCCCACTGTGTTCTTTGTCACTAACTTGCTCCCTTTATTCGTCCCCCCTCCTAGACCCGCAGCACCTATGTGCATATCTGTAATTTATTTATATTAATGTCTTTCTCCCCCTCTAGACTGAAGAGTCGTTGTGGGCAGGGAATGCGTCTGTTTATTGTTATATTGTACTTTCCAAGCGCTTAGTACTGGCTCTGAGAACAGTAAGCATGCAATAAATATGATTTACTGACTGACTTTACCTCATTACAGGACCCTCACTCCCCAGGCAACAGTTTAGGCCATTTCAGCTATGTTTGGTTTTTCAGTGGGCTGTGAAAGAATGCGATTGAAGATGCATTTTACAGGATCTGCGCTGTACATTTTAACTAGCACAGTCCAACCATTCTCTGGATTCCACTGATGGCCACAAGTGATTTTTCCCTAAATAGGGAGAGTCTGTTGTCAAGGCATAGCACTGGGGGACATTGTACCAGCTTTATGATAAGCCTCAAAGGGCAAGGAAAGCAGGTTTCAGGGAAATTACGCTTTCTTCTACACCATGTTCCCTAAGGGAATGTTTACACAACTTACAGGACACCATTTAAACACTTGTGATAGTTTTTGTTGTTAACATCCTGAACTTGCTAGCTGTGTTGTGATAGTGTAAATTATTACAACAATTTGCTGGCCTATCCGATGTTTATGGCACTCACTCAGCCCGGGCTTGGGAGTTAGAGGTCGTGAGTTCTAATCCCAGCTCCGCCACTTGTCAGCTGTGTGACTTTGGGCAAGTCACTTCAATTCCCTGTGCCCAGTTCCCTCATCTGTAAAATGGGGATGAAGACTGTGAGCCCCACGGGGGATAACCTGATTACCTCGTATCTACCCCAGCACTTAGAACAGTGCTTGGACATAGTAAGTGCTTAACAAATGCCATTATTATTATTATTTCCAGAAATATATCTTTGGGGTGAATCAGGTTCTGTTTGGTAGAAGTAATGGTATTTATTAAGCACTCAATCAATGGTATTTCTTAAGTGCTTACTGTGTGCAGAGCACTGTATTAAACACTTGGGAGAGTACAATAGAATTGATAAACATGATCCATGCCCATGCCTGAAAGGCACTTACAGCCTGGAGGTGGGGGTGTGGGGGGATAGACATTAAAATAAATTACAGATAGGAGTAATGGCAGAGTATAAGGGTACATTCAAATACGGAGGGGTTGGAGGGCGAATATCAAAGTGCTTAGCGGGGTACAGACATAAGAACAAAGGCAACAAGAAAGTAGTAATCAACAGGAACTGATGGAGAGTCTGAGATTTGGTATTAATTTGCTATTTATTAACTCGGTGGCTCCTAGAGGAAACTGACTAACCCGAGGTTACATTGCAGGCAAGTGGCAGATTAGGGATTAGAGCCCACTTGTGTTCACAATAAATGACATCGACTGATGCACCGCTTAGATGTCTGTAAGGCTTGTTCGTAACCCCTAGGACATACTAAAAGTACCTCAGGAATTCAAAAGTGCTACCTTCACTACTTTCAAAAAGAGAAGCCAGGTCATAACCTGACTTCATTAAATGTGATATCTATCCGAAGGTCTATTGTGAGCTATGTTCTGCATGCTACACCCTGAAAATGAACGATAAGTTGTGGTCCCTGGTCCACAGGGGGCTTAAAATCTATAAGCAGTTCTGGGAGGGTGGCAACAGCTATAGGAGGGAAGATTAAATACAAAAAGACACAACACCAAAAGAAAAAAGAAGACATCACTGAGCACAGTAAAAACTCAAGAGCTGCAGGCAGTGAAGCCTAGTAGAAAGAGCACAGGACTGGAAGTTAGGTGACATGTGATTCAGTACTGCCTCTGCCACTTACTTGATGTGTGACCTTGAGTAATTCACACAATCTCTTTATTCCTCAGTTCCATCCTCTATGAAATGGGTTCAAGATACCCACTCTTCTTTCCACCATCTTATATTGTAAGCCCCATGTAAGACAGAGACTACGCCTGACCAAAGGCTTAGCAGATAGTTTGCACTTAATAAAGGTCATTACTATAACAGCATTCTGTGTGAAAGAAGCACTCAGTAAATGTAACTGATCTATTAAAAGAAATAAATAATTTTAAACTAATCCGCTTCTTCTGGGAAGTTCTGAACAAAAAGCCTTTCTCTGTTTCTCCAACCTTCATATCTTATTAATGTCCATGTCTTGGGTCACTACACAGGTGATAGGCAAGATACAGATCTGGTGCTGGATTTTGTTTTGGTTTCAAGCCCTTTATGTCAGTCAGGAGGTGAAGTGCATCAAAATACTAGAGATTAGGCAGAGGCTATTACTCTCATCAACACTCTTCCTATGTAAATAGAAAACTGAGGATAACGAATTGGAAACTCTGCTTCTAGCATTTTCAATCATACTTCTTCATAAAGACAAAAATAATCCCTAATTAAAATAAAGTTTATTTATATTCATGTAGAGATAACATGCGATTCCTTTTTTTTTTTTTTCCTAGGGTGACTGGGTAATTGCAGTAGCATCTAATCAGATACAAATTGTGTGTTTTTTCCAAAAGCTAACTGCGGTTACAAGCGCAGCTTGAGATGTATGAAGAAGACGACGGGAACTGCATCTCAAGGTTACACCCGTCTGCAAGACCCTCATGGATTAATAGGGGGCAGTTGAAGAGTCTTGCCTTTTTTTTTTCTCTTTTCCAAAGTTTTCAGGTTTAGAAACTAATGAGAAGATTAAGTGAATAGTGGAAAAATAATTGAAAGGTGTTTTTGAGGGTGTTATTTTAAGATGCACAGATCGCAGTAAGTCATTTACAAAACAATTATGAGTGCCTCTGTGATTTTTCAAGCAATCTAAAATTCCTTCTGAATCTTCATTCCCCTGCTTTTTCTTCCTATCCCTATAATGGTAGGTGAAGGGAGAACTGTGGCTTCTCCTTTCATTGAAAAGAAATTTTTAGGGGTTTTTTTTCTTTATTGTTTTTGTCTGCATAGGCCCCTCTACACATTATGTCCTGCTTGGGATGTGAAATGAGATGATACTCTTATTAGTTTCTAGAAAGAACAGTGGTCTCTATGCTAGTCAGCAGTGCCCATCTCCCTCATCATAAAATCCTGCCCAACTTACATTCCATTATTCTGAAAAATGCTTACTTTTTTATTTTATTTTACTTGTACATATCTATTCTATTTATTTTATTTTGTTAATATGTTTGGTTTTGTTCTCTGTCTCCCCCTTCTAGACTGTGAGCCCACTGTTGGGTAGGGACTGTCTCTATATGTTGCCAACTTGTACTTCCCAAGCGCTTAGTACAGTGCTCTGCACACAGTAAGTGCTCAATAAATACAATTGATTGATTGATTACTTGCAGGACTCATTTTCAGTCCAAGGAGCCAGAGCAGAGGGCCAAGGCTGAACCATGACACCTTATTAGAGGCCATGATTTCCTCCGCTCATGTTCACCAGCTATTTCAGGATTATTGTGGGGTCGTCCATCTGTGGAATGATCTAGGAGATTTTTTGGGCAGAAACATTTTCCATTGGTGGGATAGCACCAGTTGGCAAACCTGAGACTAGGGTCTGGACTTCCAATTTCTAGAGCAGTCAGTCGGTCATTCTGTGGTAATTACTGAGCCCTTAGTGTGTGCAGACCTCCATACTGTTTGGGAGAGTACAATAGAACAGTGTAAGAAACACATTAGTGTTTCTTCCACTGGACCAACTGGAGGGTCACTGTGTATTTATTTATTATTTTATTTTATGGCATTTGCTAAGCATTTACTATGTGTCGAACACTATCCTAAGCGCTGGGGTGGGTACAAGTTAATTAGGTTGGACATAGTCCCTGTCCCATGTGGGACTCACAGCCTAAGTAGGAGGGAGGATGGGTAACCCCATTTTAAAGTTTAGGAAACTGAGGCACAGAGAAGTTCAGAGACTTGCCCAAGGTCTCACAGCAAGCAATTGGCAGAGGTGGGTTAGGACGCTGGTCCTTCTGACTTCTAGGCTTGTGCTCTCTCCACTAGGCCATACTGCTTCTACTTTCTCTTTAGATTATAAGTGTCTTGAGGGTGGGGAGCATGTGCTTTTGTTCTGTTGGAGGATGCTCCCAAGCACTTACTACAATGCTTGGCACTCAGAGTAGCTGATGAAAATTAGGGTACAAGCTCACCTATCTTTGAGTCATTTTGCTTTATAAGATCTAGCTGCTTTGTAACAGAGTAGACTCCCTTGCTCTATTGTTAAAATTACCACTGAAAATCTAAAAGGAATTAAATCAGTACTGATGAGGTTTTACCCAGAACCCTTTCAAATTCCTCACCACCATTATACTTTTATATTTACCAGAGAAAGCCAATCTCAATCAATCATTAAGTAGTAATTATTGATCACCTTCCATATGCAAGGCACTGTACTAAGTGGTTGGATGAGTATATATAGTAGGCTTTGTCCATATGATCCTGCCCCTCAAGGCACTTGCAATCCCAATTATTTTACTTTGTATAATGATGCCTCACTCATTAAGGGTGCATAATTAATCCACAGTCATGGACTGCACCTCCACCCCCACCTATCATGGCAGTGTCTGCTGCTGTTCGTCACATGAGCACCAAATGAGAGTGTGGATGGCTCAGTGCAATACCTCACTAGAGGAAAAACAATTCAAGTGTTTTCCCTGGAAGGATGAAAAGATTTCATTTGGTTCTGGAGATTGAAGCAAAATGGAAACAGAGTCAGGCACTGCAAACAGCAACCCTTCAGCACATTAGAAAGTAACCTTTGGATATGGATGGTCTGCTCAAGATTGTCCTGAATTGGCCTTTCAAGTCAAATTCAAGTTATCTGAACACCTGGTCAAAAGCAGAGCTTAAAGTGGGGGAATGAGGGAGGGAGGGAGGGAGAGAGGGAAAGAGGGAGAGAGACTATAATAAATTATATATGAGTTTATTCAAACAAAATCCCTATAAGTAATAGGAGGCACAAGGAGACCCATAGCAGAGTTATGCTTTTCTTATCAAGCTCTATCTAATTCAACTAATGTATTAGGTACCAATTGGGGTCAGGGCTAAACACAATTAGAAAACACAAGTTTTTTTTAAATCTAGGATATTTCAGGAAATGAACTGCCCCCACTTTAAAAATAAATATGTCATATGTATAATAGGTATGATCTAAGAAGATGAATAGGTACACATAAATTATGGTGATGCCATAAATTATAGTTATGCCTTATAAGAAACTTAACATAAAAATGGGACTTCCAAGAACAGGCTTGGCTGGGGTAATCATAAAGATGACACAGCTATACAAGGAAAGAGGCAGATTAGTTTTATGTTCTTTTAGAGTACGTTTAGAGAGAATAAATGGTTGGGTCAAAACTTGGTCACTGATGGCAGATAATCTGAAATCTAATTATTTTCATAGGCTGACGAAACACAAAATTCTTTTTTTTACTGCTTTCCTCGGACATTTATATAGTCTCTTCTTCTTGTCTATTACAGCTTTTATGACACTTTTTTTTAGCAAGAAATGAAGTTTATAAGCTTACAATGCTGGGGGTGGGAGTTTAATATGATTTGGAATGAAAGTATTGAGAGGAGAAAGACGAGACATTTCTTTATGAATAAGCAATTTGCCATCACCACTTAGAAACACTTTAAAGCAAATCAGCTTTGTTGTCAACACTTCATGTACACACCTCAATAACACACCTAAATAGTATCTGCAAATAGCTTTGCTGATGCCTAGTTACTTGCTGGTCCACTCTGGGGGTTGGCTGCAGCTGGGGGGAAATGCCAAACACTTCAACAGGACTGTGTTTAAGAATAAAGTAAGAAACATCACTGTTTCCTGTTTCCACTCTGGAGTAACCACAATGATAAAGACCTCTTTCATGCTTCCTGTGTCTAGCTCTTAGGTATCTTTGAACAATAATATTTGTGTCAGTTGCCAAAACCTCAAGTGTGACACTCTGCAATGACACACACACACAAACACACTCCTTTTCCTCTCCCCCTTTCTCTATACTGTGGGAAATCCATGGCCACTGAAAAACAGTAGGAGATCATGTGAACTGACAGATGTCTTAGAACTTCAATCCTTTTTATATCACAACTGCCATTCCACTCTCCAGGTTGGTGTTGATCTCTTCACACACATGCTTTGACTTTCATCTCCCAATTTAGTGAAACGGTCTTCAGTAGTTCAAGTGCCAGAGTGGATATAATCCATTGCTAGAAGGAAGTACATTTGAACTGGTGAAGAGGAAATGGCTGCCATCAGGCATAAGTACTTGTTATATCAAGTCTTTGGCTCATTATTCAGAGAAGCCTTATGCTGATGAAATTCATCCACACCTACCGTATGTGACATCTAGAAACGTGCCAGCCATTTACCCGAACATGCCCAGTGAAATCTTAAGTATAAAGTGATGTTTAAGTTTAGTGCCATTGATGAAGTTTTTTGATGAATAGAAGTATTTTATGAATATCTACTATTCAGGCCCATATCTGAAATATTGATCTTGTTGTCCTAAAAATCAGCATTCATTTGGGTTTCCTTTGATTAAATAATAACTGCCACTCCAGAACAATAGCTTTAAATAGCACAATGGAGAAAATCAAATAAGTGAACCATTTTGATTCCATTTATTGCCAAGGTAGATAGACAGTGTTCTTTTGAACCCGTCATGTTGGGAAATACCAGAGTTGCAAGTTCAAAAGCTAATGAATTTACCTGGACTCAGACAAATGATTTTATCTGATAATTAGCAGTAGGAGGAGAAAATGCACTGTAGCCCTAGGTGGTAATAACAAGAGAAACTTTCTCATATGACAAGAGCAAAATCTGCTTAGAAAAGACATAGCTGAATTACCTGTTGCCAAAAGTTCAAAGAAATCAAAGCAGGATTAGTAGAAATGATGAAAAAGATAAACAAAATTATTATTATAACCCAATATCCACTTTCACCCAAGTTCAAAAGATATTCTTAATGAAAGCATCTCAGGCCTTTGAGACTCTCAGTAGAGTGTAGAGAACTGAACAAAGAAAAAATAAAAGAGAGAAACAATTATTATTTTAAAATGAGAGCCCTGCTGTTCTGTGATTCTGATTAAAAAAAAAATTAGTAAGTGTGGAAGATGCTGATGGAAGGTGGAATTTTTATTGGTGGGGTGGTTGTGCCAAATAATACTAGTAGAATAAATGTGGAAGCAAGAATACATACCTTATTGTGTGGGTGTGTGTGTATTCGTTTGTGTGTGAAGATTGTCCTTACTTTTCTGTTGCATTTGTTACCCCCCAGTGTCTGACGGTGTTTCATTTCTCTCTCAATGTCACAGTCTTCTAAATCCTCCTTTCAAAGGCAATTTTTAATTGTTGCAAGCCAGACTGAGCTGTCTTCTCTTGCTGCTATACTCCCCCTCCCCTCCCCCAGCCCCCCATATCATATGAGGTTTCTTTTCTTTGTGTCTTTAAAGTATTTCTTCTATCCTCCCCATTTACAATTTCCCCATTTCAGTTACAATCCATTCTTCTCCACTTTCCCACCCAACAAAGGTGTGTAAGCAGCAAGAATTGCTTTGCTGCTGGTGGAATGACTGCATTCCAGAGTCTTATTGTTTGGGAGTCTGTCTGGTAATTTGATGTGAAATATGGCATGTAGGTGGCTTTGATAGAACCACTTCATCTGAAATATATAATCTCATTATGACAGACAGAAAAAACCCCTGCTTTCATACGCTCTGACTTGTTAGTTATTTGCATCAAGTCAGATCCAAGGTGTGGGAATCATCTTAATCCTAGAACAATTGTTTCTGATAAATGTTTCAGAATCTACGTGTCTTCTTGGGCGTACGCTTGTAGGGCATGGTTATCAGCATGCAGGAACTCCTCTATGAATGACTCAAGGACGACTGATGAAGCTCTGAGCTTGCTGAGGTGTAGGTTTCCCAGAGGACCAGTATTATATTCTGACATCCATTTCCAGATTCCTTGTTGAATCCTCGGACAAGATTGAAGTGAATAGGGTCAATATTTTCTTCCAGCTAGAAAGAGTTTTCACCAGGGTCAGAATCACTGCCAGTTGCCTGATCTTATCCTGTCCCTAGATTTTGCTGCCCAATGTCAGCGAAGTGTCCAGTGAATGGACAGTATTGATCAATAAATAGTTGTTAATTGAACACCTACTGTGTGTAGAGCATTTAGGAAAGGCCATTAGAATTAGGGGATGAGATCCTTGCCCTCAAGGAGCTAACAGTCTAGAGAGGTGTGCATCTGGTGCAGGTTAAACAGATAAGCAATCTATTTCTGACCTAGTCACACTTAAATCCAAATAATAATAATAATGGCATTTGTTAAGCGCTTACTATGTGCCAAGCACAGTTCTTAGCACTGGGGTAGATACAAGGTAAAAAGGTTGTCCCACGTGGGCTCACAGTCTTCATCCCCATTTTACAGATGAGGAAACTGAGGAACAGAGAAGCTAAGTGACTTGCCCAAAGTCACACAGCTGACAAGTGTCAGAGCCGGGATTAGAACCCATGACCTCTGATGCCCAAGCCCGGGATCTATCCACTAAGTCACGCTGCTTCTCGATGAAGGGGGAAAGCATTCAAGTCCTCCAATTCCAAGCATTCACCCCAGAACTTTAGGGAGCATGGAGAGGAGAAGAGGGCTAGCTGACAGTAACATGAGAAGTTATAGCTTGCCAAGAAATATCCATGAGCTACATCTCTGTCCATCTTAGAAGACAATCTACCCTTCCCTTATACAGCTCACAAGATTTCTACCTCTGTTTTTGAAGAGGAATTGAAGCACAATACAAATTCCAGTGGGTGCCCCACTATGGCAGGAGATATAGGTCTCTGCTGCATTGATGGTGAGCATGGGTTGGTTTACTGATGGTCGTAGCAGTGCAAATATTAAATATATACTTAAAATGTGGAAGATTTATGCCTACATTTGAAATCAGAAAATACAGCTGGCAGCGAGCAATCCCTGGCTCTCATGACCACCAAGATCAGGATGCATGGGAAAGTAAACAAATGGTATAGTCCACAGGGCAGTGCCAATCCCACCCGATGGTAGAATTCAGGACAAACACAGGGTAGAAATGCTCAGGAGCTGAGCAGGAGAAACTGAGCAGCTGGAGATTTCTGATTTAAGTTTAAAGGCTGTTTTGAAAAGCAGCTAAAGTGCTCTGTGGGCCACAGGAATTCAGTGTGTTCACAGTTCCCCAATAGAAATTATTCATTCATCCAATTATATTTATTAAGTGCTTACCATGTGCAGAACACTGAACTAAGCACTTGGGAGAGTACAGTATAGCAATAAACAGACACATTCCCTGCCCACAAAGAGCTAGTATTAACATGTTCTCAGGTAATTCATTTTTTAATTTAAAGGTAAGGTTTTCTATGGGCATCTTTCTCCATGGATTGTCGGGAGAGAGTGGGTACAATTCAGAGTGATTACTCTCTGGGTAAAACTATTTTTCACCAATAAATGTACAGACAAGGGAAGCTGTTTTCATTTCTCATTTCCCGGTGTCCAATTTTGAATCTTCTATTTGGCAGTATTATAATTCCATAATGGCCTCAAAGCAGTCATGATACCATATTTCAGTGATGACGCTCCCCTGTGTAAAAATATTTTAGGTGCAGTTTTAGAAATTACAATACAGGTCATCTATTTTTATTCCTAGTGCCAGTGAAATGGCAAAGACAGTTTAAATATTTCAGTTCAATCAAGGGGAGAGTGTTTCTTCAATAAGGGGGAAAGGAATGTAACACACAATGCCCCAGCAGGAATATGACTGTCAGAGAGGAGAGCATGTGAATGGTACTGAGAGCCACTAACACTAGAATCAATTCTTTTGCACACATTACCCATCTAAGGCTCATCCATTGTCCCTTATGGGAGATTCTATCCATCACTGTACTCACCGTGAATATCTTAATGTGACAGATATATTAATTAACAGCTATACTCGATCTTTGCTCTTGAACCTTGAAAAACTATCCTTTCAGATTGTTTTTTCTGTTTCCCTCCAGTTCATAGTTAACTTGTCGTTAAGAGCAAATAAGGATCATCTGAGCTGAAAAGTCAGTACAAATAGAGTCAAATACTAGGAGTTTATGCATTTCATTCGTATATAGAAAATAAAAAATAACTAGACAGATTTAGCAAACAAATTGGAGTTAAAAGGTTCAATGAAACATAAAAAAATCCAACTTCCCAACTAAAAAAATCCAGAGCATTAGTAAACATTGCTTTTATCCACTCAGAGTAATTTAATCAATTAAAAAAATGATTTGCTGGTGTTCCATTGAAGTATTCAAAATTCAAAGAAAGCAAAACAAGTCCTCTAGGATCAGATAAAAATACTGTTACTGACTCATCTCTCCTCTATTCCTATCCGGGCTTGTCTCACAAATACATTTCTCTGCCTTTACTGAAACATAGTATTGTCCTAGCCAGATTCTATAGCCTCTGCAAATACAGGAATTGAATTGCTTTAAGTAGCTCACTGGGAACAATTTAAAAGAGCCCAGGAACCTATGAAGTTTAGAAGAAAAAATTAAGAAATTCAAGAGAAGCATATATTCCCCAAATTATTTTTTTTTTAAATCCACAGTGGAAAATCATCTTGTGGTGGGAGTTTTATTTAATTCTCCAAATTCATGAGATGAATTATTCTTTTCTCATAGACAGAATTTTAAAAGTATGACAACCTGAATAAAGTGATTAAGGCATCGAAAAATACAATGAAGCATATATTTAGTCAGAAAGTGCATCTTCACCAAACTTGTTCTAGCTACACTCTTTCCCATTATCATGTTAAATTCTTCTGTGCTTTTAATTAAACCCTCTGAAGCTTTATAAATTGGAGAGTTTCATTTTTTTTAAAATCTACATAATTGTCCAGTCAGTTTTCCAATGCTGTTAAACGATGTCTGTACAATCATTTAAATAGTGCAGGAATTTCTTTGTGCTAATGGCGTTCATTGCCGGAGCGCTATAGTGGTAACTAAATCACAACATCACAAGTCTTGTGCACTTGACACTGGTAATCTTTTACAAAATTTAAAAAGTATGTGATTACCTGGACTGAGTCCACCTGTGAAATGTGACTCAAGACCAGTCTCTTAGTATGAGTTCAAATGTGATTTCAAATCACCTCTCCAGTCACAAATAAAAATGAGTTTAGGAATTTAATGTCTATGCAAGTAGCCACACTTCCAAAAAATTCACAACTCAAAAGCCTTGCCCAGAAGACCAGGAATCAAAAACAGTTGTCATCTAACCAAAGACGGATGCATTTTAGTGAAGAATGGTAAAAAAAGTATGCAGAAAAAACCTTGCTGGTTTTAGTCAGTGTTATTAATCCTTCATTTTTGAGAGAAATGTATTCAATTGCTGTTCCTTTTAACAAAAAGCTCTCAAAGCTTTTTATATTCTAATTGACAGAATTTTATGACATTTTTGCTAACTTTAAGTGCCTGTATTAAGGGGATTAGAATAGCTGGGATACATTATTTTACATCCCACCACCTCGAAGAGAATGAGGCCCAACACCATTATATAGGATAACATATTACTCACACATTTCCTAGTAGAACGTGACTGTAACCAAATTCAGAGGACAAGCAAAGGAACACTGCTAGAGTCAAGGTAAGCAAAGAAAAACTTTCACCACATGAGGGTTGTAACGCTTGATCTCTCTGCTTATGTTCAATTAGGATCAGCATTCAGCAAGTGTCTTGGGTTTAGAAATCTCAGCAGGAGAGGAGAGTACTTCCTCTTCCTTTTCTACTCCAGGAAGCTTCCTACAGCTGTTAGCTTTCAGGCTGCCCTTGAAAACTGTTTCCTTCAAATGGAAATGATTCTTCTCCTGACTTTCTCTTTTTTGAAGTTTCATTTTTTGGGGGTCTTGCAAATGGAGTTAAGGAAGAGGTGTTTAATTTTTACTGAATTATCAATTAATCAGTGGCATTTATTGCACACTTAACTGGGTGCAGAGCATGGTACTAAGCACATTGGAAAGTACAGTATAGCAGAGTTGGTAGACACATTCCCTGCCCATAAAGACCTTATAGTCTAGAGGGGGCTTATCTTGACTTTGGCTTCCTGCATGCTGCCAAGGAGGGACTGGTGGTTGTTCAAGAATCAGTCAGTTCTCTCAAACTGCACAACTCACTACAGGTGTTTGAATAGGATGCTACTGGGGAAAGTACTTTCAATTAATCAAATGCATTTATTCAGTGCTTTTTTGTGGTATTTGTTAAGCACTTGTGTTTCAAGCACTGTACTAACGGCCTGTGAGAGTACAACACAACAATTATAAGAGAAATAATAATAATATTAATAATAGTGGTATTTGTTAAGCACTTAACTATGTGCCATGCCGTACTAAGCATTGGTATAGATATAAGGAAATCAAGTTGTACATAGTCCCTGTTGCACACAGGGCTCACAGTCCTAATCCCCACTTTACGAATGAGATAACTGAGGCACAGAGAAGTGAAGTGACTTATCCAAGGTCACACAACAGACAAGTGGTGGAGCTGAGATTAGAACCCAGGTCCTTCGAACTCCTAGGCCCATGTTCTGTCCACTAGGCCACATTGCTTCTCAATCTTTACAATGTTTCAGCATTTCAGTTATGTTTGTCCTGGATTTGTCAGGTGAAGTACTAGGTTTCCCCAGTGGGAAAGCCAATCTCTCAATCAATCAATCAACAGTATTTATTGAGCACTTATGTGCAGAACACTGTATTTAGTGCTCCCTCACATAGCCCACAGGCCAAATGGTTCAGGAAGAGGAATTGCAAATCAGGGACAACCACACCATCCTAGAATACTGCTGGTTTTCCCCCAGGGGTAAACACTTACCTTCCTTAGGATTGCCTTCCCAGGACCTCTTCCACTTGAGTTTCTGATCCATGAAGCAGAAGGAAGGAGAGTGGGTGAAGAAGGGTAGAGAAGAAATCCACTCTGCTTGGGGCGAAGGTGTTTCTTGTTGTTTTACAAAGGACAACACCGTTCTTGGATTAGGAGTATATTATTTGGATCACTTAAACCACTTAAATATTCTCAATTTAGCAATAGAAGGCTGAGTTAAAAATGCAAATAACCTGTGTCCCAGGATAAATTTGCTGGGCTGGAGTTGTTTGTTGGTTTGGTGGAATTTGCTAAACCTACAATAATTAGGTCAGACACAGATCCTGTCCCATGTGGCTCACACTCTTCAGGTATTTAATCCTCGTTTTACCTATAAAGAAACTGAAAAGCTAAGTGACTTGGCTGAGGTCATCCAGCAGGCAAGTGGCAGAGTCAGAATTAGAACGCAGGTCCTCTGATTTCCAGTCCTATGCTCCTTCCACTAGGCTGTACTGTTTCTCCACTGTTATTCCACAACCACACTGATGTCTTCCGGAAGCCTGTTAAACAGGTATATTCAATACCCAATCTCTCCCCTCAAATTCTCACTCTATGTGACTGATTATTCATTCTATGTGCTCAGCTCTCGTGGGCTTTTTTTTTTTTTCCACCAGTGGTATAGGACTTCAGACTTGTTCTTCTTGGCACTTGCTCAGCTGATACATTTTCAGATTACTCCTGAGCTACCAAGTGGCCACGCAGCTCTGCACGTATCCACACCCACTGACTGATATGACAAACCAGGACGGAACCCAGCCTGTCATTCAGTCGGATGAGCTGTATGTCATTCTACCACACACTTTCAGGGACTCAGAGTTGGTCCTACCATCAAAGATTCCTTATGAGCTCACCCAGACTTATAAACTAATTTTCAGACAGGCACGTGCGAGCACAGCTGAACAGGTCTGAAGGTAGTTCTGTTCCAGTTGCCATTTTTCAAGCCTGTGACTCATGTCTGCAAATCAAAGTAGGATGCTTTGGCAGGGTGGGGTCTAATTTAAAAGAGAGGCCCATAGATGTAGGTTGAAAATAAACAGACAGGAGTAAATGAAGTCATTTTGCAACGGGTTCTAGATCTCAAGAGATTTCTAAAGTGAAGTCTAACGGTGGATTCGCTGACATTTCACTTGGAACACAGGCCATTTCTGTCAGAAATAGGAGGAAGAGGAGATGGGCAGGGTGGGGATTGGTGGACAAAAGGGGCCAGAGCACATTCAGTCCTCACCCCAGCTGATTTAAATGGTGTCCTGACAAAGGGGGTGGTGTTAACTTAGGCTGATTGTATTGTTTTTGTTGAAAATTGAGACGCTGGGTCATAGCCCAAGCTGACATGCCTTCCCTTCCTGTTTAGGGGAATGGGAAAGGGGTCCAAATCCCATGGAATTCTGGGAAACCTGTACTACAAGTTCCTGAACGTTTGGGATTTGAACTGAAGACTTACTGATCATGCTATAACCCATATATATAGAAATCAAGAGAGTAAGGAGGATCTCTATAAAGTATGCTGACTTGATTTGCCAAGAGGTGCATATGTCTCTATATGTTGCCAACTTGTACTTCCCAAGCGCTTAGTACAGTGCTCTGCACACAGTAAGTGCTCAATAAATACGATTGATGATGATGATATGTGTGAAGTAGGTAAAGATTTCTGGTCACTTTACACAGAGAGAATGGAGAAATAATGAATGAGCTTTGATCCTGAATCTTCAGAACTGAGAACCTGTATGAAGAAATTG
This sequence comes from Tachyglossus aculeatus, assembly GCF_015852505.1. Lineage (NCBI taxonomy): Eukaryota > Metazoa > Chordata > Mammalia > Monotremata > Tachyglossidae > Tachyglossus > Tachyglossus aculeatus. Next base: position 34,632,507 of record NC_052084.1, read on the forward strand.
ACTATAGTGCTAGTAGCTTGCACAGAAGTTTCTCTTCCCTGCCAATTATGTTCCTGCTGGCATACAGAGTATAATTTAGTGGAAAGAGCACAGGCTTGGGAGTCAAAGATCATGGGTTGTAATCCCGGCTCTGCCATTTATAAACTGTGTGACTCTGAGCAAGTCACTTAACTTCTCTGAGCCTCAGTTACATCATCCGTAAAATGGGGATTAAGACTGTGAGCCCCACATGGGACAACCTGATTACTTTGTATACTCCAGCACTTAGAACTGTGCTTGGCACATAGTAAGCGCTAAACAAATGCCATCATTATTATTACCATTATTATTATTATTATTGTTAACAAGCAAGTAGGCAGGCAGGAGTGCAGCACATGAACCAACTACAGGAAGAACCTGAACTAGAACCCAGGTCTCTTAATCGTAATCTTCCCACTAGACAGGACAACAGGACTAGCTTCAGACGGTTTGGAGGTAGGGCCTAAAACGGAGTTGGATTCAAGAATTAACATAGTCTGCCGGAAAGATCGTGGGCCCAGAAGTCAAAGGAGCTGAGTTTTAAACCCTGCTTGGCTATTTTCCCGCTATGTGACCTTGGGCAAGTCACTTAATTGCTCTTTACCTCAGTTACCTCATCTCTAAAATGGAGATTCAAAACCTGTTCTCGTCTTTTACTGTAAACACTCGGTATGGAACGGGGACTGTGTCCCACCTGGTTATCTGGTGGATCTACCCCAGGGCTTAGTAAAATGCATTGGCACATAGAAAGCACTTATAGAATAGCAGAATTATTATTGTTATGGTTGTTATTCAAGAGGAGCAAACAAAGAGACGAAAAGAGCAGAGAATAGAAGAGAGAAGGGAAACAAAAAGGGTGAAAGGAGAGGGAGAAAGGCAAAAGGGAGGAATGAAAGGGGTCAGGCAGGATCAGAAAGGAGCTGAAATAATATCTAAACAGTATCTAAAAGCCTTTGAGAATGAAGCCTATTGTAATTCCTTTAAAAATCCTACTTTGACACCTTCACTCTCTCCCGTTTTACTTTATCCCCAGCCAATATTTAATGGGAATGTTAAGGCTCATTTTCTACCGTCTTCATGTGGGGGCTGTTAGTTAAATGCTAAGCTATGAAATGACCATTGAGCACATTCTAAATGTCTATTTCCCTGTAATTAAAGCCGCATAACGTGGTTCTCTGGACACATAATTAGGAGACAAGAACGTCAAGTTTGAATCTCTGCCAGTTTGCATATGTTCTTAGTGAGTGACCCTAGACCACCATTTCACAGTGTCTCAGCAACTTATTTGCAAAAGAAGGAAGGATAACATTTAGCAACCTAAGGGAAGCATAAATGCTACATAAAACCGACGTCTCCGTTTCAAAACATGATTCTTTCAAATGAGTGAATTGCAGGAGGTACACATGAGAATGATCTAATTTAAATTTTATGGTGGAGAGAAAAATTGTTGACTGGCTGGATCCCTGAATCAACTGTCTACTAACTCTAAAACCATACAGCAATCAATTAAATTTATTGAGCGCTTACTGTGTGTAAAGCACTGTATTAAACACATGGGAGAGTATACTACAGCAGGGTTGGTAGACATGTTCCTTGCCCACAACAATATTACAGTCTATCATTCTGAATATCTTTCAGTGATTTTAGATGATTAGATATTTAAGTTGTTGACATAGTTACCAGTCATTCAAATCCTTAAGCCTTGATGTTTAAAAATAACAACACTGTTTTGCCCTGAATTTTTACTTACGAGAGTGAGAAAGAGACATAATAGGAAAACTTCCAAGGAAACTTCCATACCCTTGAAAATCTTGAGAGAAAACCCAACAATAGCAATTATTGTATTTTTTAAAGCACTTAATGCTAAGCATAGTGCTTAGTGCTGGGGTAGGTACGGGACCATCTCTATATGTTGCCAACTTGTACTTCCCAAGCGCTTAGTACAGTGCTCTGCACACAGTAAGTGCTCAATAAATGCGATTGAATGAATGAATGAATGATAATCCAATTGGACACAGTTTACAGCCCACAGAGGGCTCACAGTCTAAGGTAAAATAATAATAATAATAATAATAATAATAATAATAATTTTGGTATTTGTTAAGCGCTTACTACGTCCAAAGCACTGTTCTAAGCACTGGCACTGATGCCAGGAAAACATGCTTTACTAGATACTGACAGGAATCTCTGGGTCTGCTTAAGGTGCTTAGTAATTCAGAAACGGTTCACGGTGGGCAGAGAACATTTCTAACAACTCTTTTGCACTGTACTCTCCCAAGCCCTTAGTGCAGCACTCTGCACATAGTAAGTGCTCAGTAAATGCCATTAATGATGAAGATGAAGCAATATGACTTGGTAGAAAGAGCATAGAAGTCAGGAGGCCTGATTTCTAATCCCGGATCTATCATTTGCCTGCTGGGTGACTTTGGGCAAGTCACTGAACTTCTGTGCCCCTCAAGTTTCATCATCTGGAAAACGGGGATTCAATACCTGCTCTCGCACCCACTTAGACTGTGAGCCCTTTAAGGATCAGGAACTCTTTTTGATCCATTTGTGCTGTATCTACTCTAGTGCTTAAAACAGTTTGTTTGCTTGGCACATAGTAAAGTCATAACAAATATCACAATTATTATTATTATTATTACCATCATAAACTTCATAAACCATGGACATGTGACTTTTCCCCCAGTATTTTCTTTTTAAATCCTTTTCCTCTTTCAGTTTCTGAATCTGTGTCAAGGCCATTGCTCAACAATGAAATCACCCAGGTCTCCTTATTGAGCTCTAAAAACCTACTTGAAAATAAAAAGAAAAGGAAAATATGGAAAAAGAAAACTATCATTTCTAACACATGTTCTAGTTAATAAAGCAGCTTTAAAGTGTTCATGCCAGTAAGGAAACTCCTTAGGTTCAGTTCATGGTTAAAAAAAAATAAGGTACATGCTAGCAGACTTCACACTGCAGAGCATTTTGTTAACACTTTAAATTTCCAAAGTTTTTTAAACACACCAATTACCTAATCGTTAAAAAAAATTCTGAAAAGCTGAAAATACATTGTTTAAAGTTGGGCAAAAAGCATATTTCCATGAAAAATATGAATAGAATGAATAGAAACTTGCTGAAAGTTGGTAAGCAAAATACTGATTATCAAGTTAAACAAATAGTAGCAATATCTTGGTATCAGTTATTACCCTCCTAAGCAAATAAGACTTTTTCCTGAAGAAGGCTAAAATGTATCACTCATTTTTCCTAAATTTCTTTATAGACTACTTCATTTTCAAATGTGATAGGGAGCCAGGATCCAATAAATACTACTAATTGATTCACAAGTTGCGATCAATACATCAGCTGAGGCTTTTGTACCCCCCAAAAATCCTCTCCTAATGCATTTATCCCAGTTTTCTTTCCTAATAATCAAGAATATGTATGCCCACACATGCACAAACAGGTACAATGCATGCCCCTTGCAGAACTATTCCATTTTCTTTGCCAAGGAGTTGAGTTAGAAAATGTTCATAATAGGAGCAAAATAATCTATACTTTAATCGACAGTTTCTCCTAGCTTTCCTCCAGTGAAATCTTTCCATTACAAATTGATATCCTTGGCACCTTCACTTGGCATTATATTCTACTAATCACAGATCCCAATAGAAACTGTATTTTCTGAAGGACTAAAACATGAGAATAAAAAGAAAAGGTCATAAGAAGAAATTTTTTCTCAGATTCAAGCCTCATGTGAAAATAGTGAAAATGTCTTTCTACAAAAGCCATAAGCTCATTGCCTTCTAAAAATGACCGTTTCAGTGTATACTGTCTTTCTTTGCATCCTGAATACTGAAAGGTAGTTTTAAATCAGTCTATCAGTTGTATTTATTGCAAACTCATGAACTGTGAAGTACTGTCTTAAGCACTTGGGAGAGTACAACCATAGACAGGCTTATGTAGCCTGTCCTCATAGAGTTTAAAACTAATTCATTCATTCAATCATATTTATTGAGCGCTTACTGTGTGCTGTAGTAATGTAGTAATGTAGTAATGTTCAAGGAGACAGACTACAATCATTGACAAATAGTGAGAAGGTTTTCTCAGAGAACTACATGAAGATTGATGCCCAGATCTCTCAAACGAACACAATAGAATGTCTCGAGAAATAATGAAAAGACTCAATTATCAGTTCAATTTTTACATCTTAGAAGAGAATATGGTCCGCACACCAAAATCTTCTTTTTAGGTTGTAGGATTCAGTAAAGTGGGTAAAATAATCTCCCGGGTTTTCCTAATGAATATAAAATCAGCATGCTCTCCACACATATTGGCTTTGGTACTTTCCAAAGCCATTTACATCCTTCTTGATCACTTTTTTCTCTCTAACACTCCTGCCAAGCAAGTATCCCTTGGATTTCATTGACTCTCCTAACTTCACTTCTTTGAACTGCCATATTTATTATGCCATAACAGATTTGCCTTCCCCTGTTAGGATTTGCAGTCCCAAGTACTGGAGCTTAATCAAGAAGGTTGTCATCAATCAGTAATATTTAAATGAGCACTGGTCTGTGAAGTGCTCTATACTAAGCATGTGGGAGAATATAATAAAGTTAGAATCAGTCAATAATAGTTAATGAATACCTATTTGTACAGAACACTTAACTAAGCCCTCTGGACGGGACAATTTAGCAGATACAAAATGGAGGAATATCAGAGCATGTCAGGTGTCCTGCACTGATATATATTCCATATGCTGATGTTTAACCATATGATCTTGTGACCAAGATGGATCAAACAGTCCAAAAGCAATGGCAAAACCACTATTTTGCTGGAAGACTTCTTTTTTTTCATTCTTCCCAGCCCCGGAATTGTTGAAATCCTAAATACAGGATGCCATGTTGTCTCCTAATTGACTTCTCTACTCTCATGGAACGTAGGTATGGATTCTGTCCAGGATTAATAATGGTACATCTGCTAGTTTAACAGTGCAGCGGGTTTGTGAGCAATAGACCTGCACATGTATCTGAAGTGATCAGGGGTTCTGAATCAGGCTGACCATGTAATTACAAAAAAACAGGCCTTTTTATGAGTCATCTGTGCCTCTCTGTGTTACAGCAATGTTTGAAGTCCGTGATATTCTGAGGGTTCCAAAATACACATCGTAGAAAAATGAAAACAGCCGGATTATTTTGTCTAGTCTGTTAACCCATCATTACACCAGACAATTGGTAGACACTTGGGTTGATTTTTTAATTTCTGAATGGCTCTGAAACAGCGACTTTTACACCACTCTCTTCTAAATCGAATACCATTTGCCAGAAACCAATGTAAAAAACCCCAAGCACTGTACTCCCACCCCTCAGCCTCCAGATTCCAAATAGCTGGACCATGGAAAGTTAGGAAATGCTCTAAGCATGCAGATAAAGCAGAACCTCAAACGACACTGAATGCTGAAAGGCAACTACAATTATCCAACCATTCTGGCATGCTGAAATCAGGAAAGATTAGCTCTTTTTTAGCAAAATCTTCAAGAAGATCATGAGATTAAGCCAGCAATGTCAGGAGTCACAAACACATGGGAAGAACAGAGATTAATCTTGTGCGTGGGTGGTCAGGACTATCAATCCCACATTGACAATTTCAAATACACTTGCAGCCATAATTATAATTATTATTATATTAAATACTTGCTATGTATTACTAAACCCAGGTCCTCTGACTCTGAGGCCCTATTTCCACTAGGCCATGCTGTTTCCTGTGGCCATAGCTACATTTCATAAAGAACAGCTACATATATTATTCTTCCCTGAGAAACAATAACCACATGTATGATATCTGTAATTCATTATAATAGCTTTAAGCACTCTCTTTGCCCTGTTAGTCAATCAATCATATTTACTCAGTGGAAAATAGTGGCCCAGTGGAAAGAGCACGGGCTTGGAAGCCAGAGGTCATGGGTTCAAATCCCACTCCACCAATTGTCAGCTGTGTGACCTTGGGTAAGTCACTTAGCTTCTCTGTGCCTCAGTTACGTCATCTGTAAAATGGGGATTAAGGCTGTGAGCCCCATATGGGACAACCTGATCACCTTGGATCCTCCCCAGTGCTTAGAACAGTGCTTTGTGAGGTCACAATGTGCCCGTCCGCTAACATGGAAGGAGGTGTTTCCATCCTGGGGGAAGTGGAGCTTAAGGAGTCATTAAGCAGCATGGCTCAGCAGAAACAGCACAGTCTTGGGAGTCAGTGGTCATGGGTTCAAATACCGGCTCTGCCACTTGTTGGCTATGTGACTTTGGACAAGTCACTTGACTTCTGTGCCTCAGTTCCCTCATCTGGAAAATGGGTACAAACTGATCACCTTGTAACCTCTCCAGAGCTCAGAACAGTGCCTTGCACATAGTAAGCGCTTAATAAATGCCATTATTATTATTATTTGCACATACTAAGCTCTTAACAAATGCCATTATTATTAGTATTATTATTTACCTAGATCTTACTATGTGCTTGGGAGAGTACAATATAACACAGTTAGTAGACGTGTTCTCTGCCCACAATGAACTTACAGTCTAATAATAATAATAATGGTGTTTGTTAAGCTCTTATTATGTGCTGAGCACTGTTCTAAATGCTGAGGTAGATAGAAGGTAAGCAGGTTGTCCCATATGGGGCTCCCAATCTTACTGAGGCCCAGGGAAGGTAAGCAGCTTGCTCAAGGTCACACAGCAGACAAGTGACTGTGCTGGAATTAGAACAGTTGATCTTTGATTCCCAAACCCATGTTCTTGCCACCAAGGCACACTGCTTCTCTAAAGGCTAAAGGGGGAGACAGACATTAATATAAATAAATTACAGATACGTACATAAGTGCTGTGGGGCTGAGTTAAGGGGTGAACAAAGTGTGCAAATACAAGTGCGGGAGTAATGCCAAAAGGAAGAAACATGAGTTTAGTCAGGGAAGGCTTCTTGGAGGAGGTGTGCCTTTAATAAGAATTTGCAGGTGGGGAGGGTGATCATCTGTTGGATATGAAGATGGTGGAAGTTCCAGGCCAGTGGCAGGAGGTGAACTAGAGGTTAGCGGTGAGAAAGATGAGATCAAGGCACACTGAGAAGGCTGGCCCTAGAGGAGCAAAATGTGCAGGCTGGGCTGTAGTAGGAAAGTGGTGAGGTAAAGTAGGTGGGAGCAACACGAATGAGTGCTTTAAAGCTGATGGTAAAGCATTTGATGTGGAGGTTCATTCATTCATTCATTCAATCGCATTTATTGAGCACTTACTCTGTGCAGAGCACTGGACTAAGCGCTTGAGAAGTACAAGTTGGCAACATATAGAGACGGTCCCTACCCAACAACGGGCTCACAGTCTAGAAGGATAATAATGTCATTTATTAAGCGCTTACTATGTACAAAGCACTGTTCTAAGTGCTGGGGAGGTTACAAGGAGATCAGATTGTCCCACGGGGGGCTCACAGTCTTAATCCCCATTTTACTGATGTTCATTCATTCATTCATTTAATCGCATTTATTGAGCGCTTACTCTGTGCAGAGCATTGCACTAAGTGCTTGAGAAGTACAAGTTGGCAACATATAGAGACGGTCCCTACCCAACAATGGGCTCACAGTCTAGAAGGATAATAACATCATTTATTAAGCGCTTACTATGTACAAAGCACTGTTCTAAGTGCTGGGGAGGTTACAAGGAGATGAGGTTGGCCCACGGGGGGCTCACAGTCTTAATCCCCATTTTACTGATGAGGTAACAGGCACAGAGAATTTAAGTGACTTGCCCAAAGTCACACGGCTGATAATTGGCGGAGTCTGGATTTGAATCAATGACCTCTGACTCCAAAGCCCATGCTCTTTCCACTGAACCACACTGGAGGTGGATGGGCAACCACTGGAGTTTCTTGAGGAGTGAAGAAATGTGGACTGAATGTAATGCTAAGCACTGAAGTAGGTACAAGTTTTTCAGATCGGACAAAACCTCTTTCCCATATGGGGTTCACGGACTAAGAGGTAGAGAGAAAGCAAGTACCCCAGTCCCATTTTACAGATGAGGAAATTTAGGCACAAAGAGATTACGACTTGCTCAAGGTCATAGAGCAGTAGTAGAGCAGGGATTAATAATAGTAATAATAATGGCATTTATTAAGTGCTTACTATGTGCAAAGTACTGTTCTAAGCACTGGGGGGATACAAGGTGATCAAGTTGTCCCACGTGGGGCTCACAGTCTTCATCCCCATTTTACAGATGAGGTAACTGAGGCCCAGAGAAGTTAGTGACTTGCCCAAAGTCACACAACTGACAATTGGCGGAGTCGGGATTTGAACCCATGACCTCTGACTCCAAAGTCCGGGCTCTTTCCACTGAGCCATGCTGCTTCTCTGATTAGAATCTGCTTCGCTGATTAGAACTTTGGCCTCTTTACTCCCATTCCCGTACTCTTCCCCAGACTGTAAGCTCACTGTGGGCAGGGAATTTGTCTACTAACTCTGTTATATTGTACTCTCACACAATAAGCACTCAATAAATGACGACTGATTGACCGCAGTGCTGCCCAACCATGCCTCTGAGTGCTTCCTACTGTACTGAGCACTTGAAGCAGACCCATAGAAGGAAAACACCTATTTCCTGCTCGGGATATTCATATACCTGTATATATGTATATATGTTTGTACATATTTATTACTCTATTTATTTATTTATTTTACTTGTACATATCTATTCTATTTATTTTATTTTGTTAGTATGTTTGGTTGTGTTCTCTGTCTTCCCCTTTTAGACTGTGAGCCCACTGTTGGGTAGGGACTGTCTCTATATGTTGCCAATTTGTACTTCCCAAGCGCTTAGTACAGTGCTCTGCACATAGTAAGCGCTCAATAAATACGATTGATGATGATGATGATACCTTCTTAGGGATCCACAAACACAATCTAGATGATTGTCTGGGTTGTGTTTTGTTCCTTGAATTGTCAATCTCAACTCCTCAGGGGACCAAATGCTGGGGTCCTTCTAATAGTCATGTGAAATGAGTCCTCAGCTAAGGAAACTTCTTCAGTGGCCTGAGGAAAATCTCAACTTCCCTGACTGCCCTCATTGCCTAATTTTATGAATTTTAGTAAGCAGGGAGAAATCATTTGAATCACTCCAAAGATTTTGCAAATGAATGAACTATGTTTATGAAACACCTTAATAAGAATTACATTTATATAAAACCATTCTCTTACAAAGTACACCATAAATTCTTATGCAAACGAATCTTTAGTTGAAAGGGCCATTGAAAGAGTTCAGGAAAAAACAGAACCATAATGTACTGTGAAATGATGGCTGAGGTTAGAATTCCAAATGCAATTTATCAGCAATTTGTAACTTATGCAGTAGTTTCTAGTGACTTGGGAGTTTTCCAAATTGCCTCCATCTACTTATTCCACCTCATGAAATGTGGATCATTGACCTGCATGCTGATCCTAGCTACCCAAGTGCTCCTATTCTATTGGTTCCAATGATTATTATGGTATTATGGTATTATTATAGTAAGTGCTTACTATCTGTCAAACTGTTCTAAGCACTGGGGTAGATACACTTGGGACTCACAAAGTGGGAGAGAGTAGGATTGAATCCCAATTCTACAGTTGGGGAAACTGTGGCACAGAGAAGTTAAGGGACTTGCCCAAGGTCACAAGGCAGATACGTGACAGAGCTGGGATGAGAACCCAGGTCCTCTGACTCCCGGGCCTGTGTTCTTTCCATTAGGCATGCTGCTTCTCAATTGTAGAAAATATAAAATCTGTCCTTTGTTGGATGTTGCCATTCTTGATTGGATCCAACACTGTCATCTTGAGCAAGAGAAGAGTTTGCTTCAAACAGGGTTTCCCTACATGACATCTATAAATTGGCCAAAAGCCATTAGTATAAGATTCTCTAAACCATTTATTAAAATGTGAGTTCACACCCATGGGTGGGTTTTCTGAATGTCCCAGGTGTCTTTCTAATTGACACGTCACAGCTGCCTCTTTGAGGTCTCTTTTCCTCCTTTGAACAGGAAATAATGTAAGAGGTGAAATATGTTTGTTTTCCTTTTCCTGTATTCATAATGGAACTTGTTTTACTGCCTTGAGACTTTCTAAATCCTAGGATCATGTGATGGTATTAAATTTCAAGTTAGAAACACTAAGGGCAACATGGAGCTGTGAGAAAAATGGTCTCACATATTTCCTACAAATTTACAATGAAGATAGCTTTCTTGGTCTTCTTGATGTTTATTGCCACTACAGATATTTCTCTTCCCTGAGGTCCTTTAAAATGCCTCCTCTCCCTTCTTTTTCTCCTTTCATCCCCTTCCCCCCATGCCTCAGAATACTACTTTGCAGTAGTATGAGAGAGAAAAAAAGAGAAAGAGAGAGAGAGACAGAGAGAGATTTAACTAGAAATTCCCATCTAGCAAGCCAGAATGTTTAGGATAGGATTTAGCTTAAGGTCCAAAGGGAATTTGGATGTTTCCAACATGGGGCTTATAGACAAAGATGAGGGAGAGAACAGGTAACTTATCCCCATTTTATAGATAAGGAAACAGGTAAAGACATTTTTAAGTGACTTGTCCAAGGTCATATAGCCAATGTTAGGGTTGGGATTAGAAACCATGTATACTTATTCCGACGCACATGTCCCTTCCACTACGTCATCCTGACTCATCCCATAATTCTTTGGTCTTTTGACAGCCATAGGGACTCTTCATCCCTATGGATGTTGAAAGAAATCTGTAGTTGAAAATGTATAACAGTTATAATTAACACAAATCAGTAAAAAGTAAAATATATATCGTTTATAATTGAAGAAAAGAAAAAAAAATCCCAACCCTTTTCCCTTCCCTGCTGGCAACCATGAGAGTAGGAAAATCAGACAGGAAATGGGGGCCAATAATAATGACAATTGTGGTATTTGTTCAACACTCACTCTGTGCCAGGCACTATACTAAAAAATGGGGAGAATACAAGAAAATCGGGTTGGACACTGTCCATGTCCCACATGGGGCTTGCAGTATTAATCCCCATTTTACAGATAAGGTAACTGAGGCATAGAAAAGTTAAGTGACATGCCCAAGGTCACACAGCAAGTCACTTGGGTAAGTCAGTTACCTCATCTTTAAAATGGGGATAATAGGGTGAGTCTCATGTAGGACAGACACTGTGGTCAACCTGATTAACTTCTAGACTTTGAGCCTGTTTTGGGGTAGGAACCATCTCTATAAATTGCTGATTTGTACTTCCCAAGTACTTAGTCCAGTGCTCTGCACACAGTAAGCGCTCAATAAATATGATTGAATGAATGAATGAATGAACCTGTATTTACCGCAGTGCTTGGCACATAGTAAGCACTTAAATACCATAAAAAATAAGACTTTGAAGGTGGAGAGAATACCTTTTCCTTCTTAACCACTGGTATCTCAGCAGCACTGAATGGGAATGGGCTAGAAAAGGTTTCCAACTGAATCTTCCAAGACGCAGAATGGAGGTGATTCTCAAAGACATTCACGCTCATGGATGCAATATTACCATCCACAGCCTCATGTATGAACCACAAAACCACTTTATTATCAGCACCATAGGTGTTAACTGCCTCCTTGTGGTCTGAAATAGTTACCGTTCCTCTAAAAGTACCTACCGTACTATCAGGACATAGGAACAGAGGACAAAAAATTGGGTTCAGATCAAACCGGCTAGCTGCGGACACAGTGACAGCTACCCTTATGATCAAAAATATTTTAGGCAATAAGATCATTAATTGCTATTATGAAAAAATATTTGTTGGTCACCTGCTTTTCCTAAGGAACTATATTGTTTCTCATTTTCTGGGGGCATTTTCAATGTTACTCCCACAAGATTGCTGTTTTGTCTATTCTTATGCAGCAAAATCAGACTCTGCACAGCAGAACACATACCGTTATCTCATGCCAGGTGCTAACTACTATGATGCCTGTTCCCAGATCATCTAGCCTGAGCGGCCAAACAAGGAACAGTAGGATAGTGAGAAGATGCCAGAGCTGGATAGCCTAAGTGAAGGAGAGAGCGAGGAAGAGAGTGAGTGAGAGGAGGAAGAGAATGAGTGAGAGAGGAGGAGAAAGTGTCAAACACATCCCACTTTCCTATATGGAGTCTGTTAAAGTGAATCCCATGCAACTGGACCTGGTTTGTATTGGCTCATGAAATGTGCAGTTTGGTGCAGGCTTTGAATCCTATTGAGGCCACGTAGTTGCTGTCAGGATACCTTGATTATATACAGCTAGCATAGTGTTGACTAGAAATCGACAATCCAGAAAGAGTTTTTCAATTCTGTGGTGAATCAAGGTCAGTTGCGCTACTAGCTCAGTCTCTACCCTGGGGCTGTTAATTATTGGGTCAATCTAAGAATTCCTGGTCCACTAAACTCACTACCTGGCAACAGAGTCGTTCCAGTCGGAGTGACTTTTCATTAGCGAATAGGGAAACAAATCCCTAAACGGAATCGTAGGATTGTGTTAAACCAGTTTGGATGATGGGATTCTTAATCTCACTTGCCAGGGATTTAGACTACTAACCTAGACCATCAATCCTCATAGAATAAACTTGATTCCTACAGAGAGGTAGGTTTAGGAGCCTGTGGACAGTAGCTTTGCTATCTTGTTAAGCTCCCCAGGCCTGAACTGTGGAAGGTGATTCCAGAGAAGCCAATGTCAGATGGGCAACGGAGACCATGGTTTCCAGCTCATCCCAGTCCCTAACAAGATGTTTCATACATCTCCCTGTGTGGTATTTGGAAGGATTAACAGCAGCCATCTTGCTTTCCGGTAGTGCAGCTCCATGGTGTCACATCTTCAGTTCTCACTTTTCCTGGTAATATTCTCTCTGTGAGAGGTTTTGATTACACGACTCAAGAAAATGAAGCAAATCCTCTCCCCTTGAAAAACTGAAATTTGCCTCTTTTAACTAGAGAAATCACAGAAGAATGAATAACGCCAATAAGGTGGCAGCAAATTTCTATGGTTCACTAGTAAACGGAAGAGATTAGACAATTAAAATGGACTGACACATGAATTGCATGGAGAACATATCTGGAAGAGGCTTCTTACTCAATCCTGCCGCTCTTGTGGGGGAAATTTCTGCTAATTGTCTGGCTGTTCTCATTCAGCTGAAGCCTAGTTCATTTCTTTCTGGCCACTGTAATTGTCTCCAGGGCTATTTTACATAAACTTGCCATCCAGCCTCAGCCTAATTCTCTTCTCCCCCAAAAAGGGCCCAGAATGAGAAAAACATCCTCTCTCCACTCCCACATTCTCCCCTTCAGCCAGCCTTCCTTATGCCCAGAGCAGAAAATCAGCTCAAATTTTTCTGGGAAAGAAATCTAATTCTGTTTTAAATGAAGTATTTGACAGTCTGATGGAGGGAGCCTTTGCTTAACTCAGTGGCTCAACAAACACTGAAAACACTGGTGTATCTTGGGGAAGGGAACTATTTGAACACTTCAGGCTACTTATCATTCATCCACTTCAGACTGAGGTGATTAATCTTTTAGGGGACTGCGGAAGGATAGGGCAGGACTTCAGATGCAAGGGAGAGATGAAAGGCTCTCTACTCCTTTTTTCTGCATCTTTTCCTCTGCCACCATTGATGATGGATCCTTTCCCATTATCCCAGCCAAAAGGAGGAGCCTAATGTCTTCCTCTAGTAGATTTTTGGTAGGCAGGATCATATCCTCAAAGATCATGATTGTTCCACATAGTATGATATTTTTAGAAGACAAGAAAAAGCACAGGGAAGAGGCCATGCTGATATAGAGACAATAGACCAGATATGGACAAGGTATCATCATCATCAATCGCATTTATTGAGCGCTTACTGTGTGCAGAGCACTGTACTAAGCGCTTGGGAAGTACAAGTTGGCAACAGAGACAGTCCCTACCCAACAGTGGGATCACAGTCTAAAAGGTATCACTGCACTGCATCAAATGGGTGCTCAAATATGGAGAAGTAGCATAGCCTAGTGGATAGGTCATGTGCAGGGAGTCAGAAGGACCTGGGTTCTAATACTGGCTTAGCCACTTGTCTACTGTGTGACCTTCCGCAAGTCACTTCACTTCTCGGTGCCTGAGTTACCTCAGCTGTAAAATGGGGATTAAGAATATGAGCCCCAGTGGGGCATGTTAGTACAAGGCCTGGTACATAGAAGCACTTACAAATACCATAAAAAATGAGAGGCCATAGTAATTATAATAATAGTGGTATTTGTTAAGTACTTAGTGCATGCCAAGCAATATGTGAAGCGTTGAGATAGATAAAATACAGTCTGATAGAATCCCTGTTCACCATGGGGATTTGCAGTCTGAAGGAAAACAGATTTTACAGATGAGGATACTGAGACCCAGAGTAGGCCCAAAGCATGGTAACAGCAGCCAGAGACCTGTGATGATAATAATAATAATAATAATAATGGTATTTGTTAAGCGCTTACTATGTGCAAAGCACTGTTCTAAGCACTGGGGTGATACAAGGTGATCAGGTTGTCCCATGTGGGGCTCACAGTTTTAATCCCCATTTTACAGATGTGGGAACTGAGGCCCAGAGAAGTTAAGTGACTTGCCCAAAGTCACACAGCTGACAAGCGGCGGAGCCGGGATCTGAACCCATGACCTCTGACTCCAAAGCCCGTGCTCTTTCCACTGAGCCATGCTGGATCTAGTCTCAGTTCTTTCACTCACCTGCTGTGTGATCTTGGTTAAGCCAGTTAAGCTCCCTAAGCCTCAGGTTCTTTGTCTGTACAATGGAAATGAACATACCTGTTCTCTATCCACCTTGGCCTGGGAGCCCCATGTAGAACAGAGACTGTCTCTTATCTATTTATCTTGCACCCACCTCATCCTGAGCACATAGTTAGTGCTTAATAATTCCTATTAGTATTAATTAGATGGCTTCAACTGAATTTTTTGTCATGTCCAACATTGACTTTTGGGAAAGTGTATGGTCGCCAAACATATTTACCCAAATGATAATTGAAGACACTCCTTCTGCTGCTCCCTCTAGACTGTAAACTCATTGTGGGGGGGAACATATCTACCAACCCTGTGACATTGTACTCTTCCAAGCACTTAGTACAGTGCTCTACACCCAGGTAGTGCTCAATAAATATGTTTGACTGACTGCTACTCAAAGGGAAACCAATAACTTTGAAAGAAGCAAGTCCACTGCTGTAAAATGCATTTCTTTCCATTTGGTAAGGCCAGCTATTTCTGGCCCCAGGCTGAGGGCTAAGTGAAAAGATTTGACAGGGAGTGTGCTGACTTAGGGCATTTTTTCCTTCACTAATATGAATTCCCACTTATAGTTGACCAACCCAGCCCTGGAGTATTATCTTTGCTCATGCTGAATCTACCACCGGTGTAGGTCCCCCGTCCCAATCTTATCAAGTCCTCTTAACACCCTCATATCAGCCATTGTTGCTGCTATTCATAGTTCCCTTTGAAACCCTTCATTTCTTAACACACTGGGAAGGGATGAGTGTCAGAAACATGGTTATAGAGACCTAAATAGATGGAGGGCCACCCCATTGTGAGCTATAAGGAAGGCTGAATTAGGTTGTGAGACCCTTCTTGATATCACTATTTATGTTTTATATATTCAAATGCTAAACTCTATCTCTAAGTGCCTAAAGAAGCAGCGTGGCTCAGTGGAAAGAGTATGGGCTTTGGAGTCAGAAGTCATGGGTTCAAATCGCAGCTCCACCAAGTGTCAGCTGTGTGACTTTGGGCAAGTCACTTAACTTCTCTGGGCCTCAGTTCCCTCATCTGTAAAATTGAGATTAAGATGGTGAGCCCCCTGGGGGACAACCTCATCATCTTGTAACCTCCCCAGTGCTTAGATCAGTGCTTTGCACATAATAAGTGCGTAATAAATGCTATTATTATTATTATTATTATTATTATTATGAGTGCAAAATGCTGGCTTAAATAACAAAACCATCAGTTTACTTAAGGTCCCTGTCCCACATGAGATTTATAATCTAAGAGGGAGGGAGAACAGATAGTTCCTCCCCATTTTATGGATGAGGAAACTGAAGCCCAGAAAAGTTATGTGACTAGCCCGAGGTCACACAGCAGGCCAGTGGCAGAGCCGGGATTTGAACTGTTGTTTTTTGTAGCCATTTCCATTCTCTTTCTATTAGGACATCTTCTGCCTACTACGGGTTGCATGCCATTGGTCTTTGTGTTTTGAGAGGTATAAGATCAAATAAAACAATTAAGAAGATTCTCTCCTTGGAGATTTATTTTGTTTTTTACCTACTGTCAAGCATTAGAGTCAGTTAAAATCTTTCTTGAACTTAAAACCAAAGTAAAACAGCATGTTAAGTGCTTTATGATGTTTTTCTTATTGAAGATTTATTTGGTTATATTACATCTGGCTCTTGTGGGCATACAGCTAACAGTCCAACACAGCAGGCCCTATGTGAAGCTGTCTGCATCATTACAGATGCAATGGGTAGGGGGTTTTATTTTATACCTACTTCACAATTTGCTGCAGTGGTGTACGGAGAAAGCAAACAGCCCTATCAAAATGTGGAAAGGCTAAAATTATTAATTGAGGATTTTTTTATTTTGGAAATTAACCTGAAAAAATGAACATTCAAAGTAATGCTGTATTGGTAAAAATGAATTAATTTTTCGATGAATCATCTGCTCATTCATGGAACCCAGAACTCTCTGTGTTGACCTGACAGATCAAGCAGAGCTATTACTTAGAAGGTCTCGCACAACACTGACTATTCAGTTTTTTCTCTCCCTACTAATTGATTGATTACAGTTTTCCTTGTTCTTGAGCAACACAATATTATCTCAGCTCACTGCTCTAGCTCCTATACAAAGGCTGGGTTAGAATCTAATTTGTATGAATTGCTTTTTCTCTTTCTTTTCCTCTTCTCCCCTCCTTCTCATCCCTCCCCTGATTTTTCCAGCTCTCTTTCCTCTCTCCTCTCCCCTCCCTCCACTTCCCTTTCCTTTTTCCTCTCTTCTCCCACTCCTCCCCTCTCATCTCTTCTCTTTCCATCCATTCCCTCCCCTTGCTGCCCCTCTTCCCTCTCCCATCCCTGCTCCCTCCATTCCCTTCTTCTTTTTCCTCCCCTATGCTCCTTTCTCTTTCCTCTCCTCTTTCTTTATTGCCCCTATCTCCTCCCCACTCTCCTCCCCTCTCCTTCTTTCCCCTCCCTTTTCTCTATTCTCCATCCTTATCCCCTCCTGCATAGTCTGGAGGATAGAGCACAGGCCCAGGAGTCAGAAGAACTGGGGTTCTAATCCCGTCTCTGCCGCTTGTCTGCTATGTGACCTTGGACAAGTCACTTTACTTCTCTGTGCTTCAGTTACCTCATCTATAAAATGGGGATTAAGACTGTGAACCCCATGTGGGATAGGGACCATGCCCAACCTGATTTGCTTGTATCCAACCCAGGGCTTACTATAGTGCCTGGCAGATAGTAAGTACTTATCAAATACCATTATTATTATCATTAGTCTACTTTCTCTCCCCATTATCTTTTTTGGCTACTAGGCTCCACCCTTTTCTCTCTCTCGCACGCTCTCTCTCTCTCCCCCTCCTTCTTTGACTTTCCCCCTCTTCCTCCTTTCTACTTCTCTCTTCCCTAACTTTCTTTCCCTGCTCTCACTCCACAATCTCCAGACAAGCCTTAGCTCACTAGACACAAGCCATAGCTGGCTGTGCTTCTGGGACCTCTTACGCCACTTTCTTCATTTTATTAGAAAGTGAGAAAAACTTGCATTTTCTCTGCCTTGCATCAGTCTTTTGTAAACTTAGTCTTCCCCAAGACTATATGAGAGACCTCACACTACTCCTTTCTGATCTTACAGCATGGAACGAAGTGAAGTGATGCAGCATGGCTCAGTGGAAAGAGCACGGGCTTTGGAGTCAGAGGTCAGGGGTTCAAATCCTGCCTCCGCCAGTTGTCAGCTGTGTGACTTTGGGAAAGTCACTTAACTTCTCTGGGCCTCAGTTACCTCATCTGTAAAACGAGGATGAAGACTGTGAGCCCCACCCCTTGGGACAACCTGATCACCTTGTAACCTCCCCAGCGCTTAGAACAGTGCTTTGCACATAGTAAGCACTTAATAAATGTCATTAAAAAAAAGTGGGGCCCTATTAGAAAACCAGGGTATAGAAAGCCCTACTTTTCCCCTAAATGTCTATTTAGAGTTTGTGGGACTTCATTCCCTCTGAATTATATAGGTCAGGGGATATTGGCCATAACCCCTTCTAGACTGTGAGCCCGTTGTTGGGTAGGGCCATCTCTATATGTTCCCAAGCGCTTAGTACAGTGCTCTGCACACAGTAAGCACTCAATAAATATGATTGAATGAATGGATGAATAGATAGAACTCCGTGAGCCAACTATTCAGTTCTGTTGGACTTTCTCAAAATTGGTGTTTTTCCTATTCTTCACAATTTATGAATACATAATTAAAAATAAAGCACACACACCATTATCTCAAGAGTTTCCTGGTCACTGAGACAAAGCCACCTTTACTTTTCTTAATCTGTCTTCAGTCAATTGCTCTAAACTTCCCTCAATCAGTGCCAGATTCTCCTTTCCCCAAACCTTTGAAAGTTGATTTAATTCCTGCAGACTACAAGGACTAGGAATTCAGTAAATTTCTGCTTTTTCTTGCTGGCTAATGCATCATCTCTGAAGAAGTTCGCAAATCTTTCAAAAGTGTTTAATTTTCCTCTGAGGAAGACGTTGGGCCCTAGGAGAATTACACTCAGCATGTGCTCTTTATAGCTGAGTTTATGTCACTGCTTTGCTCACTGATGGATCTAGCTAACATGTAACCTGGAAACCCAGAGAAGCAGCATGGCCTAGTGGAAAAGGTCTCAGTACTGTGAGTCAGGAGACCATTTGCCTGTTTTGTGATCTCGGACAAATCATTTAATTTCTCTGTGCCTCAGTTTCCTCATCTGTGATTGGGAATTCAATACCTCTTCTCCCCACCCCCCCGCTTAGTCTATAAACCCAATGTAGGCCAGGGACTGTGTCTGACCTGATTAACTTGTATCTACCTTAAAGCTTAATACAGTGCCCGTCACATTGCATATCAAAATTAGTATTAGCCTAAATAATGAGAAAGGCTAGCATAATTGGAGAAATAGACAAAAACACGTCAACTGATTATTTTTCAATTTCTTGAACACTTTGGTCAGAATGAAGAGAAAGGCTCTTTCTTGTCTTGCAGTGTTTAAGGATTTTGGTCACTTTATAAGAATTAAAAACTATGCAGCTTCTGAGGCAAACTCTGAGTATTCAGATCACAGTGAGGAGAAACACTTAGAAACTGGAAATATTCATTGGTATTAACTTGATTACAGGATTACTGCTCAGGAACGTCTATGGTGGTGTGTTTGTCAGGTACAATAAGCTCTTTATACTCCTTCAAAAAGGTCTTTATTTCTACCTGGTGTAGGTTTCAACAAAAGTGACTTCATCACTTGCCCTCCCTTTCTGTCACATAAACCTGAAATGTGAACATCCAAACTTCAAGTTATATGAACCTCTTAAGCCCTGAAATGCCATGAAATGTCTCCATTTTAGATCACAATGCATTTCCATCCAGTTTTATGGAGAACTGTTTACAGTCCTTGAACATAATTACCAATAATGGTTCGCAGCGATGTTCTTACTAATTATATTACTCTGTTGGCTACCAAAAAAAATTGAGAGTGTTAAAGGACAGCACAGGTGCTTGTTAGGGGACCAATCAAACAGGCTTAATTATGACCTCCAGATAGAGACAGGCCATTGGATTACCACAGATAAGGCAAAGTCTCAGTTCCCCTCTGATGATAAATCACAGAGAACAGCAGCAAAGACTGAAGCCCATTGCTGATAATCCTTCTGAGGTTTGTGAGGCACTAGGGTTTACTGTTTTGCATCCATTAAGATTACAGTAGAACCCCTAAAATGGCCTCTGCTTATCTCCAGCTTGAGCTAATTTATGCTTTTCAGTTGTCACCTCACAGTGAAGGCCATTATCAGGAATGAGGAGCTTTGGAATCTGATCGTCTGAAGTGCTCAGTCTCCTGAGGTTACGACACAAAAACACGTTTTCTTCGCTGATTTGTTTTTGTTTATTTGGTTCAGCAAATGTGGACGATATGATTACCGCTTTGGACTATTATTTAGCTCCAAAACAAAATAAGCATTTAATTTGTAGAGCTTTCTCTTTTCAGGAGAGTGCTTGGGTAAATTATCCTGATTCAAATGGCCAGATGGTTTCCTATCTGTTCTTCACTGATTAAAGAGATCTGTAAATATTTTTACTCTCACAGAGGACTGGTCTTGCGGAGAGAATGGGTTTAAACCTGATCTTGGTGAGTTGCTCCAAGATGCACTCTTCTTAATTTAGATTCCTAGATGTGGAGTGTTTTTTGTGTTAAACATTTTGCTCTGAAATATGATACCTGCCTTGGAATTTCATTAAAATGAACTTTTTTTATTTTCTGCTGTTGTCCATGTTTTATGAAATCTATCTTTGAGAATTTGATGAGGTTGTTTGCCTAGCAGTTTTAAATGTCTTACTTTTTAGTACTAGACAATATTTCTTGAGAAGTTAGTAACTAACAAACCCCTAAAATTTTCATGGGCCTATTAGCGTAATATAATGACAGGTTGCGCTGCGAGGTAGATAATAGGTAAATGGAATTCCATATGGAATTCTTTACTTTTTTCTCTCCAAGTTCTGTAAGGTTTGACGGTCAGAAAGGATGAGGTCATTTAGCTGACATGATTGATCACCAATTAGTCAAGTCTTCCTATGGCGGCTATTGATGCCAGCTATTGAGATAGCAGTCATTGGAGTGATAAGAAAAGCTGAAAAATTAATTCGACCTTGAGTTTTCATTACACCTAATGTCACCTAATAGAACATCTGATATTTTTAATCCTAGATAAAGGCTTTCTCTCTAAACTGTTGCCATCAGTAGAATGACAGAAAAGAAAAATATCTGACTTTTATAACTCTGCCAAGCTTCCCCCAAGAAACCCTTCAACCCAAAAATCCTTCTGTTGAAACTTCTCATGACCTCCACAGTCTTGCATAGAAAGACAAGGAAGAATCAGTATCTAGATTTTAAAAGTAAAGTGAGACACATGAACAGATTATACTCATACTTGGACATGGTCTTTCTGAAAGGACTTAACGTATGTAGTATTCATTTATGGATTCTAAAAAACTCTCCAGATTTATAAGGTACTCTTCCAAGGCATAAATATGATTAATTACCTTTGTATGTGACCTTGCTAATGGGGGTAGACCATAATAACAATGATAACTGTGTCAATCTGGGTAGGTAAAACAACATTGGTTATGGTGGTAGTAGTGATAGTAGTAATGGTATTTACTTGGGGCCTATTGAATGTGATTTTGACTTTGTAGTCTATTGATGGAGGGCACATTCTTTTATTGAACATCACTATTTTGCTTGTTTCAATTATCTATTTTGGGAGCAGCAGTGCTCATCAGTCTCATTGTCACTGATTTAAAAATGAACTTCTGAAATGGGTAGTTATATCTCTGAGAATATTCTCAAGGTTGCCAAGTCAAGCCCTGCTCACAGTAAATATCTAGGTTGTTCTTCTAATATCACCAAAATGATTTCACCTCACCCTCAACCCCACAGCTCTCATGTACATATCTTTAAATTATGCACTATGCATTATTTATTTATATTAACATCTGTCTCTCCCTCTAAACTGTAAGCTTGTTATGGGTAGGAAACATGTTGGTTAACTCTGTTGTATTGTATGTTCTCAAGTGTTTAGTACAGTGCTCTGCACATAGTAAGCGCTCATTAAATATGATTGATTGATTGATACTCATCTGAATTTGATAATCCAGATTTTGGAATTGGAAGGCATTTGAAGATCAAACTGACTGGTTTTTTTTTTCCAGGAAATGATTCATCATTATTCCTTTGTACAGTGTCTACATGAAGATTACGATATTTATGAAACGCTTACCATGTGCCAAGCACTGTGTTAAGCCATGGGGTAGATATGAGATGATCAGATCAGACATGGTCTGGTACTCCAACCACAATAAACAAAAGAAATTTGATCACTTACAAATTGGTGTGAATAAGAACAGGTCACATTTCTGGAATGAAAGTCAGAAAGACAAGAATGTCAGTTGTTGCCCTTTAGCTGTCATATAACACAATTAGAAGCCTGTATTAGGAGTTCCGAAATCAACAACATATGTGCAATTATACCTTGTGCTACAATGATGCTCTTTTTGAAGACTTCAAACTCACTGCAAGCTTATTCTCCCACATGGTCTTAGTACAGTACTTGGCACACTGCAAGTCCTCAACAAATATGATTGAACTGAAAGAATGGTCTATTAGATGTCATTTCTCCACCCTTGACAGCTTAGGAGTAATAGGGCAGGATCTTCTTTTGCAATTCCAAGACGTAAAGACGTAGCACCTTGACACCTCTGAGTAGAATTCAACCTCCAGAAGGACCCTGATTTTAAGAATCTTGGAACTGAACCAGAATCCTGCTTCTCTTTTTGCTCTTTTTGCATTAGCGAAGGGACATCCAAACAGCAGGGAAGGATGTTTTAAAACCAAGAGCTAGAGAAAAGACCAGTTGGCTTTGGGGAAATGCAGAATTCAGACACAATTACTGATAGAAAAGATTAATTGATTCATATTCTCTTTTTTGGAGGCCGATCAAATCAAGAATAAGATGAATGAGCAACCACATTCAAACTTTATTACCTTTGGATCTCAGGGGGAAAAAACAGAGGACCTGCACCTTTAGAATCAATGTCGAGGTGCAATTCTCTAAGTAATAATAATAATAATGATGGCATTTGTTAAGCGCATACTATGTGCAAAGCACTGTTCTAAGTGCTGTAGTCATCCTTGACTGAGAAGAATCTAAGACTTAGATTCATCTAATAGCGGTGGTCTTACACAATACAGTCAAATTGATTTAAAAAACTCCTAGAACCTGTTTTACTTTATTTACTATTTTCTCATTTGATAGGAGTGTGATAGGATAATCACACTTATTTCTTCTGCTCCAGGGCAGAGTAATTGCAAAGGTTAAAGCAGGTCTCTGGCTCGGATGGGCCTGGGGGGGCGGGGAGGAAGCTGCTGGAGGAGAAATTTTATTCTCTGCATTCAGTTCCTTTTTTTGTCCTTTAAGAATGTGTCATGTTTTGGGGAATTGAGCTTGATTTTCCTTGCTGCAGCATGCGGCCCCATGAAGTGATTGCATAATAATAGTGATGATGGGGTGGTATTTATTTAATGTTTAATATGTGAGGCAAGCACTGTGCCAAGCATAGGAGTAAATACAAGGGAATCAGATCAGATTCAGTGCCTGCTCCTCATGGGACTCATGCACTTAAGAGGAAGGGAGACAACTATTTTACCCCACTTTAAAGATGCAGTAACTCTGTCAAGGAAAGGTTAAATGACTTATCCAAGACCACACAGCAAGTCAGTAGTAGATTTGGAATTAGAACTTGGTCTTTGGGCTCCTGGGTCTAAGCATTATCCATTTTCTTTACCTATAGGCCACATGAAAAGAGCATAGCAGATGAGCCAGGAGCATTCTGTATGAAGTCAGTTCTGCTCTGAGCACCTGAAAATTTCATTCATTCATTCGTATTTATTAGGTGCTTACTATATGCAGAGCACTGTACTAAACACTTGGGAAAGTACAACAGTTGACATTCCCTACCCTCAATGAGTCTAGAAGATGAGCCTTAGTTTCCCCAGCTACAAAGTGGTCAATGGTGGAAAGAGCATGAGCTTTGGAGTTAGAGGTCATGGGTTCAAATCCTGGCTCCACCAATTGTCAGCTGTGTGGTTTTGGGCAAGTCACTTAACTTCTCTGTGCCTCAGTTCCCTCATCTGTAAAATGGAGGTTGACTGGGAGCCCCACATGGGACAACCTGATAACCTTGTATCTACTCCAGCACTTAGAGCAGTGCTTTGCACATAGTAAGCGCTTAACAAATACCATTATTATTATTATTATTATCCATTTAGGTTTGAGGACATGCTGAGGATCAAATCCTTCAAGTAGAAAGTTAGAGTTGTTTTTAATGGTCTTTGTTAAGTGCTTACTATATGTCAAGCACTGTTCTGAGAGCTGGGGTAGATATAAGTTAATCAGGTCAGACACAGTTCTTGTCCCGCTTGGAGTTCACAGCCTAAATAGGAGGGAAAATGGGTACTGAATCCCCATTTGGCAGATGAGGAAACTGAGGCACAGCTAAGTTGTTACTTGCCCAAGGTCTTACAGGGGAGCTGGGATTAGAACTCCCAGGCCCATGCTTTGTCCACTATTCCTCCCTGCCTCCCTCTAGGCAGAGCAAACTTAAACCACAGTCATCACATAACTTCTGAATGAACAGAAACAACAACTTTCCTACAGTAATCAGGAAAAACCTTCCTTCCCTACAGAGAGCTGATCTTGTTCCTCTTTGTTAGTGACCAGCTCTCAATTCCCTTCCTACAAATCATTCCCATATAAGGGAGGGACTAAATATTACCTTCACAACCCAAGAAATTAGTATTATAATATATGTACAGTTTCTTATTTTTGTCCTTTATGTTCAACGCTGATTCTTCAAGAAGTGTGATGCATTCTAAGAAAGTCAACATGGCTGAAAGATGAACATGAAAATGCCCACTTTCTTCCACTTTCTTCCACTGGGGAAGCAGCATGGCTCAGTGGAAAGAGCGTGGGTTTTGGAGTCAGAGGTCACGGGTTCAAATCCCAGCTCCGCCACTTGTCAGCTGTGTGACTTTGGGCAAGTCACTTAACTTCTCTGGGCCTCAGTTCCCTCATCTGTAAAATGGGGATTAAGACTGTGAGCCCCCAGTGGGACAACCTCATCACCTTGTAACCTCCCCAGCACTTAGAACAGTGCTTTGCACATTGTAAGCGCTTAATAAATGCTATTATTATTATTATTCCACCCCATTTCTCTGTGTAGCTTAAAGCTTCACATATATGTGGTTGTTACCAAACATTTGGTATCTTAGAGGAAAGGTGTTCTAATCATTTAAAACAGAAGTTCATTATTAAATTCAGAGGCCTATATTTTGTTTCTGATATCAGGCATAGATTAGTATGCATGGAAATTATGTCTAAACTGAATTTTTGATACGATTTAAAGAATTTCAGCATGATTCAAAAATATATGTAGTTATATACAGCTTGACAATACTTTACATACATTCCTTAGGGAATTCCTGCCCGTTCACTGTTCTTTACTACAGCAGTTAAAATTTCATCAGAGCCATTCTACCTTTTGATTGTGAAAAAATCGTGAGTATTACATTTTGAATGTGTATGACTATTTGTGTAAATGATGGCTCACAGAAAGGTTTAAGCTGTTCTTATTCAACCTAATAATCATTGTGTTTTCCAAAGTTATATCTCGTTCTTGGAATTCACAGATGATCAAGTGTCTGATGGAGCATGAGGCCCACCTTCAGCATGGATTAGAAATCCTGCTTTCACCAGGCACTGGAATTTGGCTTTTCAAAGAACTCTAGCATCAGTTCTGCTGTCTGTGCACTCAATTTTAATGTCAATTGCTAAATGTTTCTTCAGAGTGCTACACACCTGATGGGTTGTGAGTGTGTGTGTGTGTGTTGGTGGAGGCAGTGAGATGCCACTGAATACATGTATCAGCAGGAATACTAACTAGGTACTTAGATTTTTGTTGGAAGAGAGCAAACAATTATTACCTCAGAGATGAGATGGCTGAAACATGTCCACATTCTCAAAATCTAACACCCTCTGGAGATAAACTTCTCTTACTTCCAGGAAAGGAAGCTTTTTCTCTATTCCCCTGCTAAGCATTATTAACTGAAGAGTGAAGCTTTTGCAGTGTGATCAAACAAAGCAGTCTGCTATGCTAAACAGGTGAAACAAAAAACAGACTTTGTTGAATGTGGTTTATCCACATTCCTTGATTTGTATTCCACATTTTGTATATTAGGGGCACTTGTTAAATGCTAAATGATGCAGCTATTTAGCCTATTTAAGTACTGCCTTGGAGTCATATCTTTTTTCTTCTATTATTCGACTGAAAAATACGGCAAAAATTTGTATCGTAGTATTTTGGGCCTGAATAAGCTAGACTGGCTGCCTAAATTGATCAGATTCAATTGGTAATTGCCTAATGTCTGTTTCACTTTGGGGTTTGAAGACTCAGGTCCACATAAGAGTAAAAAACTTTATTGCATTAAGCTATAATAGATGCAATTATAGCTCAAGATTTGAGGTCGAAATTTTCAGATGGTTCAACTTCTATTTTTGTGAGATCCGACCAAAAGACAGGAGCACAAACACTTTCTGAAGGAAAGTGTCAATTATAAAAACTGGTCTTTCAAAGGAGCAAAGGCTACAAAAGCAAGCAAAATCCTGGATGCCACAAACCATTTTATGGAACATCTTGTTCTATTAGGTTAGGATGGACCTGGATGTTTTGCATTTATTTAAATCATTTCCATTGATTCAGAGACTGTGGTTCTACAATCAGTCAGATAGGAGCTATTTTTCCTGGTCTGAAGAAGAAACAAATCTGAGAAAAAAACCAAACACACTCAAAAATAATATCTTAGCTATGATTCATTTCATAGAAATGGTAACTTCTGGTGGCACAATTGTTTCCAATGTGTAAATAAATGCCTGAGTCCTGAAAGCTTTGTCCTTTTGAAGAATTTCAAACCTAATAGGACTGGAGAAGGTACTCTTGTTTTTCCTGACCTTTGTAAATTGATTGCATTGACCATTATCACAAAGCAAGCTACCTCATCATTGGAAACTTACTGGGGTAATGGCTTGGGCTAGTCATAGTAGAAGGTAAGTTCCTCCAAAGCAGGAATGATGTTTACTAACTCTACTGTACCCTCCCAAATGCTTAACACAGTTGCTTGTACACAGTAAGCACTCAAAAAATACCATTTGAGTATTCCATGGTGTATTCCTTTAGCACACACTGAATGTAATCACCATATTAAGTCCTCAAGAGAATACAATTCATTCATTCAATCGTATTTATTGAGCGCTTACTGTGTGCAGAGCACTGTACTAAGTGCTTGGGAAGTACAAGTTGGCAACATATAGAGACGGTCCCTACCCAACAGTGGGTTCACAGTCTAGAAGGGGCAGACAGAGAACAAAACATATTAACAGAATAAAATAAATAGAATATGTACAAGTAAAATAAATAGAGTAATAAATTGGTTCAAACATATATACATATATACAGGTGCTGTGGGGAAGGGAAGGAGGTAAGGCAAGGGGGAGATGGGGGAGAGGAAGGAGGGGGTCAATACATAGACGTGTGTCCTAATAACAAGAAGCCTACACTCTACTGGAAGACAAAAAAAAATTATTACAACTGTGTTGGTCTAGATCTCCTTAGATATTAAGTTTAAAGACAGCTGTTAATACTGGCTCTGTAGACTACTGGTTTGTTCATGACCTTGTTCAGTGAATGATTCAGTGATGAGTGATGACTAAGATCTTTTTTTGACTTGAAGAATCCTCCTCTGGACAGAGTTTTCAATAGGAAGTTCTATTTAGCTGCAATGCCTCTCCAGGCCACCCTGCTTCATTGTGCCTTAATAAAAATTATAACTATGGTATTTGTTGAGTGCTTATCATATGCCAAGCACTGTTCTAAACTCTGGAGTAGTTACAAGGTAATCAGGTTGTCCCACGTGGGACTCACAGTCTTAATCCTTATTATGCAGATGAAGTAACTGAGGCACAGAGAAGTTAAATGGCTTATCTAAGATCACACAGCAGACAAGCCAGGATTAGAACCCACGTCCTTGGACTCCCAAGACCGTGCTCTTTCCACTAAGCCACACTACTTCTCTAGCCTCACAATAAATATCTGTTTGGACCCTCCACCCTTGTCCCATCTCTAAATCCATTCCCAACGATGGACCAGTGTGTCTTCCCTTCTTCCCTTCCTGCTCTCATTATTCCCGAAGGATGCTTTAGCCCACTGGGTCTTGACATCATTGAAATGACTGTCATTGATTGTTGAAATAAATGATTGCCTACAGTTCAAAAGTCACAGAATCCAATCATGCTCACCAAGTCAGGCCAGCTTCCCTCTCTTCAAATGCAGCCCAGGACTTCAGCAGGGTGGAGAGGGAAGGGTGGGGAGAGTTCCAGACTCTTGGCCATTCAAACTTGCTTCTCTCTCCTGCTGGTTTCCACAGCGATAGCACTGATTGCTTCATTGCCAACAACTGCTCAAGGCTCCGGGACTGGAGAAGGTACTCTTAATGACTGCTTCATTGCCAACACCTGCTCAAGGCTCCAGGAGTGTACAAGAAGCTCCATGACCTCAATAAATGGTTTTTATTAAGCACATACTGAATACAAAGCACTCTACTAAGTGCTTGGGAGAGTACAAATGAAATAGGACACAAGGCATTAATAATCTAATGAGGGAGGTAGACAGACATAAACTACGTACTGATATTGAGAGCGGGCAGAGGAACAGAATGTAACAGGCAGTAGGACAAATATGACACGACAAAGCAGCTGAATTTTTTTGAAAAGTCTATAATGATCTCCCGCTAATTTGCATTTAGATCACCTCTCTATCCTGTGGAATCACCAAAGTAGTGCTACCTGGAAAATAACCCAGAGCTTAGAACAGTGCTTTGCACATAGTAAGCTCTTAATAAATGCCATTAAAAAACTGTGGCCTAGTGGTAAAAGCGTGGGCCTGCCTGGGAGTCAGGAGCCCTTTGTCCTAATCCTGCCTGCCCCACTTGATATGTGACCTTGGCCAAGTCATTTAGCCTTTATGTGTTTTCATTTTCTCTTCTGTAAAACTGGAGATTAAAAAAAAGTTCTCACTCCCCCTTAGACTGTGAACCCCATGTGAGGCAGAAACTGTGTCCAATCAGCTTAGTACAGGGTTTGGTATTAAAAGTGCTTAAATGCCAGATTATTATTATTATCATATCATCCTATGTAATCTGAAAAAATTATGGATTTCCTCATTTAACTTCAGAACTGAGTAACACTGGGACAATAATAATAGTTGTGGCATTTAAATAGTCACTATGCGCTACGCACTCTACTAAGCACTATGGTTGATGCAATAGAATTAGATGTTAGTCATTGCCACCTCCCTTATTATAGGATTCAAATTCACAACCTCAGTAATTGCTTTTAAATTCAGTTTCCTTTCACAGTGAGCTCAACATCATCCACTCTCTAGTTTCCAGAGTTGTCAGATGGTGGACTCAAGTCCTCAAGAAGAAATAGGTCATGGGAAAATTGTAAATAAGGGTCTGGATCCTACTCTAAAATACATTCCATTCTCTAATTGTAGTGGCTGGACCAATCCAGCGAATCTGGTATTACCTATACAAAATATGATGACTCTTTAAAGTAAATGAACGATAGTTATTTTAGTGGCACTAATTATATAAAACAGAAGCCAGTGCCCAACTAGATGGCAGCTATGTGGCTGTCTAGAATTGATAGCTTATTCAAATCAGAACTGAACTCACAGTATTATTTCGGTGGATCCACACATGTATCCACACCCACTACAATAGTATTGTCTTAACTATTACCCAATTTCAGACATTTTGTAGATGCTGTTAAAGTGTTTGTGTTGCCAAAAAAAACAGGAACCTAAAAGAACTCCCCAAACCATAAATTTCATTCTACTTTCAGTGACAAACCAGCCATATGAAATCTCTAAAACAATATAGCTCCAGGATGGATGGATTCTAGCCAGGATTTAATAAAAAAAATTATACATATGGTTAGCAACCCCCCAACTCAATTATTTGCAAATTCCTGAGAGAAAAGCAATTCACTCTAGACTCTGAGACGAGCCAATGTAACACTAATACTAAAGAAAAATAAACCAGCTAAGGAATGTCTACCCATACCAACCAATATCTTCCGGATTGAATCCAAGATATTGGGTTGACGTTCTGGCTAGAAGATTAGAAGATTAATCTAATGGTGTGAATCAAAGGGTAGAACCTCATTGAAGAACATAGAATTATTAATAATTTTATTACTGCATGCCTCACATCTCAATTACCAGCCTGGACAAAGAGCAGCAGATGTTTCATTAGAGGTTAAGAAGAGAATATGAGAGATTAAATGCCATCTATGTTGAATTTTAGCAAAAACAGTTCTGGGAGAAATGATCAAATGTCAAGGCAGTTTTCCCATGGGGCTTGAACATGGTTTGATTCCCCACACAGTGATAATTTCCTCCTTACAGATACACTCACACATCCTGAAAGGAAAAAAAAACACCATAATGCAAGGTTGAGCCCATGTATCTGTATTTACATATAACGTGTAAAGATATGGTTATTCTGGATGATTGAGTTTCTGCTTCAGAACTGAGCCAGACACATGCAGAAAGCAGAACTGAGACTTGCTAGAGAAAGCAGGATTGTCAAATATAACAGAAGACTGGGAGTCAGTGGACCAGGGTTCTGATCCCGACTGCCACTTGCCTGCTGTGTGACCTTGGGCAAGTCACTTAACTTTTCTGTCCTTCAGTCAGTTTCCCAATCTGTTAAAAAAAAAAAGATCCTACTCACATGTCTCCTTAGATTGTGACCTTATGTCAGACAAGGACCTGCTTGATCTGTTTATATTGCATCGACCCAGTATCTAGTACTCTGCTTGGCAAATATTAAATGCTTAACAAATCCTGCAATTATTATTGTCTTATTATTGTTATTATTGATGTTTTACCTGCACACTCTATTTGTTGACCCCACAAAAATTTAATTCAGTAAGACGTGAAGGCCTGTAAACTGTCCTTCATACACTGGGATGTTTGGAAAAGTTTGGTAGCAACATGAAGTCTCAGTTATTTCTCTAGCACTCTAATGATAATAGATGTGGGTTTTAAGTGGTTACTATGAACTAAGGGTTGGGGTATATACAAGATGATAAAGTCCAGATACAGTCCCTATGGTACATAGACTGTGTCCTACCTGATTACTTCGTATTTACCCCAGAGCTTAGAATAGTGCTTGGCACAAATTATATGCTTAAAAAATACGATAAGACAAAACCAAGGCCGGGGGAGAAGCCTGTGAGAAACGGAGGAGTGGCCAGAGAGATAAAAGGAGGACAGGAAAGGACACTGTCAGCAAAGCCAAGGTGGGATAATGTTTCTAGGAGAAGGGGGTGGTCCACAATGTTGACAGAGACAATTATATTTGGCAAGAAGGAGATCATTGGTGACCTTTTAAAGGGCAGTTTCTGTGGAGGCAAGGGGCGGAAACCAGGTAAGGTGATAATATTTGTGGTGTATTTTGAAATATTCCATTGACAAATTCCATTTTTGTTATGGACTGACAAAATGCTGTTACAGAAAGGGATGTTCATTCAATAGAATACATTTCTCAAAAGAGAGACTACGTTTTAAGGATGAAATTTAAGAACAGCCTCTCAACAAGGCTCGATTGTGCTCCTGAATGATAACCAAGATTTTTATTCACTGGCCTTCCTATAAGGAGCTCAAAGCCTCTGGATAGCATTACCTCAACCCCTTGCAAATCCCCATGTGATTGGGAAGTGCCAAGATGCAGAGGTTAAGTGAGATTACATTTCTGGTCACATAGAAGTGAAGGGAGAAATAGAAAACATAAAGCAATGCACAATCAGTCTCTGGACTCAGATTTTGAGATCATTCTCACACAATTCCACTCTCCCCTTTGAAGGTAATAATGGCAGTTGAGGCCAGCATTTTGTAAGAGTCCTGGGGCATCTGGTAACTTCAGTTTGCTAAATTCATGCTGGTACATAACCTTGGTCTTCTTTAGGCTCAGTGTCAATTCATCCACTTAGGCTGTGAACCCATTATGGGATAGGGAATGTGTCTGACTTAATTATCTCTTGTCTACCCCAGCACTTATTATCTACCTAAATCATTCTATTCTCCTGTCCAAGACCAACCCACACCTCACTGTAGTGGAGAGATGAAAGAACCAGAAGCAGGGGGTGCCTGCTGGATCTATGCAATCACTGGTGTAGGTTTATGAGCAAAGAAGGAGTGGGAGATTTAACATGCTGGATGCAACCAGAAGAAAGTCTGAAAATAACTGTTTAACAGGGGAAGCAAATATTGCAGAGGCTACTGAGGTGGCTACCTTGGCAATTGCCTTCTGGACTATGGTGCTACAGCATAGGGTTGGCGATCTGCATGGTCACTTTAGCTATAAATGGGTTCTAGGTGTAAAATTCCGACATACACTTTGTAAGATACGGCACCCCTGCTCAGTTACTTGCCTGTTGCTCTTGTACCAGCAAGAACATAATGGACAGGAGCAAGAAAATGGAAATGTGCTGTTCGAACAGCTAGCAGTGCAATCATTTCTTTGCATATGATCTTCATCCCATTGTCATCATCATCATCATCAAGTCTGAAATTGAAAAAAAATAAAATCCAGGTTGTGCATTAGGTAAAATGCCTAATAGAGAGAAGGATGCTTTGATCTTGAAGCATTTATAACAAATCAGAAAATGTGAGAAGAAAGTTGTGGCACTTAATGAATTTATTTCCATTCTCTTTACTTTTTTATGGTATTTGTTCAACAATCATATGCTCCAGGCACTGTACTAAGCACTGGGGTAGATACAAGATTATCACATTGATAATCTTTCATATTTGCCTTTTCTCTTGAATGTTTAATCATTCATTCTGATTATTTGTGATTATTTTTCTGTCGTTCCCCCCGTCCATTAAATTCCAAAGTCCTTGTGGGCAGGAAATGTGTCCCTTCTTTATTTTATTCTTCCCAAGTGCCAGATAGTGTGCACTGCAATAAATGGGAGCCCAATGAATACTAATTCTACCACAACTAGGGAAAGATTCAATTGTGTTGAAGGTAGACAGAACAATATTGCAATGATTATGTATGGCTCTGCTACACCTTGCGTGGTGGGCCTCAGAAATTGTGTAGGACAGGGACTGTGTCTGACCTGATTCTGTTGTATCTGTCCCAGCATTTAGTGCAGTATTTGGCACAAAACAGACACTTAACCAATACCACAATGATCATTCATTGAACCTTCTGTTAAATGTGAATAGGAATAGTTATCCACACGGCAGAATGCAATTCATACCATTTCCATGAAGTTCTTTGAGAATTCCAGTGTTTGGAGAGCTCTGGAGAAGGACAGAGCTTCCTTAATATTTGCCTGAAAGATTTCATTAGTATGAAAATCTCCCTAAGTGGACACAACCAAAAGTGCATTTCCCAAGAAATAAAAATCATGAGTTGTACAGAGTGAAAGAGAGGCTCTCCACACTCACTCGTTCACTGCCACCCTGAAATAAGAATATTTGGAAGATTTCAAATTCTCAGTATTTCACCATTCTGTAGTATGACCCAGAGGGAAAGAAAATGTTCCTTCACAAATCTACAACAAAGCTGAAGAACCTACTAATATATTGAAATTAAAGAAAAACAATTTTATGGCAATAATAAACATAACCATGGTGTTCCAGAGGGTCGGTCTCAACCTCCCATTTCTTGGCTGGGAAGGATTTACATAATTAAGATGAATATCTTTCCTTAGAAGTTTTCCCCCATCTAGATTCCTCTAAATACCTATGAAAAATGGCAAGACTCTGGCGACTGTTTCAGTTTAGTTAGTTTTGTGAAAAATTAGCTTGCAAACAATGGCCATTTATAAAATTTTCTTCACATGGTAAGAAGAATTTTCTGGGCTTCTCTGGCAACAGCCCCTTGACCAACTCAGCACATACTGGTGACTTTTCATGACGTTCCTTCTTCAGTTTAACTGTGTCCTGACTCTTGCTCGCTGAAGATTTTTTCTCCCCTCAAGCATTCCAATTTTAATTGGAATCTCTGCTTAGAATTACGTCCTGTTCTGTGCCACTGTGCATATCCACAGTATAGACTTGGAATACTGCATGCCTAATGGATCTGGAGATGGTACAGAAAAGGGCTACCAATATGATGAAGGGAAAAAAGCTTCTTCATGAAGTCTGATGGAAAAAATTGGTGCTCTTGAGTCTCGAATGATGAATATGAGGGAAGATGCGATTTAAGTTTAAGAAATCTTGTTGGGTAGGACCAGGGCAAGAATGCAATTGATGTTCAGAACATCTCACACCAAAGGACCAAGGGCAATCAACTGACTGTTCCTTCAGGTATTCTGTTGCCTCTGTCAATCAATCAATCAATCATATTTATTGAGAGCTCACTGTGTGCAGAGCACTGTACTAAACGCTTGGGAAGTACAAGTTGGCCACAGAAAACTGGGGTGAATGTTTGATCCATTAATGGCCTTGCTAATATTCTTATTTGGTTGGCATTTAAAGTGCAACAATCCCTACATAAGTACAGAGGATGGAACAACAGCAAAAAATACTGGCATTGGGGTTTTTTTTGGCTGGATATTATTAACAAATTGTGAATAATATCATGGTACTTTCAGAGAGAGTCATAATGCAAAAGACAAAGGGGAAAGAAAGTTATAGGCACCCCTAAGCAACACTAGTTCCTAATTTTATTACTTAAAGGAAAATGGACTCCACCTTATTAGCAAAAAGAATGTCCTAATCGCACGAGCTATTTCTTTATCTTGAGACACGGGTCAGAAAGATCCTCTCTCACCCCACATTTTTTCTCAAGATTAATTTACTTTTTAAAATTACAAAGTCCCTTGGGATTTGACAAATGGTTTTGAATTTGGTGATGGTGTGTCAGAAAGTACTGGTTGTCATGGGGATTTTTGTCAAATTGTTCTTTGAATTTTTCTGAGGAGTTGTAAGCAATTTGCAAATGCTTCTAGATGGTGTCATGAAAATTACCTGAAGTGAAAATTGAAATTAAAGACAATTAAGTTAGAGAATAATAAATTATGTACTTATTTGAGTCCATGTGTGTGTGTTTGTATGTGATTGTTATGAATATGTTATCCATCTTTTAAAATAAAAAGACAAATGGTATCACTCTCTCCCACTATCATAATGGAACTTGTTTTACCCTGGAAAGAAGAATGCAGAGGGCTCCGGATAACAGCTAGGATTAAATTCCAGAAGCCATCAGTGATCAGACCAAAGACTTAAGGGAAAAATGAATGTAGTGAACCTGGGTCTTCACCCTTACCCGAGACCCCCATTTTTTAAGAGGTTCAACAATGCTAGGGTGGTGATAGCATGGGTAGCAGGGTGGCTCAGTGGAAAGAGTATGGGCTTTGGAGTCAGAGGTCATGGGTTCAAATCCCAGCTCCGCCAATTGTCAACTGTGTGACTTTGGGCAAGTCACTTAACTTCTCTGTGCCTCGGTTACCTCATCTGTAAAATGGGGATTAAGACTGTGACCCCCCTGTGGGACAACCTGATCACCTTGTAACCACCCTGGCACTTAGAACAGTGCTTTGCACATAGTAAGCACTTAATAAAGCCTCCTCTCCGATCTCCCATCCTCCTGTCTCTCCCCACTTCAATCCATACTTCACGCCGCTGCCCGGATTGTCTTTGTCCAGAAACGCTCTGGGCATGTTACTCCCCTCCTCAAAAATCTCCAGTGGCTGCCAATCAACCTACACATCAGGCAAAAACTCCTCACCCTCTGCTTCAAGGCTGTCCATCACCTCGCCCCCTCCTACCTCACCTCCCTTCTCTCCTTCTATAGCCCAGCCCGCACCCTCCGCTCCTCTGCCACTAATCTCCTCACCGTGTCTCATTCTTGCCTGTCCCGCTGTCGACCCCCGGCCCACATCATCCCCATGGCCTGGAATGCCCCCAATCCCTCTGCACATCCACCAAGCTAGTTCTCTTCCTCCCTTCAAGGCCCTACTGAGAGCTCACCTGCTCCAGTAGGCCTTCCCAGACTGAGCCCCCTCCTTCCTCTTCCCCTCCTCCCCCTCCCCATCCCCCCTGCCTTACCTCCTTCCCCTCCCCACAGCACCTGTATATATGTATATATGTTTGTACGTATTTATTACTCCATTTATTTATTTATTTTATTTGTACATGTTTGTTCTATTTATTTTATTTTATTAATATGTTTTGTTTTGTTCTCTGTCTCCCCCTTCTAGACTGTGAGCCCATTGTTGGGTAGGGACCGTCTCTATATATTGCCAACTTGTACTTCCCAAGCGCTTAGTTCAGTGCTCAGCACACAGTAAGCGCTCAATAAATACGATTGAATGAATGAATGAATAAATGCCATCATTATTATTATTACGGGTAACTTGAAATGCCAGGTCTGGGGTCAATACGTGACCCTGAAAACCATATTTACTGAAAACTGTGATGGTAGTGACGATCTCGGGGTCTCTTGTGGAGAGCAAAGGGCAAATCTGAGACTTCAGAACCGACAACTTTTTTTAATGGTTTTACTAGGCACCAAGTTCTGTACTAAGCACAGGGGTAGATACAAGATAATCAGCTTGGGCACAGTCCCTATCCCATTTGAAGCTCACTCTCTAATTATAGCACTCATACTCGCTCTCACTCTGACCATGTGGTGTTCTCACTGAGTTATAGATGGCAAAATGTGAGCTGGGGAATGTCTAAGTGAAGCACACTGCACAGTGCCTAGGAAAGTTGTTGATGTGTAAGGGAAATTTATGGCCAAAATGTCAGCTTTATAATGCCAGTACTGGATGCTGTTTGCACCATAACTCAGTAAAGAGTTGTTTTGGAAGCCACTGCAGTCTTTGCCATCCACATTAGCCAACCATTTCTCAGGATTCCTGATGGGCCAAAGCATGTTAAGGAATGCTTCAACCAGAAACAGTCACCATGGCTACTGTACTCTCGCAAGCGCTTAGTTCAGGGCCTTGCACACAGTAAGTGCTCAATAAATACAATTGAATGGATGAATGAATGGCACAGACTCTGTAGGTATTCCCCAATTGTAGAGGCATAAGCTCCTTTTGAGCAAGGTATTGCACAAAGATTAATATATGTAAAAGGGCTCAGTATTTGAGGACGTGGATAGGAATCAATCAAAGGTATTCATTGACCACTTACTAAGTGTACAGCCTAATACTAAGCACTTGGGAGAGTATGTTACAACAGAGGTGGCAGAAATGTTCCCTGCCCACAGAGCTTATGGTCTAGGAACTTCCAGTTTATGGGATAGGAAGAAAATTAATGGCAGTTTCTGTATTGATTAAAGTGTTTGGAAATGGAGGGATAAGTCTAAGGAGGCTTCTGGGAGAAGGTGAATAATTAGTAAATACTTACAGAAGTATAAGGTAATGATTTAGTAGTAGGAGAGGGTGGAAACATTCCAGACAAGGGGAAGGCATGTGTGATGGGCCATTTATGACATATCTCGCAGTATCGCAGTCAAAAAATGCGATCCAATTTTTCCTCTACTGGGGGTGAAATGATAAAGGCTCTTTTGTAGACAGAAAAGGAAATAGCCTTTTAACAGGGAGAAGCTAAACAGCGTTCCATGACTGAGAAGGGGCGAATATTTACATTCAAGTTGTAAATCTCTCAAATTCCCCAGATCCTAACAGAAATATTGACCCAACCGCAATTTGAACTCAGGATGTACTGCTATAATCCTACATCTGACATTTCCAGATGAGCAAACCATCAATAATAACATTACTTCGCACCTTCCACAGCAGGTTAAACCAAACAAGTCCAATTAAAGGTACATGCAAACAAAATGAAAAGTAGAGGAATTAGAAGAAATTATTATGCCCCCCAGCATTCCAGAATATGCAAGCATCTTTCGTTGGAGTACGGGTTAGGGCTGTTAAACTCTAACAGCTTAGCCTCGTGCTAAGGCAAAACCCTCCATAACCTGCGGGCCATAGTCCTGAAGACAGGAGAGCTGAGAAACACCAGGTGGGCTGTAAGAACAGATAAATGGTGTGTAGCTTAGCGA
Source organism: Tachyglossus aculeatus (assembly GCF_015852505.1). Taxonomy (NCBI): domain Eukaryota; kingdom Metazoa; phylum Chordata; class Mammalia; order Monotremata; family Tachyglossidae; genus Tachyglossus; species Tachyglossus aculeatus. Next base: position 34,670,485 of record NC_052084.1, read on the forward strand.
GCGGAGGACATGAGTTAGAGTTTATAGGATTAAGCGACCCTGTAGGTTGTGTGCAGCAAGATCAGGGGAAGCTTTAGAAGTTGAAAGGAAAAACCTTGAACTTGACTGTGCTTGACTGCGAACCAGTGAGGCGAGTAGAACTTCGAGGGGGAACGCAGAAATTCTTTGGATGTGTCACTTCTGGGCTGCGGTTCTACCAAAAGCCCTCGTGAGGTCAAAATGTCCCAGAAGTGTTTGTTTTCATTAAGAAAAATGAAGAAGTGCTAAAAAAAAACCATATCTGATCAACTCGACTGAAGTGGCTGCAACATTCTGAATTTTCCTAAACCCAGGCTGGAGTTTGTCGAGAGAGAGTAAAATGAGTCAGATCGAAAAGGGAATGTTAATACACAACTTGTTCTGGCAGACAAGAAAAAAAGAAAAAATTATGAGAAAAAAATCTACCCGTAAGACCGGGGTGTATAATATAAACTAAAAAGTTATTTGCAGAGGACTGTAGAATGGGATTGTTTAAGACTAGGGTACGACGGGAAATGTTAGTATGAAATTTGCCATTTGGGCAATGTAAGACCTTGATGATCTGTCCACAGAAGGGAATCAAACCTTTGCAAGATGCATTAACAACAAGGAGAGATCAGACCCAGAAATGTCTGCTTCGCGTTGCAAAGAGGGAATGTTAAACTTAAAAGACATGAGGGATTTTTTTTTTTTAATTTTCATTAATGGCATTTGTTAAATACTTACTATGTGCCAAGCACTATAATAAGTGCTGGGGTAGATACAAGCTAATCAGATTGGACAGAGTCCTTGTCCCACAAGGGGCTCAAAGTCTTATTCTTCATTTTACAGATGAGGTAACTGAGACACAGAGAGGTTAAATGGCACGCCTAAGGTCACACAGCAGACAAGTGGTGGAGTTAGGATTAGAACCCAGGTCCTTCCGACTCCCAGGGCTGTGCTCTATCCACTGGGCCACACTGCTTCCCTATAGGTAGAGCCAGGATGACTGGGAAAGATCTATTCTGGGCCAGTCAAGACACAACATTTCGAACAGAAAGTAGAAGAGTACATAACTGTAACCCCCAGGCAAGTCTTCCCCGAGTTGTCAGGCAATTAACTGCTGGGACAGGAAATGATTATCATAGAAAATCCAAGATTGGGGAGTGACCACCTCTGGTCATTTGAGATGCTCAGTCCCTTGTTTTAATAATGATAATAATAATAATAATAATAATAATACTGGTATTCGTTAAGTGCTTACTCCGAGCCAGGCACTGTACTGGGATTGATACAAGCTAATTGGGTTGGACACAGTCCCTGTTCCACAGGGGGCTCACAGTCTTAATCCCCATTTGACAGATGAGGTAACTGAAGCACAGAAAAGGGCAGTGACTTGCCCAGGTTCACACAGAAGACAAGTAGCAGAGCCAGGATTAGAATCCACATCCTTCTTACTGCCAGGCCCATGCTCTATCCACTAGACCATCCTACTTCTCCTCTTTGTACCATGAGAGAAAGCAAGGAGTAGTGGGAAAATAAGGGACTCTTGCCTTCCCTGATCTTGAGTCATCCACAGCAGAGCTGCGGTCTCGGGAAGCATGTGAGTTGGAACATGATGGATCAGGAGTCTTCCTTGGGGGCAGGGGGAAGGGGATACAGAACTGGCCAGGCATGATATGGGATGGGGCAGGGATCAGATCTATGCCTTCTCTCCTCCACCATGTTCCCAATCCCCTTCCACCCTCCCTGCATCTGCCTAGCTCTGGTCCATCCCCTGACTTAATGGTATTTTAACGGAGGTATTTGTTAAGTGCTTACTATGTGCCAGGCATTGTACTATCTTTCTAGACCTCTGGGCCAGAGGCTCCTCACTCCTGCCTTCCTTGATAATGATAGTGGGGAGAGACTGGAAACCAATCCTTGCACCCAAGTGTGGGAAATGGAGGATGGAAGGGACTGCTCAAGCCTGGGGTGTGTCAGGAACAATGGGATGAGGTGGAGGGCAGGTCTGAGAATTGTGGGCTGAAGGAATACGTGAAGACCAGGTGACCTGAGTTGGGTTAATGATGACTCCTGGGGGAATGGTGGCACCCTTAGCTCTTATGTATTTTAGTCCCATCCTGGATACTTGCTTCCCCCGGAACATTCATTTATCCAGATATTTCACCCTGAGGCATTGCTGTTTCCTTGTTCTTCCTCCTGCTCCCCCTGCTTGCAATTAATTTTAACTCTCTTGATATATTTAGGAGATCTGAGTTATGATTCCAGCTCTTCCATCTTGGATGACTCCATTTTTCTGGGCCTCAGTTTCCTTATAAAATGGGACTCTACTATCCTTTTCCCCTAGAACGTGGGCCCCAGATGAGACAAGGAAACTGTAGCTCATCTATTTGACATCATGCCAGCATCTAGATAATCTCTAAATTGGATTTCTGCCATGGCTCTTAAATTGGGGATAATTTTGAGGACTTTAAAACATTTTGACATATCAAATGCTACCTGACTCTCTAGTGACATAATCTAGATAGACACTAAATGCTTATGAGGATTAATTGCACCCAACACATTCTGGGTCTAGAGGCAGAATCGTCTAGTGGGAAAAAATAACGGATCTGAGAATCAGGAGAACCTATCTTAGTTCCAGCTCTGCCCCAGCCTGCTGTATGACCCTGTGATTCAAACCTTTCTGGCCCTCTATTTCCTTACTTCTAAACTGGAGATGAAATATGTGAAAAGCTGCATGGCTTAGTGGAAAGTTCATGGGACGAGGGGTCAGGGGACCTGGGATCTAATCCCAGCTCTGCCACTTATTTGCTGTATGACCTCCAAGTAGTCATTTACCTTACTGGTGCCTCGTTTCCTCATCTGTAAAATGGGGATTAAATACCTGCTTTTCTTTCCCCTTAGACTGACAGCCACGTATGTCATAGTGACTGTGTCCTGAATTAGAATCTTCCCACATATTTTCAAGAGAAGCAGCACATCCTAGTAGCTAGAGCACAGGCCTGTGAGTCAGGAAGACCTGGATTCTAACCCCAGCTTGCCACTAGCCTGCTGTGTGACCTTGGGCAAGTCACTAAGAGTCGCAGTTATCTCATCTGTAAACTGGGGATTAAGACTGTGAGCCCCAGGTGGACTGCGTCCAATACAATTAGCTTATATCCAGCGCTTTGCACATAGTAAGAGCTTAATAAATGCCATCATATATATCTAATAAGCTAAACATAATAAGCTCATAGAGAAGCAGCGTTGCTCAGTGGAAAGAGCCCGGGCTTGGGAGTCAGGGGTCGTGGGTTCTAATCCCAGCTCTGCCACTAGTCAGCTGTGCGACTTTGGGCAAGTCGCTTAACTTCTCTGGGCCTCAGTTCCCTCATCTGTAAAATGGGGATGAAGACTGTGAGCCCCACGTGGGACAACCTTGATTACCTTGTGTCCCCCAGTGCTTAGAACAGTGCTTGGCACATAGTAAGCGCTTAACAAATACCAACATTATTATTATTATCTACCCCAAAGCCTAGAACAGTGCCTAGAAAAATACCATAAAAAAGAGTTCAGGCCTTCCAGAGTGGCAGGGCTCTATTTACATTCAGAGTTAACGTTGCCCTCACTAGCAGCGTGGCTCCATGGAAAGAGCCCGGGCTTTGGAGTCAGCGGTCATGGGTTCAAACCCCGGCTCTTCTAATTGTCAGTTGTGTGACTTTGGGCAAGTCACTTCACTCCTCTGGGCCTCAGTTCCCTCATCTGTAAAATGGGGATTAAGACTGTGAGCCCCCTGTGGGACAACCTGATCACCTTGTCACCTCCTCGGCGCTTAGAACAGTGCTTTGCACATAGTAAGCGCTTAATAAATGCCATTATTATTATTATTATAATTCTAAACCTTAGGATGGTTAACCAAAATAACTAGGCACCATGTTTGCTGCTTCAATATTATTTACTGTTCAAACCATTCTCTGGCACAATTGGCATTAATGAGGCCCAATGAGATTCAAATGAGGTGAAGTCTTATCTTGTTTTCAAAAGTTTTCTAAGAATTGCTCACAACTTTGATATTCATCATAGGGCTTGGTGCTTTGTGAGTTTGTTGTGTTTTGCTATTTCCAGAAACTCCCTCATAACAATCAGCTCATTTTAGCATTTTCCTTTGATATCTCACATCAACTAAAAGATGGGTCTGAACTTTTTATGTTAGTCTTTTCCGATCCCAACCCCATCCTCAGGTCTTTTTTCTTATTCCAATTCCTCTTTTCTGTCTAGCTCAAGGGCTTCCTTCACCCTTCCTGATCTACTCCCCACAAACAACAGCCTCCCTGCCTTCAGTGGCAAGAAATGGAAATTTAAAACGTTTCCGTGTCAAATGTGTTTCTATCTTCTAATAGAACTGCATTCAGCAGAGTTCAGGGGGACAGCAGCTTTCCTCAGCAGGGAGTGTTGTTTGGATTAATAGTAGGTGGGCGGTAGGGATTCTTTGATAAAGATGATCATTCAGACTCGATTAATGAAACAAGAGAAAATAAGACCCGAGCAGGTCCTTCAGCCTCTCGAGGATCTTTCCCAGGAGATGCTGGAAGTCCTTGTTTGAGTCGCCCCCCTCTCCAGAGCCTTGCCAAGAAAATAAGGGGTTAGAACATCCATTAACATCCCCAGGCTAAGAGCACCACGGGACCAGTTACACAATATACTATCGACTTTTTTTATTTGACTATGAAGATTAACTGGAAAGCACTGCTTCCTGTTTCTCACATCCCTTGTTAGTCAAAGCAACTTGTGAAAAGAATTCCGCTGGCAGTCAGTCAGTCACTGGTATTTATTGAGCACCTACTGGGAGCAGAGTACTTAACGTTCATAATTAGCAGCAGGTTGGTGTACTCCTACCGAGGCTCTCGATAATCTTGCTCCCGACTCTCAAGTTGGCACCTAAAACAGCACAGACGAAGCCAAAAATGGTACAGCAGCGGTTTCTGGTGTGCATTCAAAATACTGATGCTCTGTCTGGTTAACCTCTTTCTCCTCAAAGCATCTACTGTGGCCCCTTAAGGAGGGAGGACAGGTATTGAATTCACATTTTGCAGAAGAGAGAACTGAGGCACAGAGAAGTTAAGCAACTTGCCCAAGTTCAAAGAGCAGGCAAGTGGCAGAGCCGCTCTAATCCAGGACCTAGGCACCCAAGCCGTGCTCTTTCCACTAAGACACGCCGCTTTGAGTCATTCCTCAAAGGGAGGTTCAATCCATGGCATTTCTTGAGCGCTTAGTATATTCAGAGCACTGTACTAGGTGCTTGGGAGAGTACAACAGAATTAGCAGAAATGTTCCCTGCCCTTAACGCACTTACAGCCTAAAAGGAGGTATGGTTGGATAGCTAAGGTGTGCATTCTATATCTTGATTGTGGAAGGGAACAAACCTTAATGGGCCCGAGCTTCTTTCTATGTGGCAGCCAAGCAACGTGAGGCGGAGAATCTCGGGACAGTACCTGGCCGATGTAAAACTAGGTTAAGACCCACGAGTAATCGCAGCACAGCATGGTTTTACAAACAGGCACCTCTACCCATCTTGTGGAAGAGAGCCTGGGGTGATGACAACGGACAACAATGACTGGACACAGGGTCTTTCTTGACATTGTCTATTCAACTTGTTTATTATTTTCTTAAGTTGGTAAAAAGAGACTTTATGATCGGTGTTGAAGAAAGAGTTATTTGTGCTTGATACATTAAAGATACTGTCCAAAGCCAGTTTGTACTTGTGAAAGGATGGCCCCTGTAGGATTTCCTAGGCAAAGAGGGACAAGTCCAGCAAATTAAAAGCACATCTCTTCCCCCAAGTCCCCCGTGACTTCTCAACATCTAGAGGAAAATCATACACATAAGTAATTTATTGGTGCATGCATTTCACTTCAGCATACCGTGAGTAGCCTACTTCCTGGCTTACTCATCAGAGAACAGAAGGGCGATAAACCAGCATTATCTAAATCCAAACGAGGTGACTCACACCCAGTTTTCAATTGTCTTAAAACATTGATAGGAAGAGCAATTAAAATATCGACTTAAATAGTTCTAGCTAATGTAGAGTACAAGATGAGTATACAACATGATTCAACTAAGAGTGCTGACAAGCATTAAGCACCAGTTCATGTAAGCAAAGGCTCAGTCCCATTTTCAGAAAAGGTTTAGATCCAGATGGAACGAAACATGTCACTGTGTAGTTCAGTACTGAATGCAAAACACAAGCCAAGTGTGAAGACAGTGTGTTCTAAAAAGGGGGTGTAGAATAAAGCAAGGATGCTGTTTCTCCTGCCGGTTCATTCTTGTGAAATCCTGCTTTTCACTTGAGCTTGAGCTTTCTTCCCTCCCCTGAGTGCTAGTTTCTCAATAAAAGGTTTCAAGGTGCAATTTGTACATTCTTGTCATTACACTATCTCATCTCTTTCGGGAAGAGAGAGAGCATTACAATCAGCAATTACAACGTCGCTTCTTTTCCTCAATCGATACGCAATGCACGTACATGTAAATCCAAAAATCATAGCGATGATCAGGCGAACCAAACCTGCCCACGAGATGGAGGTGGAAGGAAATGCCATGCCTTTTGTGCTGTGTGTCTTCCCCAACCCTTCTCTCCTTTCCCTGTAAAGAGCTGTAGAAATTTTAAGGCAGATGAGGTATATTGCTGAAGGAAAAAAGTTCTGGAAAAAAAAAACTTTAATTCTGCCCTTCTACTCAAGGAAGATTTCTCAACTATAAATCTAGTGCTAGAAAAAAGCAGGAAAGACACCATTTAAATGTACCATATTATGTTTTCTAGTTCTAGAATGGCTTTTTTTGTACATTTAATTTTTAATAGAAAAAATAAGCACCTTAAGCTATGAACAAGAAAATAACCTCATTATTAGTGAGTTGGAAATCCAAACTGAATTAAGAACACTCATTCGGTCTCTTTCACTCACTCTCTCAAAGGCCAACGCTACTGATTAGAATTGTAAAGTGCTGTACTTGGTATAAACACTTGTATACACTGCCGACACTGAAAAATAACCCTCAAGCACATTGTATTATAGTTCCAAAAATATATTTACAGTCTATTACAAAGATTACAAATGGAGTGTCTATGTAATGGTTTTATGCTAATTAAAGGCTTTTTACAGATTTTCTTAAGGGACAAAAGAAAGCATTTTACTGAAATTATACTGATTTTTCTAATCAATCAAATGAAAATAAATAAAACGTCAAATAACACTGTACAGTGATCTAAAGGAAAAAAAAATATGTGGGGGGGCGGGGGGGGAGAAGGGAGGGGAAGTCAATCCATTTGAGTTTTTCTGTAGCCATCTTTGGTCCTAAATGTGGGAAAACACATTATGTAGCACTGAAAATACCTGTTCTTTTGTGATGCTCTGGAAGTAAAATAGAAAAATATAGTGCATATTCAATGTATTCAGAGCTCACTACACAGAAATGTGTGTACAAAACAAGACAGTATAAATAAAATTTACAAATTGTACAAAGGAACATTTACAGTTTTTTGTGGACGCCCACATTGTCAAATAAGACCAATTTATGCCCGACCCCTGGGATCTCTCCCTATTAAAATCAATAAAAACAGCCCAATTCTCTTTGGAAGTAGAACAATTTCCTTCTGGGGGTAGTTCATGATTTTCCTCATTTCTGAAAGCATGACTCATTTTGTATACATTCCTGCAATATCTATAAAGACACACTGAGTTATTGCTTATGGTAGTCTCACAAAAAATATACAAAAAATAAATAAAACGCTAACGCCATGCTGTTCCCCCTTGTCCTTCCCGGGTAGAAGGACTTCTTTCAGCAAATAAATTTCCTCCTCACTCAGCAGTCCCCGAATGATAAACTTCGTCAGTGTTTTGAGACTGCAAAATCTGTTTCAGAGGAAACAAATTAAAAAAAGTGAAAATTGTCGACTGCCCCATACATGAATCTTTAGATTTCTGATAGAAAACTTAAAATCTTGGCCCTCAACATTGGATACCATCATACATAACTGGGTATAAAATACAGACCCACTGTGTCTCTTAAATTTATTATTATTAAACTACTGAAAAATTTTGATGTGCTCAGATTCAACATATGAGGTAACCCTGGATCACGCTTCCTCCTTTGAAGGAAAACCCTCCAGCCAGGTTCTCAAACCTTGTATTTTAGGGTTATGGATCTATAATTTGAGAATTTCATACTCAATTCCATCCACTAAAACGATCCTGCAAATCACTTGTTAAAAGTGCCTCAAACATTTGGGGGATATTTATTGCTTTCTCTTTTACAGATAAGTGGTATCGTATGAACTTTACAAAAACAGTTTTTTTGTGGCTTTTTTTTTTAATACCAGAGCTCTTGGCAACTTGCATTTTCTTGACTCCCTGCCAATTAGCATACCGTAACAAAACAGCACTTAAACAGAACTTAAAATGGCACAGAAAGGATACCGATGTTCTGACAAATACATTTTTCACTCATGCTTTCTCATGATTCTAGGACTTCAGATTCCTTCAAAGGTACCCAGTGCAATAATGTGTCACAGAATTAACACTAAAAAGGTCCAAAGATATAAACAACTCACTAAAAGGAAGTCTTTATGAAGAATAAACACAAATGATTTTAAAAAAAGGTCCAAAATCGCAGACTTAAGGAAAATAGTTTGTTGAATTTAACAATAAGATCATGATTTTATTTGACAAATATATTCTTTCTTAAATTCTCTATGTACATTCTAAAAAGTCCAAAAGGTAAAAAGGAGGTTAGAGAGCTGAAGGTGTGTTTATGCTTTTCAGGTAGTACTTTGTTTAGTGTCACTGCTGTTCTGTTGCCACCACTGGTGGAGTGTATAATTAATTCCCTTTTTTTTTTTTTTGTAAATTCTGGTGGCACTTGGGAGTTCAAGTCTGTAGGTGCTTCTTGTACATTGTTTGTTTACTGCAGGAAGAACCCGGGAAATTAAGCGTCTTCTAGCAGAACTGCATGAAATCCGAAGGTCAGTACTGTTCTCTCAGTTTGTCCTTCCCGTCCCAGGGGAGGGACGTCGATCACACCTGGATCCCAGTGCCGTGTAAATGAAGCATTTGTGCTCTCATGGTTTGAATGCTACTCATGATTTTCTTTTGATGGCCCACCAATGTGATCCCTAAACTCATCACATCTCTGCAAAACAGAAACACATTGCCCATTGTCACTTATCCATCAGTGGGTATTTATTGGGTGCTCAGACTCTGCATGCAGTAAATGGTTAATAATTTCATTAATGAATTATTCTCCATCCCCCCACCTTCCCTCCTTCCCTTCCCCACAGCACCTGTATATATTTTTGTACGTATTTATTACTCTATTTATTTATTTATTTACTTTTCTTGTACTTATCTATTCTATTTATTTTATTTTGTTAATATGTTTTGTTTTGTTCTCCGTCTCCCCCTTCTAGACTGTGAGCCCACTGTTGGGTAGGGACCGTCTCTATATGTTGCCAACTTGTACTTCCCAAGCGCTTAGTACAGTGCTCTGCACACAGTAAGCGCTCAATAAATATGATTGATTGATTGATTAATAAATACAAGTGAATGACTGTAAGCTTTCTGTGAGCAGCGATTATATACCCACCATCCCTGCTGTACTTTCCCAAGTGCTTTGTATGCACTCTGCACACAGTACATGCTCAACAAATACCACTGACTGAGTGCTTACTGTATGCAGAGCACTGTTTTACACCTTGGGAGAGTTCAATTCAATAGAGTTGGATCCCTTTCATTGTGGAGCTTACAATGTAGTTGGGAAGACAGACATTTAAATACAGATAGGGGAAACGGCAAAGTAGAAAGATAATGGGCTGGGGTAAGTATCAAAAGTGCTTAAGAGGTACAGATTCAAGTGCATATGTTGGGTAGGGACTGCCTCTATATGTTGCCAACTTGTACTTCCCAAGCGCTTAGTACAGTGCTCTGCAAACAGTAAGCGCCAATAAATACGATTGATTGATTGATTGATGAGGAAGGGAGGGTGAAAAGGGTCACCTGACACGATGCTCCTTCACCAGCCCTTTTGTGAAATCATCTGCATTTTTCAACGGTCAGTCGGTTTCCCAAAGTTCCTACAACAATTTCATAGGAATGGTTCTCCTTGGGCAGGGATTCCATTACTAGTTCTCTAGTGGGAGGAAAAGGTTTCTCAAATATGTGAGAAGCAGCATGGCTCAGTGAAAAGAGCACAGACTTGGGAGTCAGAGGTCATGGGTTCTAACTCTGACTCTGCCACTTAGCAGCTGTGTGACTTAGGGCAAGTCACTTAACGTCTCTGTGCCTCAGTTACCTCATCCGTAAAATGGGAATTAAGACTGTGAGCCCCATGTGGGACAACCGGATTACCTTGTATTTACGCCAGCGCTTGGAGCAGTGTTTGGCACACAGAGCTTGACAAGTACCATTATTATTAAATATATGGGATGAATTTTAAAATTCACCTATCCTTTGATTTGAACTCATTGATGCACACAGGGGTATGTATGAAATCTATCATTGCTCTCTGATCAAAAGCTTCAGAGGGAACAAGTGACAGGATGTAAGAGAAAACAGTGCCAGGTGTTGCAAAGAAATTAAGCGTGACAAAGTGATGGCTTTTTGGGTGCACAACGTGGCCAAGCCTGTGGGTCCAACACTGGCCTTTTTGGGCACACGTGCACACAAACAGGGGAACTTCACAGTCACAGTCAGTGGTGTTTTCTTCAAATATGACGGACAAGTGTGTGTGTGTGTGTAACAATAATAATAATAATAACAATAATAATATTGGTATTTGTAAAGTGCTTACTATGTGATAAGTGGTGGGGAAGATACAGGGTAATCAGATCAGACACAGTCCCTGTACCACATGGGGCTCACAGCCTTAATCCCCATTTTACAGATGAGGTAACTGGAGCACAGAGAAGTTAAGTGACTTGCCCAAGGCCACACAGCAGGCATGTGGCAGAGCCAGGATTAGAACTCACATCCTCTTGACTTCCAGTCCCGTGTTCTTTCCAGTATGCCAAGCTGCTTCTCTGAGTGTGTATGAATGACATTAGAAACATAGGCTTTTAAGGAGCCTACAGGCTTTAAAACTTGATTTTTTTGAATCCATGTGGATAACTAAATTCAGAATAGATTTTCACAGCACGGACTGTAAAATAAAATTAATTGTGACACAGCCTTAGCGTGAATCCAAGTTCAGTTCTGACGGGGCATAGGTTTGGCTCAGTTTAATGTTTATAGTGGACGGACTAAAGACACTGGACTAGCACATTTTGTTTCCCAAGAAAGGATGCATTTTAAAACATTTCTTGTTTGTACTGTAGTTTAGTTGTGTTAGAGGCCGGCCATTACTATTGTTGTCCAAGAGCAAAACCCGACAAAATATTTAGAAGTACATATGTCTCCCCCTTTTAGACTGTGAGCCCACTCTTGGGTAGGGACTGTCTCTATATGTTGCCAATTTGTACATCCCAAGCGCTTAGTACAGTGCTCTGCACATAGTAAGTGCTCAATAAATACAATTGATGATGATGATGATATAGGACCAAGTATACCATCCACCATGCCCATCCTCACTTACCATCAGCACATTAGGTTTAATTTAGCATCTAGATGGCACATGTCACTGTACAAGCACTCGACCAAAACGGCTGCAAGGCCCACCATGCAGGGGAAAATCGATCGAGACAAACCTAGCTTGGTTAATTCAGAAGCTGCTATAAAGGGGGAACCCCTGGACACTGTGGAAATAGAATGGGATTTCATGCCTAACAGTAGGGGATGATTATCATCATTTTATTGGCCCAGTATCAACTTCTTCAAGAATAGCTGTGCCATCTTACCTGAACGAGAACGCTGGCGGCAAAAAAAGGCTAACCGGGGCGTGGAGGGGGAAGGGGAAGCAATTTTCCTGCCAAGTTCTTGTGTTTCCCTGCTCCTCCTCCAGCGTACACATCTGGTGAAATCATGTAATAGCTAGCTGTACCGCTTTAACACTACCCCAGGATCTCTCAACAGCAGTCAAAGACCCAGTTCTAACTTACTCAATGGTCATCCTGGCCACTGATTCCAGCGAGTTGTAGCCAGCAGCTGTGAAGTTGTCTTTATACCGTTCCATTTTGATGGCTTGTAGCCATTCTCCAACAGAGCAGAAAGTGGTGAAATCAGGAGTGTTTTGATCCAGGAGAGGACTGATTGGTCTAGGCAAAAATCATACAGGTAGATTAGCAATTTTTTTCCTTTCCATATGGAAATAATCATCAAAGGACAGCTTCTCTTTACTGAACATTTGGCACAGCATCAAATATGCGGAAGACTAAATCAATGTAGACAGATAGGAGTTGCTCTTGTCTAGATTCCGACCCTCCCGAAACTCCTTCAGCTCAAAGGGATGAAGGCAGCATAGCTGATTACTCATAACAGGAATCTCTAAATTCATTCTGCGCTTGCAGGTGCACACTCAAAGAGAAACATGCATTATTATGAATGGGCTTTTCAGAATGAGCAAAATTCCAAGACATTCCTCTGAAGAAGATGACGATGAGATACCTACCAATTAATCAATCGGTGGTATTTATTGAGCACTCAGTGTGTGAAGAGTACTGTATGAAGCGCTTGGGAGAATACAATATAATCGAGTTGGAAGACGCAATCTTTGCCCACAAGGAGCTTACAGACTAGAGGGGGAAACAGACAATAAAGTATTGACGGATATGTACATAAACACCCTGGGAGTAGGAAGAAAATCAAAATGTATAAGCAGTACAGATTCAAGTTCACAGTTGACACAGGGAGAGGGCAAATAGGGAAAGTGAAGGCTTAGTTGGGGAATGCCTCTTGGAGGGAATATGATTTTAGAAGGGTTTTGAGAGGGAGGAGTGGTGTGTTGGATATGAATGATGAGGGAGTTTCAGGAAAAGGGATCAGAGGCAAGAAAGGCAAGATTGAGGTAAAGTGAATATGCTGGCTTTAGAGAAGTGCAGTGTGAGAGTTGGGGTGTTATAGGACATCATCTTGGTTAGGAAGAATGAGGAGAGCTGATTGTGGTCAGGGAATGTGTCTATTATAATCTTCCAAGGGCTTTAGTACAGTGCTCTGCACATTCATTTATTCATTCAATCGTATTTAATGAGCACCTACTATGTGCAGAGCACTGTACTAAGCGTTTGGGAAGTACAAGTTTGCAACATATAGAGACGGTCCCTACCCAACAGCGGGCTCACAGTCTAGAAGCACATGATGAGTGCTCAACAAATACGTCTGATTGATCGATTTAAAGGCAATGGTAAGGAACTTCTGTTTAATGTGAAAACGGCTGGGCAATCATTGGGGGTTTCTGAATAGAGGGAAGAGAGGGAAGACACGGACTGGGAGGATTTTTAAGAGAAATGATCCAGGATGAAGTAGGGGCTGGAAAGGAGAGAGGCAGGAGGTCCATGAGGAAGCTGATGCAGTAGTCCCAGTGGGGTATAAGTGCGTGGATCAATGTAGTCACGGTTTGGATGGAGAAGAAGGGAGGATTCTAGAGATGCTGTGCGGATAGAACCAGCTCATACAAGGCAAACTCAACAACTGCAAAAGATCTCTCTTCATCAGGAGGCCTTCCCAGACTGAGCCCCTTCTTTCCTCTCCCCCTCGTCCCCCTCTCCATCCCCCCGTCTTACCTCCTTCCCTTCCCCACAGCACCTGTATATATGTATATATGGTTGTACATATTTATTACTCTATTTATTTATTTATTTATTTATTTATTTTACTTGTACATTTCTATCCTACTTATTTTATTTTGTTGGTATGTTTGGTTCTGTTCTCTGTCTCCCCCTTTTAGACTGTGAGCCCACTGTTGGGTAGGGACTGTCTCTATGTGATGCCAATTTGTACTTCCCAAGCGCTTAGTACAGTGCTCTGCACATAGTAAGCGCTCAATAAATACGACTGATTGATTGATTGATTGATTGATCAGGGAGAAGAAGATGTTTGCAGTCACAGACTTCTGCCATGTAGACTCCATATAGTCTCATTACCCAAAGGGCAATTTTAACAACCAATCTTGTTTACGACTGTGAGACTTGGGTACGATTGTGGTTAGGTAAGAGATCTCACTCAACAAGATCCTGGAACACAGACCATCAGCAGCAGCATCATCCGAGTAATTGCGGGGTAGGAATGTGAAGGGAGTGGATGACGGGAAGCCACCCAAACCAGTGCTCTGTGATAAGCATGAGAAGCAGCGTGGCTCTGTGGAAAAAGCACGGGCTTTGGAGTCAGAGGTCCAAACCCTGGCTCTGCCAATTGTCAGCTGTGTGACTTCGGGCAAGTCACTTCACTTCTCTGGGCCTCAGTAATCTCATCTGTAAAATGGGGATTAAGACTGTGAGCCCCCCGTGGACAACCTGATCACCTTGTAACCCCCCCAGCGCTTAGAACAGTGCTTTGCACATAGTAAGCACTTAATAAATGCCATTATTATTATTATTATAAGCTGAGTAGGATATGTAGAAGCAGAGTAGATGCAAAAAAGTACTTCTACAACAATGAAGCAAGACTGTTCCACCTAAACTGTGGTGGAACAGTGGAAAGTTGAGAGAAGCAGCATGGCCTAGTGGAGGGAGTACGGGCCCCAGAGTCGAAACCTTGGGTTCTAATCCTGCCTCAGTCAACTGCCTGCTGAATGACCCTGAGCAAGTCACTTTGTTGTTCTGTGTCTCTGTTTCGTCACCTGTAAAATTTATGGATAAAGACAACTGTCCTCTCTCTCCCTTATACCATGAGCTTCTTCTGGGACAAAGTCTGTTTTTGTATCGGATCACCTTGAAACTATTCCAGTGCTTAAGACAGTGCTTGGAACATAGTAAGCACTTATCAAGTGCTCTGCACACAGTAAGCGCTCAATTCATTCATTCATTGAGCACTTACTGTGTGCACAGCACTGTCCTAAGCACTTGGGAAGTACAAGTTGGCAACATATAGAGACGGTCCCTAACCAACAATGGGCTCACAGTCACACTCAATAAATACGATTGAATGAATGAACAAACAGCATTATTATTATTAACATAAAGAAGATTCAGAATGCGGTGGGCTTTTTTGTAGCCAAGAAATTGAGACCCAAAGAGGAAGAAACAAAAAACAGCTCTAGGCACCGTGGGTGACAAATTTAACAGTGCAAGGCAGCTGAACCCTTTCACCCTGATGAAAACCTCTCCATCTTTACTGTCGCCTACGGTCCCTAAAAACAGCCACTTTTATAACTGACTCTAAAATCATGAAGGGGGAAGCATACTGCTGTTCATTAGCGACAGCATTCAGAACTGTATTTGTCTTATTTCAATTTTAAGCCCACTGGGCTGAGGGCCAGGGTCTCCCTTCAGTTGGTTATAATGGACCACGTACTGTTTGTACCCAGGAAATATTTGCTCAGTCTCTCCTCCGGAAGGAGGTGGCAGTAAATTTGGCACATCTGTTGGTACGCTAACTTGCTCTGACCTCAAGGGGATCCTTTAGGAAATGAATGCTTCTCTGCACTAATGATACCTTTGTGAGCTGAACAAGTTAATATACCTTCCAACACGCTATCCACAGCTAGGGAGGGGCAGCATGTTCACAGTGGCAGGGCATGGTTGGATACGTTCGCTTGAGCTGAATTTTCCAGGTGTGTGTTGGGGCGGGGGCTGCTGGGTTGTGGGGGGGGAATTCAGGTTCCCCACCAGTCCACTGAGGCTCATGGTGGTTGTTACAGTACTGAGTCTCCGTGCCACCCTGGCAGGAGAGTCCCAGAAATAATTCAGGAGGTTTCAACGTCAGAACCAGCCGTGCAAATGAGTGGATGCTGCCGGGAATGTACAGCAGCCTCTGAACTGCCTGAACAAGAGTGTCCTGAACTGCTTCAGAACAGGGACGACAATCTAATATAACAATAGTTACGTGCTTACTATGGGCCAACCTTTGGACTAAGGATTAGAGTTAATACTAGATCATCGGGTCAGATACAGATCTAGTCCCACTTGGGGCTCTCAGTCTAATGGGGAGGGAGAGAACAAGCCATTTTTACAGAACAGAAAACTGAGACACAGAAGGTAAATGACTTGCCCGAGGTCATACACAGCAGGCGGAGTTGGGATTAGAACTCCCCCTCCCCATCCCCTCCACTTTATCTACTTCGTCATCATCATCATCATCATCATCAATCGTATTTATTGAGCGCTTACTGTGCACAGAGCACTGTACTAAGTGCTTGGGAAGTACAAGTTGGCAACATATAGAGACAGTCCCTACCAAACAGTGGGCTCACAGTCTAAAAGGGGGACTTCCCCTCCCCACAGCACCTGTATATATGTACATATATTTGTATGTATTTATTACTCTATTTATTTATTTTATTTGTACATATTTATTCTATTTATTTTATTTTGTTAATATGTTTTGTTTTGTTCTCTGTCTCCACCTTCTAGACTGTGAGCCCACTGTTGGGTAGGGGCCGTCTCTATATGTTGCCAACTTGTACTTCCCAAGCGCTTAGTACAGTGCTCTGCACACAGTAGGGGCTCAATAAATACGATTGAATGAAATGAATGAATGAACTCAGATCTAGACTCCCAATCATGTACTCTTCCCACTAGCCTGTGCTGCTTCTCTACATTGCTGATGTCACCATTTCCAGAGGGACAATTCTCCCCTCAAACTTCTGGGCACCTGAAACCACAGGGAGAATGTGGATGCATGACTGAACAAGACTCATCTTCCCTCCATACTTGGGGAATGGGCAGAGGCAGGGAGTTGCCAAGTTTCCAATCAGTGATATTTACTGAGCACTTACTATGTGCAGAGCACTGTACTAAGCACTTGGAAGAATATGATGCAACAGAATTAATGGACCCGTTCCCTGCCCATTACAAGTTTAAAGTCTAGAGGATAGTTATGGTATTTGTTAAGCACTTCTACGTGCCAATCATTGTACTAAATTCTGAGGTAGATTAAAATAGTCAGGTTGGGCACAGTTCATGTCCTATACGGGGCTCAGCGTCTAAAAAGGAGGAGTAGGATTTAAACCCTATTTTACAGATGAGGAAACTGAGGCACAGAGAAATGAACTGCCTTGCCCAAGGTCACACAGCAGCCAAGTGGTGGAGCTGGGATTAGAACCGAGGCCCTCTGACTCCTCGGCTTGTGCTCCTTCCCTCCAATGGATTTGCTCTAGGAGAAGGGAAGGAAGTTGACAGGCCCAGAATACAGAACTAAAGCAATGCTTACAAGTTCATAGTAAAGCAACCTCAATCACATAACTCATCCAAGTCGGCGTTTTAACAGAAAATCTACCTTCTGAAGGGAAAAGATGGAGTAAATTATATTATGCATTGTTCCAGTGTGACCAAGCACTTGTATCACAGCATAAGGGGACCAGAAATAAATGAACATTCCCATTTGCCCTCATTTCCTTTACACTATACTGTCACATTTTTGTCCTTGATCGTAGTTTTTGTGCACGTTTTCTTACCGGCTACAGGTTCCCAGGGGTGTTTTCAGGCTATTTGGATTCCGAATCATTTTGTCCAGAATTCCAACTATCTGTTCAAACTTTGGCCTTTCGCCACGATCCTTTTGCCAACAATCCAGCATCAATTGGTGAAGGCCAGCTGGGCAGTCCATGGGTGCTGGCAAACGATAACCTTCTTCGATTGCTTTTATAACCTAAGAATGCAAAGGACATTTGTCAGAGCCGGAATGCACTTTAATATCCAATAAAATTAAATGGCCAACGCCGTATGGGATGCATCCTGAGGAGAATACCGTCTTCTTCTTTCCAAAATATCCACGAACGTTCAACTATATTCCTAGGGTGTGCAGGTCCTGATTATGCTTCCTAGTTAACTCAGCAGCAGGGAACAGCAATTCAACTCATTAAGTGGGCAAGAGATTAAATTATTTTTGAATGCCCTACTAAAAGTTTTCAAAGTTCAGGCTCAAATGGTCCTCAACGGAAGTCTGTTGCCATGTTTGTCAGTAATATTTAACCACCTTTAGGTTACCACTTGAGGATAAAAATCCAAAGGGACAATAATTATGATTATAATAGTATATTATGGAATTTGTTAATCACTATCAGCCAAGCACTGTGAGAAGTGCTAAGATATATACAGTATAATCAGATCAGGGAGCGTTTCTGTCCCATGTGAGGGAAGGGAGAACCAGGTATTTAATCCCTAATCAGTAAGTGGAATTTAATGACCACTTCCTTGTGTAGAGAGCGTGTGAGATTACAACAGAGTTGGCAGACATGGTTCCTGCCCTCAAGGAGTTTGCAACTTAGTAGAGAAGAAACTGAAGCAGGGATAAGTTATTTACCCAACATCACACAGCGGGTAGATGGCAGAGCTGGGATCAGAACCCATATCTTTTGTCAATCAGGCCCATGCTCTTTCAGGATGCTCTGCACACAGTAAGCACTCAATAAATACGATTGAATGATGTGACTTTCTGGGCCTTTGAAAAACTGTTTTTCAGCTGTTGCCCATAATACTTTCTTAAGAGTTTATGAAAGATGCCAGTGATGGCCAAAGCATTTTTTCATGGAACCACCACTAAATAATTGTTTGATCTTTAATATTATGCATTACCATGTAAAGGGGAAGAGCTACTAATTTTACAATCTTCTAATTCTATCATACTCTCTCAGGTGCTTAGAATAATGATTGAGATATTTGTTCAGTGTAAACTATGTGCCAAGCATGGTACTGAATGCTGGTGGAGATAAAATGAAAGTGGGTTGGACACAGTGCCTGTCCCATATGAGGTTCACTGTCTAAGGAGGAGGAATAACAGGTATTTAATCCCTGTTTTACAGATGAGAAAACTGAGACCCGGAGATGTTAAGTGACTTAACCAAGTATATGCATATGGTAGGTGTTCAATAAATGCACCTGTTTGAACAATTGACTAGTGAGCAATAAGTAGGACAAGAAAATGATATGGGATGGCAGGGGAACACTGGTTTGTAAGCGAGACTCCTAACTTGTTGAATTCTTCAGTCTTGGTCATCTGATGTACATGAAAAATGAGTGTGTGTTCTTTTTAACCTTACCAGAAATTGTTACAAACCTAGAGGGAATAATCAGAAAAAACCATCAACAAAACAACGTAGACATATGAGGTGAAAACCAGTAAAACCATGTATTCTATTGTTCACGGGGTTTCAGATAGACTGATACAGAAATAGTATTAAGGTATGCTTTGGAAGGAAGTCTCTCTTGAAGAACTGCTTCTGAATCTTTAGGAAGACACAGGTAGGAAGATATTCTAGAAATAAATCCAATATGGGGAAAAAGTGGTAGGTCTGCTACTTGAGCAATCCTAAAATTTTCACCCCCTCCACAGAAATCTGCCAGGTAAGTTCTGATGATCAAAAGCAGGAGATTTCAAATCTGAGAAGTATACAAATGAACTAAAAAAGTAGAAATGCATGCATATTTTCTTCAGTAGTTTTTCTCAAAAGAAAAAAGGGAGTGGAAAAGCTTAGTGCGAGGGCTATTATACTTTCTGTAAAAAAAATCTAAGTCTCCAGGTTGATTTCAATTTGAGTAGCTCTGGGAGATGTAAAACAGCATTTATAAAGGTAAAACAAACACCTAATAAAAACAACTCTTTTATTTGGAGGGGATGGTTGGCAGGGAATCGTTAAGCCTTAAAGAAGTAGGGTAGGGCTGCCTAAATGGTGAAATAAAAATAACTACCCTGAGACACATTCAGAGAGGAAAACCGGCAACACTGGGGCTTAGTTCTCTCCAGACCATATGTGATCACTGCCCGATACTGAAATGGATCTTAGTAAAGCTGTCTGGAAGAGTAGGTTTGACATATCTCCTCGAGAGCCCAACTTAGAACCAAGTAGAAACTAGACACTGAGTTTCAGTGGAATGCTCAATTGTTTTTGACCAAAAACAAAGGAAGCATTTACCTTTAACACAGAACAAGCTAGCAATGGGCCAACCTTGCACACTGATTCAGGGAGGCACTCAAACAACTGCGACATAGTTCAAGTTCCTTGGAACTGGCCCGACCCCTGAGATGTCATAAATAATCAGGCCTACGTCTGCACTGTCCACGGGACAGAGTTGTTATCAAAGACAGTCTTGGTTTCACCCATTTTTCCTGAACTGCTTGGCAACTGCACAATTCTCCACTTTGCTTCAGTTGTCTATCCTTGGCCTTTGAGTATTAAAGTAAGTGAGCAAAGGAATTAGAAAACCATTAATGGGTAGCTTGATAGCTGGCTCTGTTCTCTGGAGAGTTCCCAAGGGAAGAGGATGAGACTACGGCAATGACATTATCTTTAAAAAAAAACACCGAAGAGGAGAAACTCTGAAGGAATCTGGGACAGAGGAAGGAAAACTGAATTCTAATCTCAGTTCTGTCACTGACCTACTGTCTGAGACCTTGGGAAAGTCACTTAACCTCTCTAGCCTCCGTTTTCTCATCAGTAAAATAGGAGATTGTTAATCAGTGGTATCTATTGAGCGCTTACTGTATGTAGAGCACTGCGCTATGCGCTTGGGAGAGTACAATACCACAGAGGAAGAGCTTAATCTAGAGAAGGTCCTTGATCAGACTGAATCTGATCTAATGTTCTTGTATCTATTCTAGTGCTTAGTCCAGTGTGTAGCTGCATGATAAGCATTTATGACATACTGTTTATAAGAATGTCAAAGGAACTTTCTATATTAATAAAAGCCGTATCTCAAGAGAGGCCTTCATTCTGTTACGGCACACACTGCTGGGAGAAAATGCCAACTTTCAAAATTAATTAAAATTTACTTCGATGTTTAAGTGTAAGATCCCAACTTTCAAATTAGAGATAAATGTCTAGCAAGCTAAAAATGGAAACAGAGTTGTGAACTAGCTCGTAGGCTGAAAATAGTATTTAGTCAAGAAGTGGCTATTTTTTTAAATGCAAAGAAAGATTACCGATGGGCTGCTGAACAATTCCATGATCGAACCCTTATTTTACATTAACTTAGAATGGCCCAGTGGAAAGAGAATGAGACTTAGAATCAGAAGACTCAGGTTCTAATTCTAGCTCTGCCACTGGCCTCCTGTGTGACCTTGGGTAACTCTCTCAACTGTTCTGGATCTCAGTTTCCACAACAAAATGGGGCTCAGATACCTCATCTCCCTTAGATTGCGAAATCTGGGTCTATCCTGCATGTAATACAGTGCTTTGAATATAGTACGTAATTAACAAATGCCATAATTATCAGAAGAACTGTCTACTGTCATGAAAGTTGCACCTATGTAGTTTTTCTCTGTTCAAAGGTATTTACTCATTTCAGTAGAGAAATGTCACAGTGGGTCAAATTGATGTTGCAAATTCATGGCACCTCTTTTCCTTCCTCCCGGCCACACCCTAATATGGTAAATTCGGACAAAACTAAAGGTCCATGACAAGAAGCTTAAGTGATACTATCTGTGGCATCTTTATACCGTGACTTATGGTTTCCTTCCCTTAATCAATTTTCAACTGGTTGTAGTCAATCCAGCGAGAAAGGGAATAAGTACGATTTCTCAGCAGAAGGATGCTTTAATTTTTTCAGCAAATATACTGCAATTTTCTACCAGATCCACAGATTAAGCATTTTGTCAGAATTCTTCATTATCAACAGAAAGGCAGATCAGTTGTTTTCTGTAATTATACGCAGGATGTTCAAACACCTTTAAAAGGAGCAGAATATAGATCTTCACAATTTAAAGCTTTTCATTATTTCCATTTTAAAGGTAAGTAAACTTGGCTTTTAGTCCTTTTATACCCTGTCAGACTCCTCAGGTTTGAATTTAGTGCAGAAGGAACGTGTCAAAAGAAATGAAAGTCTACTGAGTGTCTAGGGAATGTAAATATCTCTCTTCTTCGGCCTCTAAGGATTGTTTGCCCACATTTTGACAGTCCATGAAATCTCTGACACCAAGACCTGTCAAACAGGACAACTCTTCTAAACTGATTCACCACTGAAACTTCTATTTTTTTAAACATCATTCAATCCAAAAACACCAAAATAAACTGGCCTGATGGAAATTTAACTTTTCTCAGCCTGGGCTTTTTCTGTTTTATCTCATCAGGAAAACACTTGTCCGTATAATTTCTCACTGATGACAGTGCAAAGTATCAGATCAAAATAATAACAATATCAGCCTAGATTCCTTACAGTTATTTTAAATCCACCCGAATTTCTACTTTAGTTTCAATTCCTAGCACAGAGCAAAGGCATCTTTTCTCATTAATTAGAATTATTTAATACAGTTGTGAGAGTAGGACAGCCTCTTTTGGGGGGACATTCTACCTATTCTGTCCAGTACTAGGTAAAAATAAGCAAAACCTTGAAAAGAGATGCAGACATTGGGATGTTATACTCTTCCAAGTGCTCAGTACAGTGCTCTGCACATAGTAAGTGCTCAATAAATACCATTGATTGGTTGACGAAAGGGAAGGAGGGAATTGGGAGAGTGAGAGTGTGGAGATTTCTAGCCTGGGAGATTTCTAGCCGTACTCGAAGTGGAGTACGGATTAGAATGAGCCAATCCTGCTCTGTGAATTTGCTGCTCCTGATGACCATATAACACTGCAACCACTTGAGACCAGGCAATCCTGGGACTTCATAAAAAATATTATGGTCAGAGTTCAAATTTCATTTGGAATGAACTACAGGAAAATGGTTCACTACGCAACAGAATTCATGAAACTCTCAATCTGTTTCAGTCCAACATTCGGTGCTAAAACAAATATCTGTGATGGTGATAAATAAAACTCTAGGGTTCCCAAATTAAAAAATATCCATACACAAAATGAACAGTGTTCAAAAAAATGAAAGACTTCCATTTTAAATGTTCGACAGACGGATCACAAGGCTTATCAAATTCTCTAATGTAACTTTGTCAAGGTAGTTGTGACTTGGGAAATACTGGAATCCAATAACAGCCCTGTTTCAACAAAGTGTCAGAAACAGAAAAGGGATGGGCGCGTGGAGTCTGGGATGTCTATAATGGGATAAGTAGCTCACGAGCCTTGGGATACCTTTATTTCTCACTCTCCCTGCACAGGAGATTGAGTCCAATGTACTTCCCGGCAACTGCGGTCCTTCAGGTCTTGTTTCCAAACACACCAAATTAAAGTTACTAGGCTTCAGTTCCTGCAAGACTACCAACCAGATACTGGTACTTTCTAAGTACGCACAAAGTGCACAACAATGTACTAGCTCTACTTGGGAGCAAGAAGCCAATCTCAAACACTGTCTAAAGTCTTACTCAGAATAGCCTCTTTTTGTGGACTTCTATAAGTCAAGAAAAATAATTCACCATTCAATCATACATCTTAAATGAATTTACCCAGGCATTTCTGTCTAACCATGCAAAGTAGAAAAGAATATGTGCATTTCATCTGTGGACAGAAAGATCCCTCTATCATCTCAATGTTTTCACTTAACCTACATCTTGATTTGACATATCCCAATAAGGTCGTTCTCCGTATGACATCACTTCCCACATAACTATTCCGTAACTCCACACATCGCTAGCTGATGTAAATTTCCGATACTGGATGGCTTCGGGTGCTGTCCACCGGACTGGAATTTTTCCACCCTGCTTAAAAAGAAAATCAATTTTTTCATCAAGTAAACACTGAAACAATGCACTACACAAGCAACGTGTACACCCTTCCTCTAAAATAGCTAGTTAAAACCAAGTGCCTTTATTTAAAACCTATTCCGAATTGGACTTCTATTATTTTTGAAAATCCCAGTAACTGGTAAAAGAAAAAACAAGTGCAATTTTCAACTTTTTGTTTGCCTTAAAAGTGAGAGATTTTCTGAGAAGTTAAAACTAGAAAGACGAGAGAGCTGTATTTCTGTGTGGGTGTGCAAATGGGAGTTTCTGGGTAAGATTAATACGCTTTTCTTCCTGCTTTTTATCCTGTTTCTGCAGGCAGCAAGTTTCTATGAAAGAAGGGTAAATAAGTAGTCAGTTCTATCTCATAACACATGTTGTCAGTACACGTCTCGGACATTACATTGTTGGGGAATTAGGGAACAAATTACCACAACATTAATCTGTCCTAATGGACATGATTTCAGAAGAAACAATTATACACAGTCAATTGTGAGTACCATAATACAAGCCTCCCTTAACCTGTGGTTTTCCAAAAATGTAACCCCCACATTATTGGGGAACTGACTGTATTAAAATTCATTACATTGATTTATCTCTCTCGTTGCTCACTGTCCATGGTAGAGTCTTAGGCCCTTGGCCTAATAGAAAAAAAAACAAAAACAAACGTTCAGTAATAGAAAGGAAACTCATCATATAACTGTTTCTTACGGTCGTTGTATAGACAGCTTCTGGGTCATCTTCAATCACTCTGGACAGGCCAAAATCGGACACTTTGCAAACAAGGTTGCTGTTGACCAGGATATTACGAGCTGCTAGATCCCTGTGAACGTAGCCCATATCGGCCAAATATCTCATTCCAGCGGCGATTCCTCTCAGCATGCCCACGAGCTGAATGACGGTAAATTGTCCGTCGTGTTTCTGCAAGGACCACAAGATTGAGGATTCATGAATACATTTCTCTACCTTCAATTTATTAATTTATTTTAGTAGCTATCACTCCCGCACCAATTTGCCAGCTCCCTGAGAGCAGGGATCGTGGCTAGACCCCAACTTCTGCCCAACAAAATCCAAGTGAAAGGTAAAGGAAGAGAGCACTGGCATTTCAGGCAGTCAACTCAACAGATGAATTAAAATCTGCTGAGACTGTGAGCCCATTGTTGGGTAGGGACCATCTGTATATGTTGCCAACTTGTAGTTCCCATGCGCTTAGTACAGTGCTCTGCACATGGTAAGCGCTCAATAAATACGATTGAATGAATGAATGAACATAAACCTCTCTCATCCTGGCACCCTGCTAGAGGTAAGCTTGTGTGTGTGGGGCCTTAACTCTCATCTGCCAAGCAATGTGGTTTGGTGGACAAACCAAGGTCCTCGGAGTTAGAAGGACCTGGGTTCTAATCCTGGCCCCCTGCCTCATTTCTGCTGTATGAACCTGGCTAAGTCACTTACCTTCTCTGTGCCTCAGTTAGCTCATCTGTAAATTGGGGATTAAGACTGTGAGTCCCATGTGGGACAAGGACTGTGTTCAACCTGATCAATTTGTATCTACCTTGGAGCTTAGAACAGTGCTTGGCACATAGTAAGAGCGTAACAACTTCTCTTAAGTATTATTATTACTCACTCTACTGTACAATTCCAAGTGCCTGGTACAGTGCTCTGCTCACAGCAGGTGTGTAACACATACTATTAACTGTGAGGGAAGTATTAAACACAGGGAATTTCTGTATATACGTGGAAACTCTATTCTCAGTGGAGATCTGGTATTACACACTTTTGAAGAGCCAGAGGGAATTTTAATCCCCTAGATTGTAAACTCGCTGAGGGCAGGGATTTTGTCTACCAACTCCTTTGTATTGTACTCTTCCAAGTGCTTAGGACAGTGCTCTGCACACATTAAGCACTCAATTAATACCACTGATAGACTAGTGAACATGTAGTCTGCTTTCCAAATGCTTCTTCTCTAAGACAAAGCCCAGGTATACTGGCATTGCTAGGGTTAGGCACAGAAGCAAGCATTCAAAAATATATTTGGCTATGTTGTGGTTTTATTCTTGATAACATATCTGAAGGCAAGGTAACCTTTGTGCAAACATGAAATATGTGTTACATTTCATTAAGACCAAGGTTTCCAAACCAAAAGGTGAGGGAATTAATAGCTCTCAACAGCCAGATGCCATCATCCTCTTATGAGAAACTCTATTTGTTACAAACGAACCGCTGAAGGCCTATCACTCTGCTTGAGCTATTCCAGTCTTGGTGCCTGATGCCCCCCATGGTGATTTTTTAACCTATGTGGCTCAGAGGTTGCCCTCTCCCTCAAAGTGGCAGAGCAGACATTTAGAAAAGAGCTTCCAGTCCTGAATCCCTAGATGCTGAGGCTGAAAAATAACAAGGAGAAAGGCAGGTTTGGCTGATGCTATTCATTCTGAGGCAATCTCCCCTGCATTACTATTTGCTTAATATTCTTGTTAGCTGGTCTGATCGGGGATAAAGGCTTTAGAGTAGGGTTTCTCTCCTAGGTTCAAATCTATGAAGTGAGGCTTTTGAATCCCCCTACCACCTAGGTTTAAACATTCCAATGCTATATGTGATCATGGACTATAAAATCAGCTGTCTGCTGATTTGTCATCTTTAATGCTATCCAAGGATGTTTTTGCCATACGGTACCACTCTGTATGGCATTTACTCAGGGGGACAAAAAGTGTATGTTAAGAATTTACAATTCATTGTTCATACTAAACACTTCATTCACTATTTTGAAAAATCTCAGAACCCATTATTCACTAAGTGCAAAGCACTGTGCTAAATTCAGAAATCATTCTATATTCCTGACTTTACTCCCTAAATAAGAATATCATGAAAGATGCTGCCGAGCAATAGCAGCTTATGATACGTTTGTTGGTCAACATTATTGCTTTTCCATCACTGTCAGAAGTCCAATGACTTCATTTAGAGAGTCCTTTACAATGACTTCCACCATGCTGAAAACATAAAACGCTAGTCTGAAGCAGATGTTCATAATATAGAGCTTCAGCTACTTCTTGTCTTTAACTTAGATCGGGGGCAATAATCAAAACCACTATTACTTCTCCACATCGTAACACTTAAAATGCTTCAAAATTGCTCCTCCTCCAAAACAATATCTCCCGTTTTAATCTGATGGCACTGAACGATTTGTTGATCTGTCAGTGTTTCCGATGTTCCCGTTTTCCACTGTGACATTACTTTATTCATTCATTCATTCAATCGTATTTATTGAGTGCTTATTGAGCACTGTACTACGCGCTTGGGAAGTACAATTTGGCAACATATAGTGACAGTCCCTACCCAACAATGGGCTCACAGTCTAAAAGGGGGAGACAGGCAGCAAAACAGAATAAGTAGACTGGTGTACTGAGAAGCGGTGTGACCTAGTGAATAAACATGGGCTAGGGAGTAAGAGGAGCTGGACAAGCAGCATGGTGTAGTTGATACACCATAAGCCTATGAGTCAGAAGATCATGGGCTTAAATCCCGGCTCCACTGCTTGTTGGCTGTGTGACACCGGGCATATCACTTCACTGCCTCAGTTACCTCATCTGTAAAATGGGGATTGAGACTGGGAGACCCACGTGGGTCAGAGACTGTGTCCAGCCAGATTTGCTTCTATCTACCCCAGAGCTCAGTCCAGGGCCTGGCACACAGAAAGTGCTTAACAGATAGCACAATTATTACTATTATTATCATTACTAGTTCCGGCTTTGTCACTGACCGTGACCATGGGGAGGTCACTTCACTTCTGTCTTTCAGTTCCTCATAGCAAAATGTGGATTCAATATCTGTTCTCCCTCCTACTTAGACTCTGAGCCCCATGTGGGACCTGATTACCTTATATCTACCTCAGTACTCAGTAAAGTGCTTACCACATAGTAAGTGCATGACAAATACCACAATTACTATTATTGTTATTATTATTATCATCATTATTATTATTATGTCAAACCGGTAGCAGGCCATAGCAACTTGGAGAGTTGAGAAGTCTTCCCGGTACTCACTCGAAGAAATGCATCTAGGGCTCCATTTTCCATGTATTCTATTACGATCATGACTGGCTTCCCTGAACAAAAACCAAAAAATTGTTTGAGAAACCATAGCTTATGCAAACAGAGCCTTTTTCGGATGAAATACATATTGCATCTTTGAAGGGCTGAATGGCTGAGATTATGAGTGGTTCTAATGCCTCCAGCACTGTTACTGAGCTCTAATAAGTCTTTAAATGTCTGTGCAGAGCGCAGTCATGATTCACAAAATTAAACCGTACAAATCAAAATGTCAGTGTGTTCTCCTGACTCCTGCTGTGCGAACAGGACTCTGACAAAGTGACACTGGATAATATGAAAAGATATAAAGAAATCTTATCTTTCTGTGTAGACTTTGTAGCTAAATGAGAGTTTTTTAAAAAATGCATAGATCAAATGTCTTCATCTCAATCAGGCATGTCTCTTAATTTTTTCCCCTCACACTGTTGCCTAAATGAGGTACTATTTTAGTTAGTTACACATCAGGAGATTATCAGCTTAAGAAAGAATAAACCTATGCATCAGTGAGCTGACTTATTGAGTATGAATAGAGTGCAGACAGTTTACAATATCTCGATCACATCTCTCTCACTTTTGACCCCTTCCATGTTCATGCTCTGCCTCCAGCCTGGAATTCCTTTGCACTTCATAACCGAAACATCACCACTATCCCCATCTTCAAAACCATACAAAAATCACCTCTCTCTTAGGAAGCCTTTCTTGGCTAATTTTTCCTCTTTTTACCCTCTTTTACCTCGCTTCTGTATCAGTTACGCACTTACATCCTCACCCTCTAAGAACCCCCACTTTCATCCTCATAGCACTCATGTACTTACACTCTGTTGCTTCCTCCTACCTGTGCTTTATTTAAATGCCTTTCTCATCTATTTGATCACAAGTTCCTGGAGAGCAGGGATCATGTCAACCTATTTTAGCCTTGTTTTCTCCAAGCGCTCAGTACAGTGTTCTGCACACCACAAGCACTCAAAGCAACACTGATTCATTGATTTCTACCATGAAGTTCAAAAGCCACACAACAGTTCTAAAGGCCTCACCCCTGGTAACAACTCCTTCTAAGTGAACAACATTTGGGTGGTCAAACTGTCCCATGATGCTTGCTTCACATAGGAAGTCCCGCCTTTGTTTTTCTGTGTAGCCAACTTTCAGCGTTTTTATGGCTACTGCCACGTCTCTCTTGCCCGGGAGTTTCAGACGACCACTGCAAACTTCTCCAAATTCTCCTGGATAAAAGAGGCAGGCAGGTATATTTTCATTGGCATGAATTCCGCGTACTGTTCAGTGTTTCAAAGAAAATTTGGTACAGTGACCTATTTTATATGAAAAGGCACATTTTACTTAAAATAAGCTGTTTCTACTCAACAGTTCGGTAAAACTGAGAGGTTATACTGAAAACTTCATTCCAGCTGCCTGATCAACTGTTATATATAGATAAATATATGTAAAACTATATATATATACATATGATTAAAACAGTTCAGACACAATGAGGTTGTTTGTGAAATGAAAGATATGGATTACAGATAAAACCATTAGACAAAGAACACTTTAGTCACAGAGTCCACACAATTAACTATTTAATTACCTTCATGACACTCTCATCTCAAACACTGGATAAAGAAAACCTTTTTATCCTGAATCCAGTTATCCTATCCTTGTGGACTTAAAGTTGGCTGCATAACTTGTAATGTGTTTTCAACACATAATCACATATTCTCCATTACCACTGTTTTCTCTACACTACAATCTTTGTTTTTTTCCAGTTACAAAGCCGGCTTGTTGGTCATATGAACAGGTGTGCCAGATTTCTTGATTCTCATAGCATCTAATTCTTCTTGAAATTTAGTCACTTGAGAGAAGAAGAAAAAAAGCATTTCTGGCAAATTAAAGTATTGGCTCTCTTGCCACAAAAATCTGTGTGGCTTGAGCTTGAAGAATCTGACACTTCCCATGAATGCAAAGATGTGGAACAAAATTTCAAACGTGAACACTGCAAAGCATGAAAAGGAAAAGTGTATTCTACATGACTACCATCCAGTTGTTTTAAGTAAAATGATATGAACATATTGCCTCTATTTTCTTGGTGAAACAGTGAGTCCTGAGCTTTCTCAACCAACAGGTGTAAAAGAAAAATGAAAAATTAAAAATAAAAAAGGATTTCATAGGAAAGTGCAGCTTCATTGCATCTATCAGCTCCGGTAAATGCAAAAGTTCTAGGCTGGAGATATAATTATTCGCCTGTCATTATGATGTATGACTTTCGATCTTGGCTAAATGGAACAGCTGAAGAAAGAAGCCACAGCAGCCTTACCTGCGCCAATCACACGCTCAATTTTAATACAAGAGGCGTCTAGCTCCTTGGCGAATTGATGGACAGCTCTATTTGGGTCCTCATAGGTTTCAGGGTCAATGTAGGTTTTGGTGCCTGGAAATTTAACTGTAATGATGTAAGAAAGCATGACTGTGATGAAGCAAAGCACTTATTGTGCAGTCAGCCCAGGAATTTCATTATGCAGAGTGCTCCTTGGAACTTTGACCTGGATCCCACATCACCAGACACGAAGCAGTTTTACAAGACCGGAGCACGGAGTGTACGCCCGTTTCTAGTGGCACGATTTGGCCCCCATTCAGAGCCTATTCTGGGATATTTCCTTTCTGGATCAAAAACACGGACATCGACCATACCGGTTACCAGATTAGGTGATTGGTTGGGTCTCCTGGCTCTGAGCAGGCCCTGAGGAGCGTTTTGGGTCTTTTAGTTATCCTTCTGGTTTGTTTGAAAGAAGACCTGTATAGACGTTCACCCGACAATTAACTCAGCGGCACTGAGTGTTGGTTGAGGAGCAAAGAGGGCCATCCCAAAGATTCGGCTTAGGCCTCATCTTGCGGGCCCCCTCAGGCTATATAGCACAGATCGAAGTGGTAGAATGGGCAAGAATCTGGAGTATTTGGACTCAAGCCTGGGCCATGAGGGAGAAAGTCCGGGAAAGAACTCTGGAATGCAAGTCTGGGAACTTTATAGCCACAGATGCGACACTTTTGAAGGAATATGAGGATATGGACTATGGTCCCCTACTCGCCAACCCACAAACCCAAAGGACTTTAGGAACTAAAAAGAATTAAAATGGCACCCAGGAACATCTAGGTAATAAGTGTGCCCCATTAAACCCAACACAGTGCCAATCATGCATCTCAAAAATAACCCATCCACTTAACGACAGAGATATGAAATAACAGTGTTGTTCTGGCCAGCTAATAAAATGTATACATTGGACCCCGGCTTAAACAAAATCTCTATCATTTAACAAAGTTGTCAAACAGTCTTTTATTGAAATTTTCAAATGTCTCAAGTAAGAATTACACACTGTTATAATTATTACACCCAGGGAGCAACAGTTGTATTTATGTTTCTAAAGCAGATAACCATAGAGTTTTTTTCAAGAAGGTAAACATTAAGAATCAACAGAAATGAAGCAGAAAAAGTACAAGGGAAAGTGTGAAAGAGCCCCACCCAAAACCTAGGATTTTCCTTGTATATTTAGTTTATCCAAATTTGATTAGTGTATTTAAAAACGGCTGTCCTACTGCAGCTTATAGAACGGAGAGATGCTCATTTGTCACTAAACCTGAACAAAAAAACAAGAAGCAAAGAGAGGGAGGGAGGAAGGAAAGGGGGGGGGGGTGAGAGGGAGGAGAAGAAAGAAAGAAAGGAAAGAGAGAGAGAAGTAGAGAGAGAGAGAGAGACAGAGATAAAAGAGAGAGAGGAAGAGGGAGAGAAAGAGGAAAAAAAGAGAGGGAAGAAAACAATAGGTTAACCTCCTATATTGTTTTTTCAGGCAGGCAGATGGAGAATGAGCCATTCTCTCGTGGTTGTGATAAGGGGTCTGGATCGGAGGTAGCCATGTATACTTCAAATGGGTCTCATGATTCTTTATTCAAGCTGTCATGAAACATTTTGACAGACCAAAAGCTATTTTGGCGTACCAACGTGAAACAGGGGCTGGCTGGGATTCAAAGGCATCATGATAGAAATTGGGTAGGAGGAAACAAAATGTAAATTGATCTGCTTCACTAAACTCCTCCGTAGCATTTTTTTTTTTTTTACCCTCTAAACACAGCATTTGGGGCCACGGTGACCTGAGAGAATTTGGGATAAAGATGGGACATTCTATGAAATACCAGGTTCTAAAAGTTAGTGAAAATGGGAGCTTTTCAAGTTTCTGGGAGAATTCGTTCGTGTGTCTTAGCACCGAGGAAAAATGGCCTGGATTCTTCAGGAATAGAGGGATACCGGATTGTCACCACAGTGTTATAGTTCACCCCACTCTGAATATGTTTAACAAATCATATTAAAGGTCAAACTTTTCTATCAAAAAGATCTCAGAGCACATCCTGACTAAAAGCTCAATTTACCATACTCCATGACAGTATCAGTAATATAGTTTAGGTTAAACTGCTTTTATGACTTTTTTTCTGATTTTAGATTATGAGTACCTGGATTTTTTTTTACAACACGTTATAAACAGTTACGTTATCTATTTCCGAACTCTTTGGCCAGTAAGTACCAGTAATTTCTTTTAAAAAACAATTTGCAGTTCCCAAGAAAGCTAAATTCTGAAAAAAACCTCTGATGTTTTGGCTTGAATACGAAGATTAAAGCACATTCATTCTGCCTACCTGGGTCCCGCTGCAAACATCTTTCAAATCATTATGGAACTTAGAGAGAGGTCTTTGGCTACTGAATTCTCTGGTTTGTTTTCTGTGCCTCTTTGTATGAGTTACATAGTGACCCGGGGTAAAAGATTCATAGCTACTCTTTGTAAGGGTATTTACAAACCAAAAAGTAGGAGAGGAGAGGAACATTTCTGGGAGATTTACCTATCTGCAGTAGCGTCAGAATAGATGTAGTGAGTGAAACCTGATAGTGACTGGATAACAGAATGAACTGCTGTTGTTGCTGCTATGAAAGTGACAAAAGAGGAATGGATACTAGCCTTCTGTCAGAAAATGGTATGTCAAAACTGAAATGGATGGCACAATAGCTTGCAGGCCTATATTATGCCTGTATAAATTGATATTAATGGATAGTCTTCCTAATTTATAACTTCATTTGCCCAGGATTCCCATGTTTCTGATAAAGTCTTCTACCATCTACCTAGCAACATGAGTGGCAGATATGGCCTGAGACCTAAATGGAATGGACACAAGCCTCCTACAGGCCCTAAAAGTGCTTCTTTACAGCACACAGAGGAAGCTAACAATAGGAGGGTGTGCCAGATTTGGAGAGAGTTGATGTGTTTCCATGCCCCCCTCCGTTTTGAAGGGATGAAAGGTTAGGTAGGTATATGATACGGCAGGTTATCACACATCCTGGAACTCTCCCACCGGAAGAATTTACCCACTTTGCCTAACAGTAGGTGCTTTAAATGCAAGTTCTTAAAATTGGTTGTATTCCACATAGTATATAAACTACTTTGGGAGGCATCAGGAGACATGGATTCCAGGCCTGTTTTGCCAACTGCCTTCAGTGGAACCTTGGACAAGTGACTTAACTGCTCTGGGCCTCAATTTCCTCATCTGTCAAATGGAGATTAAATACCTGTTCTCCCTCCTTTTAAAACTGTGAGCCTTGTGCGAGGCTTTGTCCAATCTATTCTGTCAGTACTTGACATAATAGTAAGCACTTAATAAATACATTATAGTCATTATTTAAAGACCACATATGTATAAGTAAAAGAACAAAAATGGAGGATAGGTCTCAACTTGGAAGTTCCTTAGTGGCAGGGATTGGGTGCACCTTTCTGTTGCACTCTCCCGAGTGCTTATTATAGTGTGCAGCCCACAGTAGGCACTCAATAAATCCTATTGTCCGACAACTACTTTGGCGATGTAGCATTCCTAGCAAGTAGCTTGCCTGATGTAGTGGCTGGGCTACTGGTCTGTTTAACCTTCAAATGTAGCAGCCCCCAAGGGAACCTTCTGGAGTATATGGCTGATTATTTAGCAAGCAGGCAAGGAAAATGATATGCAAAACCTGAAATTTGCATCCTACATGTGTATAGACCATCTCTGATATGAAAAAAATGGTATATTTAGTATTTAGGTTTCAAATATGGAAGATTCTTTTTCCATTTCCAACTCTAGCATCCACTCAAGTGGTGTTCAAGTTTCTCATTTTCAGCGTTTTTTCTAAAATGACTTTAAGTGGCTTTAGAAACACAGTTTTGTGACTATCCCCTCCTCCTCAAACCCTTATAATAACTGGTTTACGATATCTAGGGAAAGAAGCTAAACACTTACAATGAAAGTAAAGTTCTTCGTCTCCTTCTTGGTCTGCTTTGCTATAGCCACAATGCCTGCAAGAGAGAAAGTCGTAATCCAAGTTACTGTTTAACATTCTATATTTGAATTTCCAGTAGCAAAAGTCTTATCTATGCAACAGCTGGTTCCTTAGAGCTTTGAATAGAATACAGAACATTTCCAGCCAGCAATCTTTATCTTATCTAATAATGGGGAATAAGAATCCCGGAGAATAAACCGAAAACATATTTCTCTCTCAAATCTCTCTGTGATGACCTGAAAAGAAGGAAATAATCAGGCAGCTTTGAATGGTTTCTTTCATAACATACCCACCAAACAACTCCTGCCATCTACCACTTGTAAAGCAGGAAAAAAAAACAACCAATCTCCGGTATCTCAGAAACATACACTAGTTTATCATCCTGTATTGCATAATCCAGCTAGGCATATCAAGACTGGAAAGTTTTGATTTTCATGTAACAGTTGGGTTTGTTTTTTCTTACTACTGTTTGAACAGTGATGGGTTCCTAATATATGAGCAGAACATGTGCGCAATTGTGTA
Organism: Tachyglossus aculeatus; assembly: GCF_015852505.1. Taxonomy (NCBI): domain Eukaryota; kingdom Metazoa; phylum Chordata; class Mammalia; order Monotremata; family Tachyglossidae; genus Tachyglossus; species Tachyglossus aculeatus. The sequence continues at coordinate 34,705,086 of NC_052084.1, forward strand.
CTGTACCTTCTGCCAATGATGAAGCCAAAAACCATGAAGACCAGTATGATTGTTCCGGCCACAGCAACCACAGCTATGATAATGACAGGGTTCTGTTCACTGGAGACTGCAGTGGCTGCAGACAGAGAAGACCCACAGAATAACTCAGCAAGCGATGAAGGGACTAGAAAGGTTAAATCAACTCTAAAGGAGAACAAGGTGATAATCTGTTTACTTCCTCAATTGGGAACTTCTTACATGTATTTACTCTGGAATAAGGCTAGTCTAAAGAAAAGCACCTTTTATTCATTGTTGAGAAAGGTTCGTTTCTGATAACACAACCACATTAGATAGAGTAAGAGGTGGACTGGTGAACTCAGTTTCTGGATACTTAGTTAAGTGTAATCTATGGAGAAACGGAACTCTAACTCTATGTCATTGTGTGACCTGGGCCAAAATAGTACTCCCACTTCTTTAGCACTACCTCACAGGGACAGTTTGAAGACAAATCTAACAATGCTTTTCCCAATCATAGTTAACACTTTATTTTCATTTGGTCAGTTCCACTGACAATCTGGTTAGGAAAGAAACCAGCCACATTTCTTAAGCCAAGATGTCTTTAAAATTCCGAGAGCTGTCATTGCACAGATTAGCTATGTCTGAAACCACCAGCCTTCTGGGCCCGGAGGGGTAATTGAAGCAGCAGGTAAAGTGGAAACTACTTTGTACTGTGTGTAGAGGCAAGGGACAAAATCCCTAGAGAAAGCAGCATATTACACACACATCCACCCAAGCTTTGCCAAGGGAGCAACTAAAAACCCTCCCTTCCTGTCCATTGTCTACTGTCAGTCGTTCTTGGTTTGGGAATACACTCTGGAACTGATGAAAGAGCGAGAATAACTCCAGTTTCTGAGCCGAAGGTGTTACTCACTATTCTTGCTTAGCACCTGCTGTTTCAGTCCCTGGAGAACACCTAAATGATGGCCCTTGTTTATGTGATCTAAGCAGAAACAACCAATCAGAGAGTGCTTCCAGGGGTATTTTCCACCTCTCTGCATATACTATGGGTGGCGAGAGAGTGGGGAGGTTGTGTGGATGGAAAGATTTATGCACATGCGGGTTGGAGCTATTTTTCCACACATCGCGTGGCTTCCCGAGGGTCTAATTCACAGCTCAACTTGGGCTCCCAAATCCCATTAGCCTCAGAAACAGTCTCTAGTGAGACTCTGACCTGAGGTAAATGGTAAACTGGAATTTACATCTCTTTGAGCTTTCCTGTGTATCTATAATGGGACTGACGTGCTTGGAAAACCTTCCCTTGCGTTTCTAATTTTTTGAATGGAACAAGCATGTACTTGCTCCCTCTTAGGCTGGGAGCTTCTTGTGAGCACAGACTGGGTCAATCTGATCATAAGATTTATACCTGTGCCAATGACAGAGCCTGGCACGTAGGAAGCACTTAAAATATTATTATTGTGATTAATAATAATTATTGTGAAGATAATAATAATAAAATCTTCCCTTATATGCAGCCTCTATAGAAAAATCATAGTCATAAATTTGTGTTTTCTTGAATTTGAGGAAGTTTGTGGTTTAAGGGATCCCGAATCATGTATAAACATATTAACCACTGTAATGAAATACCATATACTTATAAAATAGCTTTCCTTTCAAAGCACTTCAACAATGTTTCCTCATTTATTCTGAGACCTGGAGTTAAGTATTGCCACTTGAGGCATCTCTCATCTTTGTCCAGACTAGAAGATCAGAAATAGACACCTAAATGCCAAATTTGTTTTCTGGATAGAAGAGCCAAAAGATGTTTAATGCCTTTTACACAAAAAAGGCAGCTTTTAGAGCATGGTTCTGTCTCTGGGCTGGGTCAGAGGTCACATGACCGACAAGCTAGGACAAACTCCCTGCAAAAACCATGATTTCCATCAGAGTTCTCCTAGTCAATGCTCACAGACCTGAGACCTGCTTAGTTGGTGAAACCTTAATGCACTGCGGGTATGTAAAATAGAAAGCAAATTCCTGCTCTAGGGCGTTCGGTTCAATCCGGAGATAATCATACAGCCAAGCATTAGAAGTGTGCTTTTGTTTCCTCTCTACCCAGCAAAATTCTCATTTACTGGCACTCCTTGTAATGGCCAGGTTTCAACCAACATTCAAAACACCACAATCTTATATGGTATAATTTCAAAATTGAGGCTGTGTTTTAATGGTTTTGGTGGAAAGACCATTGGATTAACTAGTTGGCAGACGTAGGGTCTAATCCCAGTTCCGTTACTGGTCTGCGTAGTGATCTATGGCAAGTCACTTAACCTCTCTGGGTCTCAGTTTCCTCATCTTTGAAAAGGGGATAAAATATCTGATTTCTCTACCTTTTACACTGAGAGCCTCATATGAGGCAGGTACAGAGTCTGACCTGACTATCTTGTATTTACCTTAGTGCTTAGCAAAGTGCTTGACACATTGTTATTACCAGTAGTATTATTACATTTGTAAAGTGCTTACTGTGGGTCAAGAACTCTTCTACACAATGGGGTAGAAACAAGTTAGTTAGATCAGACACAGTCCCTGTCCTACGCTGGGCTCACAGTCTAAGTAGGAGGGAGAACAGGAATGGCTGAACTCCATTTTAAAGGTGGGGAAACTGAGGCAAAGGGAAGTGAAGTGACTTGCCCACTTCCCACGGCAGGTAACTGGCAGAGCTGAGATTTGACCCGGGTCCTCTCACTCCGAGGCCTAACCACTCGGCCATGCAGCTCCTCATTCACCGAGCAATCATTATTAACTGTTCACACCTCAATCAATGTTTTAATAAGATTCAAATTAACTCCCTGTGGAAAAACAAAAGAGGTGAGAATGGGATCTGTTGGTGGGGCTGCAGTGTTTTAAGATGCTGCTGTGGCATTAAATTAGACAAACAGGGGGTCCCCTTCAGGTGCTTTGACGGAAAGATGACTTGACTAAACAACAAAAGTTAGGGGTGGGGGCATATGCCTTTCAATTTACTCTACCCTCTTAAAGACTACCATCCTAACATCAGATCCTGGGCTGCTTATCGGCATATACTCTACTGAACTGATTTCCCCCCTCCTTTGGTCGGAAATGGAAACGGAATAAAACAATCATATAAAATTCAGATTAGCGGGGAGGTCTTGCCTCATTCATCTAAACAGAGAAAGGTTAGGGATGATTACCCATTGCAGATTGTACTTTGGGCAGGCTGGATTAGCTCTTTGGGGATCATACAATCATATTGTTTGTATTTCTAATAGACTAAAATATGAATCTCAGTTCGTCTCCTGCCTAATGAAATAAAGCTAAGAAGACCATTGCTGATTGGTCATCCTGAACAAAGAATGCTGTAGACAAAATGAATAGAAGCATTTGGTCAGCGGTTTAAGAGTGGAGACGTTAATGACACACACTTCTGCCTGAGCAAAAGGTAGGAGAAAATAACTGAACCAAAAAATAAAAGTCTGCACTACAGACCAGGTTGATTTTTAAATGTAGAAAATCACTGGATTTTCCCCAGAGATCAGAGTTCTTGCTATTTCAGAAAATTTCAAGAATTGTGAGACTACCGTTGTATCTATTCTGAGATATGGAATTTGAAATCAGATCCAAGATAATAAAAATGTGATGTTGGCGCTCTTGTAAGCTGACATATTTAGCATGAGATAAAAAAAAAAAAGCAAGTGATCCCCAAAGATTCAAGTACATCTTTAATCTGCAGCAAAATAGTGCTCTCTGCATAAGGGAAATTAATGTGATGAGATGTTCTACTGCCCAAGTGGAGTTTAAAATATTTAGAAGAACTGCAATGTTGTGCTCTGTTATTCAGGACTGCGTTCTCACCTCTGTGAGTTACAAAACACTTACAAAGTCATTTTTCAACTGGAGCTGACACCTGTATTTTAGCTATAGAGACCAGACTACAGTTCAAATTAGAAATAATTTGTGTGATCAAATACAAAAATTAAAAGACACACAAAAATCAACAGCTCTCTGAACACACTCATTCTGGGGAAAATAATTTGGAGCTAAGTGAATATGTGACCTAGAAGAGGCTAAAATAATTACTAAAACTAGTTCAATGACCACAATATAGCTATCTTATCCAAAGATGTTATTTTATTTTATGAAATTACCCTCTTAAGAGTTTCACAGAGGGATCGAGATTATAAAACTGAATAGAAAATGGAATGGTGATTTATTGATATTTTTAAAGAACCTAGTAACCCAACAATTATAAAGCCACCAGGTCACGCCACTGGAAGACACAGAGCAAAAGAAATGTGTACTGAAAAAATGAGAGAGACAAAATAAAAAGAGTGGGGCAGAAAGGAGGCACAGAGATAGCCACAGAGAGACACTGTGACTGTCTTAACTAAAAAATTATCTGAATAATTTAGACACATTTTTTACACCTCAATGGAAATGTCCTGTTGTTTGAGCACAATCTGATATACCCCAAAAAGTTGTTCGTAGAAACTCTTTTTATAAATGAGACTTCTAAAAATTTAAATGACATGTCCCCAGGAAGTTGATACGTGTTTGTAGGAGCTTGACCTGCATGTACTTATGAAGTTTACATAAGCTGGGTAGATAAATTCATAAAATCTTTAGTCCTCTACAACATTTGGAAACCTCGAGGATTCTCCTCATCACATACATGCACATACAAATGATCATCTACCCAGTCTCATGAACCTCAGAGTTCAGCCATGAACAAAGGGGAAGATTGGCTTATTAAACCTGCCATGTCCTGATTTCTTTCATATGCTTTTGGGCCATAGGTTAATCTGTGAAAGATGCATATTATGACTTGTAAATTTGAAGTTCTTATATAGTGCTGTAAGCCCATCAGAGGAAAGGTGCTTTATGGATTCTGCATACACGATAATATATTCATTGGAAAATTCCACTAAAAAAATTAATCAATTATTCTGTTCACTTGATTTCCTTTTGATACTCATAGATAATCTTGAGGCTAGATAATCCTTTTACTTCCTGGATAAGGCAAATTTGGAGATCAGTTTGACTATCTGTACTTCAACTTACTTTCAATTTACTCCACAACTTTCTAGTACTTCCCCATAAGACCGCTTGATAAAGTTAAAATAACTTCCCTTCCACCAAAACTATTATCATAGATGCATAAAATACCAAGAGGCACAGCCTTTTCAATTCTTCTGATACCTGTACAGAGCAGAGATACTAAAATATCTGTAAATACTAGTTGATCCAGATCCTCACCTCACATAATTCTTTGGAAATCATACCACAGAGTTACAGAGGGTGAGAATCCGAACCATAGGTGGTAATTACCTTCAAACATTTTACCTGTAGCTTCCTCTAGTGTAGCAACATCTAGTCTGGGACTGTAATTTCCATAACCGGCAGCAGTGAAAGCCCGGATCTGGAACACATACACCGTTCCTGGTTTCAGATTATTAATGGAGACGGAAGTGGATTTGGTTTTAACTGTTGAGTAGGTCCGTTCCCTTTGATCCTAGAAACAATATTTACAGGGCAGATTTCATTATTGTGGCAACTGAACAATTTGTCAGCAATTGCAGCCATTTATTTCAATTTTCCATGCTGCTCTCATAAAGACTCCATGGGACCCTGTGGAGCATTATATTGAGGTGTTCTTAAGATGATATAAAATGTAAATGGGAAGCACATGCCTTTGGTCATAAAATTACAAAGAGTAAATGACTGCCTTTACAACAATTACGAGGCCATCTCTTTGATGATTTTTTTTCCTCCGGGTTGGATAAAGGAGCGATTTAGCCATAAATAGACTCACATTTTCTATTAGCTAAACAGTGAGAAGTAACTCAAATCCTCCTCATTGTTTGCTCTGTGGCATAGTTCTTAGAGGATATGTTTATTGCTTTAAAATAGCAGCATAAAAAGTTATTCACTGATTAGAAAGTGGGTAGCTTTCTGTTTTAAACCTTATTTACTTTTTTGTCAATCAATTTTTAAACCCAATTTTCATGGATGAGTTGGATAAGGCTCTGAAAATATCTTATCTTGAAAAACGGGAAATGAGTTTTAGCAACTCTTAAAAAGTACAGTTTGAAGCGTAAAACAGATTATAATTACATTCAGAGAGCTCTAGTCCTGCTTCATTTACAGAGAGGAAATACTACAAAAGAGCCTTCAGGCTGAAGTAGAAAATGGCTTATGTAGAGTAAGGTTTATTTTTAACTCTGTGATAATTCTCCCGTGGCTTGGCCACTCCACTTTGAGGGGATGTGTCAACAATTGTGTAAATATTTCTCCTATCTTCACTGGCAGGAAAGAACAAAGAAAGGGTGCTGCCAGATGGGTCTATGTAACAAATACACTTGCGGCTACCTGTGAAACCAAAAGAGCATATTCAGAGACCCAGATGTGTTGGCCTGGAGTCCAAGTGTATGACATCTGTGGTACCTGATGACAGAACTGGATGGCACACTAATTACTTTTTGCAAACTGCAATTGATTTTTGTCCTTTAAGAAATATGAAATGTGCATAAAATCCACCTTGATTTGTACTATTTCAGATCAGAGATCCTGCTTCATTGCGAAACATAATATGATGAATATAATTTCTAGAGCTGGTTCTAAAATACCCTTCACCGATCAAATTCACTCAGTCGTATTTATTCAGCGCTTACTGTGTGCAGAGCACTGGACTAAGTGCTTGGGAAGCACAAATCAGCAACATATAGAGACGGTCCCTACCCAACAACGGGCTCACAGTCTAGAAGGGGGGAATGTAACTGTAATATATAATATATGTATAAATTGTAATGAATAATGAATAATAGCATCTTTCATATAATTGATCTGAAAGGGGCAGGGGAAGAGACGGAGGCAATCTTCAAAATGTAGCCCAGTGGAAACAACACAGGTCTGGGAATGAGGAGACCTGAATTCTGGTCTTAGATTTCCTGGTGGCCTGCCAGGAGACCTTGAGCATCTCTTTATGCTTTAATTTCCTCATCTGTAAAATGGGAATCATGCTACTGTTTAAATTTTGAATATAAAATCAAGTGACTGACTTGTGAGTGCTTTTGGAAAATAAAAATACAGAAATTCAAATTTTTGACTCTTGACAAAGGATGAAAAAGTGCCATGAAAATATGTCAAACCAGTTAAACTACAGGACTCAATCCAGAATGAAAACCCACCACATATTTCTAAAATAGCATTGAAAAGAAAATTAACAATTTATCTCTAAAATGATGAAGTTATAATTTACAATTTCATATGATCCTTAAATTTAGTAAATCACGTACTTAAAAACCCAACAGTTAATTCTGTTATCAAGAGGATTCATGTGCCTACATAACTTCTATTCATCTTTTCCTATAAATCTATCTGTAGGCAATAAATGAATGAATGTATTCAGTTTATATATGTTTGAGCGCGTGTGCGCACACACACACACACACACACACACACAGAGCAATTTCTCATTTCTCACTACAGGTCAGCTATGAATGTCTTCTAGCAATCCTAAACACCATTTTTATGGGCAGAAGAATAAAGCTAATGTATCTAAAAGAAGTTACATTTTCCAGTATAGCACCTTCACAAATACAAGAAATAGTTTAGGATCGTTCACTAAATGAGCAAGTTCCTTTATTTTCTATTAGCTCAGTAAAATGGCCTGAGTCCAACAGCTAAGAACCATATTAGTAAATAAAATATAAGTCATTTTTAAAAAAGATAAACAGTGTGATGGGCTTTTTGCCTTTTTGCTATGAAATCCTCCTTGCATTTTGGGATCTCATTCTTAACAAAACATACTAGCTAGGCATGCTGTAAGGTCCGTTATTTTCATTTGGACAAGGTACAAATGGAACAAGCTGATGAAATTATTATAAGTGAAACAAAGTACCCACGTGATGGCTATTAAAAGTGGGTAGAATTAATGCTGCATTTGGAAGAGGGTCCAAAGACATGATCTGGAAACATGGCTCTCTTCGGCAAGTATGATCTGCTACACAAGGTGCCCAGAAGAAGAATTCCATCACTGTTTTCACTTACTTTCTCATAGTACTTGATTTCGTATTCCGTGATGACTCCATTGGGATGCTCTGGTTCCTGCCAGGAAAGCTCGACGCTCCTTTGCAGTACTCTTTCCTTCATGACGCCGCTAACTTGTGAAGGAGCTGTTTGGACAAGATGTGTCAATAAACAATAAGGAAATTCACTGGATGCCTCCAATCAAATGTCACAACTGATCAGTCCCTTGCCGTGCCAATTTCATTAACGTAAAAGAAAGCACCTTTTCATAGCTCACAATTCAGGGGCTGATGAATATTCAAACAGGACCTTATTACTGCTCATAAACCATAATAGAAATTTAAATTAAAGTGCAAACAGCAGAAGATAGCATTGTTCAAGTTAGTGAAAAACTGGAAGTCATGGGGTTCAGAATGACAATTAAGCAAATGCACGCTAATTAAGGCCAGAAAATATGCTTTCAGATGAATCTCCAATGATAAATTAAAAGTCCAAATATTTATTGCACATGCTGCCGCAATAAACTAAAAGAAAAAAATCCAAAATAAGGCTATTCGGCAGACATCTTCTTTTGAGCTTTAGCACCAAGAATGATCAATCATTTATTTATATTTCATTTGTGGTGCTATCTGGAAAATCACAAAGAACTCCAATTATTTTTATTGTGAGCCACTGTGTCATTCTGGAATGCAACCCATGTCACAGTTCCTTTTTTTTTTTTTCCCCCTCCCAGAGGCTTCTCAGAACTGACAGTCTTCAACCTGTGTTATCCCAGCCTCAAGCTTTGCCACATCTTATCCAAAGGGACAGTCTTTCTCCCTGGCACTTTCTTTAGATAACTGAATGCTTAGTGTATTTTCATTCTAATTAGTGACATATACTCCTTTTCATAGCCAGGACTCTGGAATGTTGCAAACCAATTTGCTCTATCTAATTTGCCCTGCGGTGATTAACTAGTTGTCTTCCCTGTCTAAATGAGTAACTTCTAGCTGAATTTCAGTGGGGTCATTATGTCTCTTGTATTATACTCTTATCTCATGCTGTAAAATATTTTACGCTAATTTAATTCTCAGATGTCATATAGTATTAATGTTCTTTCTGATGGAGAAACAAATCTACAGAGGCGAGCCCAGCAGAGAGACCTCATGTTATCATTTGTGCTTATATCATGGTTCTCCCATTTCTTGGTTATTTGTCTAATTCTAAACTAGGGAAGCCTGATATGTCACTTCCTGGTAATCCAAAACTGCCTGGGTGGCATCAGATATAAACCACAAAGGACTCTTGTTCTCCCCTATCCTGAAGAGAAATCAATCAATAGTATTTACTGAGCACTCATTACGTACAGAACACTGCACTAACCACTTCCACTTGGGAGAGTATGTTGGAGTTGGTACACACAAGTAGGTTGATGTGAGCTACTGTTTAGCATTGGAACGAAGTCCGAGTACTTCTATGGGTTCTATGCTAATATACATTGCTCAATAAATATTTTCCCAAGTACTAGTTACTGCTTTGTACGTATTATTACTGTACAAAACCTTCTCCCTTAATGCATGGTTTCAGTATGCGACTTTGATAGAACACTAATGACGAACTGCAGAATGCACACACTTGTAGTAGTAATGCTAATTATGGTATTTATTAAACTCTCTAATGTACCGAGCACTGTGAAAAGTGATGGAGTAGTCACAGTACAATCAGATCACAAACAGCTCCTGACCCAATCTCGGGAGGAGGATGTCATCCTCGACTTTGCTCTCTCGTTCACCCCTCACATCCAATCCGTCACCAAAACCTGCCGGTCTCACCTCCGCAACATCGCCAAGATCCGCCCTTTCCTCTCCATCCAAACTGCTACCCTGCTGGTTCAATTTCTCATCCTATCCCGACTGGATTACTGCATCAGCCTCCTCTCTGATCTCCCATCCTCCTGTCTCTCCCCACTTCAATCTATACTTCACGCTGCTGCCCGGATCATCTTTGTGCAGAAACGCTCTGGGCATGTTACTTCCCTCCTCAAAAATCTCCAGTGGCTACCAATCAACCTATGCATCAGGCAAAAACTCCTCAATCTCGGCTTCAAGGCTCTCCATCACCTCGTCCCCTCCTACCTCACCTCCCTTATTTCCTTCTACAGCCCAGCCCGCACCCTCCGCTCCTCTGCCGCTAACCTCCTCACTGTGCCTCGTTCTCGCCTGTCCCCCCGTCGACCCCCGGCAATGTGAACTCACATCTCCTCCAAGAGGCCTTCCCTGATTCATTTCCGATCTCCCCCAACTTCCACGTCAGCACTCTCACCCCATCAAAGAACTCAAATACTTACTACAGTGCTCTGCATAATCAAAGAAATATAAGTACCATAAACTGACTGATGATGCACAAAAAATAATGGGCCTGATAGTTGGGACACCTGGGTGATAATCTCAACTCCTCCGCTTATCTGCTGTGTGAAAAGGGAAGTTACTTCACTTTTCTGTGCCTCAGTTTGGTCATTACTATATCGTAAATTCTTGAGGGCAGGAATCCTGTTTGGTAATTCTATTGCAATCTCCTAAAAGCTTTAATTTCGGTGCTTGCACACAGTTAGCACTCAAAAAATACCACTGAATAATTTACTGATAAATACATATTTCTTATCAAGAAAACAGAAGTACCTTGCAAGTAAAAGTGAGAAACTTAGAGGTAAAGATATGAAAGCACCATTTTTTTCAAAATCAATACTGAAGATATCAGAAAACACAAGGGCATCTTTCACTAGAGAAGAGACGGCAATGGTTAATCTAAGGAAAGTAAGCACAATTACTGCAGCAAGCCCATCATGTCTATAGAGACTTGTTTGACTATCTCCGAACAAAATACTGAAAGGCAGGGGCTCAAAGTGAAAGGAAATTCATAATCAAATGAAAATTCTCTTTGCCTAGAGAATATTCTTGTATTGTACTGTTTTCACGGCTCTAAATTTAACTAGCTGGAATGATTTTCAAAGAACCACACTATTCAGACTTTGAAATGAAAGACCTGTCTCTGAATGGGAAATCTGAATTCCATCATAAAGAAGGAACACAGCATCCTTTGCTTAGCTTTTTCACATTCTGTACTGTACGCTTAGCATATATTAAAGGCGCTGATTCCATCAAATGTATTTCAGTCATGAATGATTGGGGGTGTTCATATCTAGAGGTACGGATGGTGAGGCTTCAAAAGCGGTCCCTATTTTCTTGTCCCGCTGTCCAATGATCACCTTATAATTTCAGAAGAGATGATGCCTTCCTCCCCAATAAAGCAAAAGGAAAATCCACTCCTCTCCCTTCCTGCTGGAACCAGGTGCCTATCACTCTTTCCAATGGAACAATGCTGCAGGGGAGACAGTAATAGCTCCAGCCATTTGCAATGTCCCTTCTGAGACCAGTGTCTTGATGATGCATATATGAAGTGTAATAAACAGAGTGTGTTTCTGGCAAAATTCCCGGTTACATGAATCCACCGCTCCTTTGCCTTCAAAATGGGGCCCAAAAGAGCTACACATTGGAGTTTTCGGAGTGGAGCATGCACACTCTGAGCAGACTTTAACTGCTAGGTTATGAGGTCTTTGAATGCTGGGATCATTAGAGAAGGAGGGTGGCATGGTGGAGAAGGCACAGGTCTGAAACTCAGGAGACCTGGGTTCTAATCCTGGCTTTACCATGTTCCTACTGTGTGACGTTAAGTCATTAACTGAGTCTCAGTTTCCTCATCTGTAAAATGGGAATTAAATATCTGTTCTCCTTCCCCCATTTACTGCGAACCCAACATGCGACAGGGACTGAATTCCACCTGCATGTTCAGCCTCTACCCTGGGGCTTAGTACAGTGAGTGCAGTGAGCACTTCAAGAATACCACAATTATTATTATCATCATGCATCCTAATTCTGTTGGACTCTCCCAAGTGCTTGGTACAATGGTCTGCTCCCAGATGGTGCTCAAAAATACTACTGATTGATTAATCCCCAAAACAAGGTAGCTAGAAACAAGCATGGAACTGAGTGTCGAGAGACCTGGATTGTAATTCCGGCTCTGCCACTGCCCATTGTGTTCCTCTGGTAAAGTTGCTCCTCTAGACTTTAAATTCCTTGTGGAGAGGGAACGTGCTTACCACCTCTATTGTACTGTACTCTTCCAAGTGCTTGGTATAGTGCTCTGCCCACAGTAAATGCTCAATAAATAACATTGACTACTCTATGCCTCATTTCTTTATTGATAAAATACTTGATTTTTCCTGTTTAGACTGTAAACCCTGAGTGGGACAAATTCAGATTCTTGTATCTAATCCAGAGCTACTAATGCTTAATGAATACTATTACAAGTATTATTATCTACTCCACAGAGGAAGCCTGGGAGTAATATTCTTCCACTATATAAGTCGACAAGAAACTATTCCTTGGGGATTGATTGAGGAAAAAGAAGTTTCAGAACAAGCAAATGATGTGATTAGTTACTGATACAATTACAGAAGAGTTCCATTATCTAGAAGCACGGAAGCAAGCCACTTGAAGACCTGAAACAATGCGCAGTGGGATATTTTTCAAGGGCCCAGATGCATTATGAAAATATGATTTGGGTTCCTCAAGGAGCAACTGCAGCAAATAAAAAAAGCAGTGGAGAAAGAACCGTGCTCCAGAGACAGAAGCAAATTCTACTACTGACATCTGATTAACAATGATGTGAATACAGTCAACCCAGTTTTAATTTAGACTGACACAACTTTGGGTTGTCTTAAGGATCTTTTTCAGGAACATCAATACATGCCATAGACTCTAACAGAATAAGCACTTAACAAATAACACAATTATTAATTATTATTATTATTGTAAACTAGGATGTGACATGTCAAACAAAAAATCAGTTCAATGGATTTAAACTGTCACTTAGCAACATGTTGGTGTGTTTTGATACACACACATTGTTTCAATAGAGAGTCAATGTAAAAGAAGAACCTTAATAACCTACTTACTTTGGGAAATTTTGAATTGGGCCCTACATTTTGAAGAGACTTACACAAAGAATATGTATTGAGAAGTAGCACAGCCTAGTGGATAGATCTGGGGCCTGAGAGTCAGAAGGACCTGGGTTCTAATTCTGACTCTGCCATTTGTCTGCTGTGTGACCTTGGACAAGTCATTTAACTTCTCTGTGTCTCAGTTACTGAGGCTGTAAAATGGGAATTAAGACTGAGAGCCCCATGTAGGGCAGAGACTGTGTCCAACGTAATTAGCTTCCATCTGACCCAACACTTGGTAAAATGCCTGGCACGTTGTAAGCACATAACAAATATGATAAAAACCAACACAAAAATAAAATAATAAGCCATATTCAATTGGGTAACTAATAGGAAGTTTAGAACATGTGCCTGGGCTGCTTAAAGGGTCATCTAATTCATCATTTGAATCAATAATTTAGACTTTGAATAGCGTACGTTTGCATTCAGGCTACTTTGCTCTAAATTGTGCTTTCCAGGCCAAGACGCCGAAACAGTCACTATGACAACTTAAAGCCATTCTTCCTGCTGAAACCTTTTAGAACATCTCTATCACTTTAAACTGTCTGTAGGCCTAGTAATATGAATACATTACAAGCCAGGGGGTAGAAGCAATCAAGATGTCCAATTCAGACACCAGATATTTTAGGGATGTTCTCAGGAGAGCACATCCTTTGCTACCTAGGGTAAGGCAAAACCCCACTGGTATTTCTCCCCTTAATTCAGGGGAATTAAAGAAAAGAAAGAGAAGAGAATATTCATCAGAAGAAGAATCTAGATTGGACAAAAACTGGAGGATTAGTTATATCGTGAAGAACAGAATTTGATTTAGATGTATGAGAAGATCATCATCATCATCATCAATCATATTTATTGAGCGCTTACTATGTGCAGAGCACTGTACTAAGCGCTTGGGAAGTACAAATTGGCAACATATATCAACATTCTAGCGGCAGCTCTGTCATTTTCCTGCCATGTGACCTCGAGCAAGTCGCTTAGCCTCTTTTGGCCTCAATTTCCTCTTCTGTAAAATGGGGACAAGATGCCTGTTCCCCCTCCCTCTTTGATTGTTAGCCTCCACTATGTGTAATAAGGATTATGCCTGATCTATCTAGAATCTACCCCAAAACTTAATTTTACGATCGGCAAATAGTAAGCACTAAATGAAGAACACAATTATTATTACCACTAGGTCACAAGAGAAAAGGAGGAGGAGGAGGAAGAAGAGAAAGAACAGAAATAGAGGGCAGAGGGGAAGAAAGAAAAAGGTGGAAGGGGGAGGATGGGTGAAGGAAGAAAATGAAGACGAGGAGAATAAGGATGCATACGCTTAAGAGGAGAAGTAAGAGGAAGAACTAAAGAAGGAAAGAGGCTCCAGAACTCGAAAGCAACTCAGGAATCCCTGTGTTTTCTCCAAAAATCAGAGATTTGGCTTCAACCCATCAGGCCCTGGGGTTACATGCTGCAGTCTCCAGCTTCAGGGTCCTGGCCCACAGCCCAGTCTGCTCCTAGGCAGCAATCCTGTTCTACACCTCAAGCATGAGAAGGTAAGGCATACAAAATACCCCAGCTGGTGAAGCCCAGTTTCTTCTGTGAGATGACGCCCGCAATCATAATACAGCTGATCACTTTGGAGCATTTGCAGGCTTTTAAAAATTAATTCCATATGAAACAGAAGTGTTTGATACCCACTCAACAGCAGTATAAAATCTAGGGTGGCAATTCATCCAATTTTATACAGGGCAGTCTGACTTACAGCTGGCCTGTCCATGTCTGGTATGAATATGCCACCACATATTTTACGTCTGGTATTTTTACTGCTGCCCTTGTCTATGGAGAACTAGGAAGAGAATGCAATGTCTAATAATAATAATAATTATTTGGTACTGGCCATGGTGAAAGGGAAGGGGAGTCAGGGGTTCCCCTAGAAAAATGTCCTAGGTTTTGGGATTTACACTTTGTACATATCTATAAATGGTATATTTTTATATTTATGTCTGTCTCCTCCTCTAGACTGTAAGCTCATTTTGAGCTGGGCCATTTCTACCAACTCCATTGTTTTGTACTCTCCCAAGCTCTTAATACAGAGCTCCGCACACGGTAAATGCCCAATAAATACCATTCAGGATTATCTGATCTGATTGTATTGTAGGTCTGTAATTTATTTATTTCTATTAATGTCTGTGTCTGCCTCTAGACCTTAGTAAGCTTGTTGTGGCCAGGGAATGTGCCTGTTTTTTGTTATATTATACTCACCCAAGAGTTTAGCACAGTGTCTACCAATAGTAAGCGCCCACTAAATAGGACTGAATGAATGAATACCTCTAGCACTGAGCACAGTGCTTGTCACATAGCATGCACTTAAAAATGCCATTAGTTTTTTAATTACTATTGTATGACAGGATGGGCACTGAAAAGCATTAGAAAATACTAGCTGCCCCTTTTACCACTCCAGAAACAACTTAAGTAACACGTACAGGGAAGCAGTATGGCTTAGTGGAAAGAGAATGGGCTCAGGAGTCAGAGGTCATGAGTTCTAATCCTGACTCCGCCGCTTGTCAACTGTGAGACTTTGGGCAAACACTTAACTTCTCAGTGCCTCAGTTACTTCATCTGGAAAATGGGGATTAAGGCTGTGAGCCCCACCTAGGACAACTTGATAACTTTATAACCCCAGTGCTTAAAACAGTGCTTGACACATGGTAAGCGCTTATCAAATACCCTCATTATAAATAAGTAACCTAAGGCACACATTAAACAACCTAAGTAGCCTAGGTAATATCTTCCTCAAATATGGAGGGCAACTATATAAGTAAAGTAGTCCTGTTGTTTCCACACTGGTCAGTAACCGCTGGTAATAATAATAATAATAATAATAATAATAATGGTATTTATTAAGCACTTACTATGTGCAAAGCACTGTTCTAAGCACTGGGGAGGTTACAAAGTGATCAGGTTGTCCCGGGGGGGCTCACGGTCTTAATCCCCATTTTACAAATGAGGTGACTGAGGCCCAGAGAAGTGAAGTGACTTGCCCAAAGTCACACAGCTGACAATTGGCAGAGCCGGGATTTGAACCCATCACCTCTGATTTCAAAGCCCGTGCTCTTTCCACTGAGCCACGCTGCTTCTCTAGTTTTCCCTAGTGCCATCAGTGGCCACCCTAGTCACATAATAATCATAAAAATAGTAGTGGCATTTGTTAAATGCTTACATGTGCCAAGAACTATGCTAGTGCTGGGGGTAGATATCATACAATTTGCTTGGATCAGATCATCATCAACTGTATTTACTGAGCTATTACTGTGTGCAGAGCACTGTACTAAGCACTTGGGAGAGTACAGTACAATACAGTTGGTAGAAATGTTCCCTGCCCAAAATGAGTTTACAGTTTGGGGGGTGGGGGGAGATAGTCATAAAGAGAAAAAAATACATACAATTTACAGATATTCATTCTATCATTCAGTCAATTGTATTTATTGTGTGCTTACTGTGTGCAGAGTACTGTACTAAGCACTTGGAAAGTACAAATGTACAGATGCAGTCTCTGTCCCACAAGTGGGACACATTCTAAGGGGGAGGAAGAGAAGATGAGGAAACTGAGGTACCGAGAAGTGAAGTGATATACCGAAAGTCACCCCACAGGCCAGTGACACAGCTGAGATTAGAACCCAGACCTCCTGATTCCCAGGCATGTGCTCTTTCCACTATGCCATGCTGCACCTGGAGGGGTTCTGCCAGGGGATGATCCATTCATTCAATTGTATTTATTAAGCTCTTACTGTGTGCAGAGCACTGTACTAAGCACTTGAGAAAGTACAATACAGCAATCCCCGCCCAAAATGAGCACTGCCCATATCTATACCTACTCTCCTACAGCCTCAGTTACTGAATCTGCCCATGAGTTGAAGGATAACAATAATAATAATAATGATGGTATTTGTTAAGCGCTTACTATGTGCAGAGCGCTGTTCTAAGCGCTGGGGAGGTTACAAGGTGATCAGGTTGTCCCACGGAGGGCTCATAGTTTTAATCCCCATTTTCCAGATGCGGTAACTGAGGCACAGAGAAGTGAAGTGACTTGCCCAAAGTTGACGGAGCCAGGATTTGAACCCATGACCTCTGACTCCAAAGCCTGTGCTCTTTCCACTGAGCCATGCGGCTTCTCCAGGATAGAGAAGCAGCGTTGCCTAGTGGATAGAGCATGGGCCTTGGGGTCCCAGCTCCATCACTCGCCTGCAAGGTGACCTTGGGTAAGCAGTCACTTCACTTCTCTGTGCCTCATTTACCTCATCTGAAAATGGGGATTAAGACTGGGAGCCCCAAGTAGGGCAGAGACTGTGTCCAACCTGATCAGCTTGTGCCTAGTGCCCAGTGCCTAGTATAGTGTCTGGCACCTTGTGAGCTCTTAACAAATGCCACTCAAAAAAAAAAAAAAAGGAAGAGGAGAGGAAATTTTCGTCAAGAGCAGGATTCAGGTTAGCAGCACAAGTCAGACCCTCAGAGAATAGCATCGGAATTGGAAACGGATGAATAAATTGGGGAGCTGGACAGAAATAACTTCATTCCCATAGCCCACGTGCAGAGTGCTTAAATTTGGAAGGAAAATGCAAACCACAAAAATCCAACCTGGGAAATGATTGCTTAGTCTCACAGCGGAAAAAGAGCTGGGGAAAACAGTGACGGAAAGTTGACTATCAACTGGATAGTTAACAGTGGTTTCTCCTAAAGTTAATAAGGGATGTATTCGAAGAGTCTAACATACACAGAGTGCACAGTAACCTTCTTTTACTGACCATTAATCATGTCCTTACCAGAATGCTGTACTGTTTGGGAAGCCAAGTCTTAAGACATATGTAGTGAAATCCAAGAGGGCCAGGGAAGGAAAACAATGAAAATGATTATGGGCTTGAAAATTGAATTTTTAATGAACAGGTAAGTGATTCTGGATCATTAGGCTACAGAAGAGGATGTTGCCCAGCTGTTCATCATCTCCACCGAGGATACAGAAGCTTATAACTTGGGGTATTATATGCAAGTCTATTGTACGTAAAGAAGCAGCGTACCCTTGTGGAAAGAGCATGGGATTGGGAGTCAGAGGACCTGGGTTCCAATCCTGGCTTCACCACGTATTTGCTGTGTGACTCTGGGCAACAGACTTCACTTCTCTGTGCTTCATTTCCCTCATCTGTAAATCCTACTACCTCCTACTTAGACTGTGATCCTCATGTGGGGCAGAGACTGTTTCAAACCTGATTAACTTGTACCTAGCCCAGCACTTGGGGCAATGCTTGGCACATAATAAGGGCTTAGCTAGTAATATTACTATCATTATTAATATTATTATTTGAAACCTAAAGAATGACCATTTGTTATAGGGATAAATTATTCATTCATTCATTCAACTGTATTTACTGAGCACTTACTGTGTGCAAAGTACCGTACAAAGTGCTTGGGAGAGTACAACAATAAATAGATGTTACAGTATACTGTATGTAGTAAGTGCTCAATAAATATCACTGATTGAAGGGGAGGTGAATGGATGGGATTCTTTTTGCCTTGCAAAGTTTAAGGTTAGTAGAGTCTCAAAAAAAGTCTGGGATGTTTGTTTTGAGGAGGGGGATAATAATGATAACACTAATTGTATGTGCTAAGCACTTATTTCATCAAGCACTGTACTAGGCGATGGGGTAGATACATTGAAAATAAATGAGAACTAGTCCATTTCCACGAGGCAAAAAAAAAACAGTTCAAGTGGGAGGGAAAACAGGTAACTGAATACTGATTACACAGATGAAAACTCTGAGGCATAGGGAAGTTTTAGGTGACTTGCCCAAGGTCACAAAGCAAGCCAGTGGCAGAACTGTATTAGAACCCAGATCTCCTTTCTCCCAGGCCTGTGTTCTTTCCATTAGACTACGTTTAACACCAAAATAATAGACTTTGTTGGGTTTTTTGTGCACTTTAGCTTTTTTTAGTACAGTGCTTTCCTTACAGTTGGAGCTCAAATACCATTTCTAATCCTTATTCTAGGAAATGTGAAATCACATCTGCTTCAGGAGGTCTTCCCTGATTAATTTCTGATCTCCTCCACTGCCACATCAGCACTTTCACTCCACCATAAGTTTCTAAACCTCCTGTAGCACTTATGAACCTATCATATATATATATACACAGCAGATTTTACTTCCTATCTAATTTTCTTTAGTGTCTGCCTCCTCCTCTTGACTGTCAGGTCCTCGAGGGCAGGGATCATGTCTCCCAATTCTACCGTATTTTCCCAGATGCTTAGTCCAGGTGCCCAATAAACTCTATTGGTTGGACTGATTAAGAGGCAGGACCCCCTTCCATATTCTATGCAGCTTTTTTTTTTTTTCCTGCTTTAATACTTTACTTCAAGGAGCTGTATTTCTGTTTAGCATCTGCCTCATTCTGCACTTCCAGGATCACTGAATAGTATCTTAGTTTGGCTCTTTAAAATTTGTGATTATCACATCTCCCAGTTTCTTTGGAGAATATATACAACTTGCAACAGCAACTAGCTGTAGCTCACCCCTAACACCTCTGCAGAAATTCCCATTCTGACATTCTCAGAGTTAGACTGAAACCAACTCCTCCCCTCCCCTCCAATCCTCTCCCCCTGACACACAAACACACACATGTGCTACAAACACAAACTCATACTTAGTAGTCCCAGCTCCGCCTGTTATGTGACCTTGGGCAAATAACAATTTCTCTGTGCCCTAAATTCCTCTCCTGTAAAATACATATTAAAGCTTTGCTTTCTCTCCCACTGCTGGGAGAGAGACATGTCTGATCTTATTATCCTGTATATATCCCAGTGTTTAGCAGAATGCTGGACATATAATAAGCACTTAAAAATAACATCAGCATCCTCATCATCCCATGAAGCCAGTTTTATCGAGTCGCCCTACCCAGTGAGATAGACTGCTAATCGGAATTTCCATCTGTATCACCTAAGAAGAGCACTTATCCAGGCCTGAGTTTTGAATCTATATCTACAGACTACCTAAAATAGCCTATTGGTCAACTACCATTCGATTTCTGGTTTTCCTTTACCGCTTCCAAAACTGTGTCAGTGTGGAAGCACCTTATTTGACAACTAATAGTGGCCAGACACAACGACCACCTACCTGCTCTCTACTCTCAGAGTTTAATACTCTCAACTGGTCTTCTTTTACCACCTACGGGACAAAGGTCGCCATGGGTTTGCACTCATTCATTTCCACATTATTCTGGGTTCAGTCATAACTGTTTCATTCTCTTCCTACCCCAGGTTAGCAGACCTCTAATGCTGACACAATTCCACCATAAACAATTTTAAGAGCAACACAAGCCTATTAATCACTATGGAAATATATCTCTGTATACACGGTTCAGATCATTAGATATTCAGCAGCTTTTATTGAGACTGTAAGCTCATTGTGGATACCAACTCTGCTGTGTTGTCAGTGCTCTGCACACAGTTAAGTGCTCCATACTATCACTGATGGTGATGAGTGCTTATCGTATGCATGGCGCTGAACTAAGTCGTTGAAAGAATACAATTATATTCATGGAATTAATGACAGTATAATTTGAAGAGCCAATCCCTGTCTTCAAGGAGTCTTTTAGAATACATAGCTGTGAACTGAATTAGGATTTGTCCCTGGCACTGGGAAGGCACTTCAGAATTGTTCTTTATTTCCCTAAAGCTATTTCCTTCATCCTTTCCTTTTGATGTAGGTGGAAATAGTGGCTTCAAATGGAATCAGTCCACCACTGTATGGCTCCCATCAGACTCACAGGATCACCTGCTAAAGGACTGAAATATTTTGTCCATTTTCCTCTTTCTCATACCTCTTAACCACACTATCAGTGAAGCATTCTTTTTGAGACCGAACTGAACCAACATAACCACCAGACTATAGTACTATATCTTGTCCAAGATGTTTTCTCATCAGTTCCATTTTTATTTTCAGTACAGCCACTATTCCACACAACTGGTTCAATTCTGAAACCATGGATATATCTTTTTCCCTTGTGTTCGATGTGGGCCTGACTTTAGAATGTGTGCCTGTTTTGTTTCAAGATGACAAACAAGGTGAGTCTCACTATTCGCGGATTTCAAGCACGATGGGCTCAGTGACAGACCACATCTATTACATTACTACTCCATCCTGTGAACAATCAGAAATGTCAACGGACTGGTTAATCCATTTACAATACTCTATAGGTGCGGTGGAGACACTCTGTTTCCATCCTTATTTGTTGAGAGTTTTCCAATGTCCTAAAGCAGAAACTTGATACAACATGCCCTAAAAGCTAAGAATGTGCAGCTTTAATAAAGGTCCAATTAGTCCCCTAGAGTGGCTAATGCTCAAGTAGAACTTCTGATTCTCTAATTACACTTTTTGTGGTATTTGTTAAGCGCTTCTATGTGCCGAACACTGTACTGACCACTGGGGTAAATACAAGATTAACAGGTTGGACACAGTCCCTGCTCCCTTTGAGGCTCACAGTCTAAGGGAGAGGGCAAACAGGTATGAAACCCCCATTTTACAAATGAAGAAACTGAAGTATAGTGAAGGTAAGTGACTTGCCTAAGGTCACATAGCAGGCAAGTGGCAGAGCCAGGATTAGAACCAAGTTCTTCTGATTCCCAGGGCCAGGCTCTTTCCACTAGGCTACAGTTTTTTTTTCAATCGTATTTACTGAGCGCTTACTGTGTGCAGAGCACTGTACTAAGTGCTTGGGAAGAACAAGTTGGCAACATATAGAGACGGTCCCTACCCAACAGCGGGCTCACAGTCTAGAAGTTTTCCCATCATGATTTCATTTTCTTCTGGACAGGAGGAATTCCAGAACCAGATAAATACATGAACAAATAGAAAAGAAAGAATACCCAAGACATGATATAAAGTTTTATGCTGCAAGCTTATTTAAAAAAAAATCCCCACTAAAGCAACTTCAAAGCCAAAAATTAACATGTGTTTGTGTCTGGCCTATTTTATTATTCCACTGCTTACTCCTTGTTCTCACTCTCCCTCCTGCCTGAACTCCCTCCATATCGAACAGACCACCAACCTCCTCTATCATCAAAGCCCTATTAAAAGCATATCTGTTCCAGGAAGTCCACCCTGTCTAATCTCCCATCTTCCCACCCAATACTTCCTCCTATATGCATTTAGGTTTGGACCATCTAGGCACTTTGATACTCACTTCCCTACCCCCACAGCACCTTTGTACATATCCTTATAGTCTGCTGCTTTCCCTACCTGTAATTTATTTTAATGTCTTTCTCTTCCATTAGCCTGTAAACTCCTCAAAAGCAGGATTATTCATCTACTACCTCTATGGTACTCTCCCAAGCTTTTAGTACAGTGCTCCGCACTCAAATACCACTGGGTATTATAGTGTTTGGCACTTACTAAGTGCTTAACAAATACTGCCATTATTATTACTATGATTATTATTATTTAATAATAATAATAATAACGACAGCATTTATTAAGCGCTATGTGCCAAGCACTGTTCTAAGCGCTGGGGAGGTTACAAGGTGATCAGGGTGTCCCATGGGGGGCTCACAGTCTTAATCCCCATTTTACAGATGAGGGAACTGAGGCCCAGAGAAGTTAAGTGACTTACTCAAAGTCACACAGCTGACAATTGGCAGAGCTGGGATTTGAACCCATGACCTCTGACTGCAAAGCCCGGGCTCTTTCCACTGAGCCACACTGCTTCTATTTTTAACACGGCCGTCAAAGGTCCTATGGAATTCACAATTGGTGGTATGGGTCCATATTTAGCCAGCCCTCCAATTCCTATTCATTCATTCAATCGTATTTATTGAGCGTTTACTGTGTGCAGAGCACTGTACTAGGCGCTTGGGAAGTACAAATCGGCAACCTATAGAGACGGTCCCTACCCAACAACGGGTTCATAGGAATGGTTCAGAAAAGGTGCTCTATTCTATTTTCATGGGCACAGGGTACAAGAGATTTTCAATGTGAGCATCACAGCTCTGAATACATTCTCTCTGCCATTAGTTTCACTGCCGAAATGAAGGACAACCCTAGAAATGAACAGTTCTTTTGCAAATAATTACTTCACCTATTCATCTGCTAAACCTTCTTCCTGAAAATCACTTCAGAATACCATGAAAGCAAACCAAAAGCTTCCATAAATATAATTCATTAAAATCGACGTGTTTTCAGCTCCTCTCTAAGAGGTAACAGCAGTTACTCATTCCATCCCAATTTTTTATTGGCTTTTACATCAAAAGTTCTCTTGCTACAGACCAGAGTTGTTGATTAATTTATACATGAAGAATGAACTGTTTTTATCCGAAGTGCTACATTCCTTACCTTAATTTCATACATTTTCCTCCAGTCAAATGAAACAATCTATCGGTCAGGCATATGTCAGGACAGTGGTCCACCAGCCCAGCTTTTTCTCCCCAAATGGCTATTATCAGGGGCCTGGAAGAAGGTCTTCATGATCAACTGCTTTTCCCCTACTCCCTCTTCCTTCTGCATCACCCGTGGACTTAGATCTGTACCCTTCTAGCATTTGATATTCATCCCACTCTCAGCCCCACAGCACATACATACATACCCATCATATATTTAATAGTAACAATGATAATTATGGTATTTGTTTAGCTCTTACTATGTGCCATGCACTGATTTAAGCGCCCGGGTGGATACAAGCAAATAGGGCTGGACACAGTCTCTGTGCCACTTGGGGCTCACAGTTTCAATCCCCATTTTACAAATGAGATAACTGAGGCCCAGAGAAGTGGAGTGACTTGCCCAAGGTCGCACAGTAGGATTAGAACCCATGACCTTCTCACTCCCAGGCCTTTGCTCTACCCACTATGCGATGCTATTTATTTATATTAATGTCTGTTTTCCCCTCTAGACTGTAAGCCCCTGGCAGGCAGGAAGCTGGTCTACCAACTCTGCTGTATTAAGCTTTCCTAAGCACTCAGTACAGTGCTGTGCAACACAGTAATAAATACCACTGATTGACTGAATGATTGATCACAGGTTGGGGCATCCACCCACAAAGAAACAGATGGACCTGCTCAAACCTATCCCATAACCCGACCTACAAACCTATTGTCTGTGAATCTATCCAGGAATAAATTTATAGGCCATCTCACACAATAATATTTATGTCTAAAATTCATTTTACCTTTTGGCCAAAAACAGCTTTCTCAATGCACTCCCTGGTAGATTTTTGGCCCATTCCACCAAAGGTGAGTGACAGAAATACATTTTTGTGGGATGACACAGACTTTCACTGCAAGCACTTCACATTTGTACAATATGCTGCAAGAAAACGATTGGATCCAGTCCTGCTAAAAAAAACACAAAAGGAATCCAGAATTCTTGCTAGGGGTCAGATCGATAACCCTTCCGTCTCTGCTCTAGCAGCAGTAGTGAAAGTTTTTCCGTGCCCTGTGTCAAATCCTCATTACCCTATCGCAGAGGGACTCCCTTGCTTCTGCAGGCGCTCTTTTTCACGGTTCATTTCTGTTGCAAAATCCTGACAACAATCCTCAATTATTGAAAACTTTCCTTTGGGCTCAAGGCAATCAGATTCCAGCAGCTTCTGGTTAATGATTCAGTTAGGTGGACAAAACAAGAAGTGTCTCTCCTGCCCTGGCCGCTCATATAGAACCTGTATATCTACCCACACAGCAATTACTTAGTCGTATGTCAGATATATTTGTTTCCTGAGATCGGAAGCATTGAGTAGATTATGAGGCTCTTTCATTACATTTCAAACAATATCACCTCACTGAAAGCCAAAGAGAGGTTATTCAATTGGTTTAGTTTCCTAGCATCTTAAGATGACTGATGTGGCAAGAAATACAATAAGTGATTTATTAAGAGCGACACCAACCTCAGAGTTAGTACTGACCCATTCCTCCATCCCAGTGTGCAAGAAAATGTGGTAGCGATAGAACCATCCTCTAAATAAGACTTAAAATCTAGGTCCTGGCAGGCTTTGTTTAACAGGCTCAGCACATCGTTTCTTATGCCCTGGAATTAAACAGGTCTGAATGCCTAATTTTATTCTGCCTCTTGAAAATCCCCCATTGTAGTTTGGTTCTTTGCTGCTTTAAGTATCCTTGGTGTACAATGAAACCAGATGTCCCCAAATGGAAACGACGGTCACCAAGCTTGGGGTTGGTCTCTCCACCGGTAGAGCCTTCATCCAGGATGGCAAGAGGGGATGACAACGGAATCAGGATGATGGCATTTATTAAGCATTTATTACGGTCCAAGTCATAGGGCACAGGGTTGGTTCAGGAGTATTCGAACGTACAAAGTTCCTAACCCACACGGGGATCACAGCCTGAGGGAGGGAGAACTAGCATTTAAATCCTATTTTACAGGTGAGGATACTGAGGCACAGAGAAGTTAAGTATCTTGCTTGAGGCCATGCAGCAGCCAGAACTAGAACCCAGACCTCTTGACTCAGAATCCTGGGCTCTTTCAAGTAGATCATCCTGTCCACTCTAATAAACAACACGGAGGAGAAGAAGTGTGTCTACCAACTCTATTATATTATACTCTTCCAAATGTTTGGTACAATCCGCACATAGTAATTAAGCAATAAATACTGCGACTGATGGTAGCCTCCTCTCTTCAGGGGTGTCAACTATCCCACTTTCTCTCTCTCTGTGCCCTACCCTATCCTGCCATAAGTGACCAGGATTCTGATTACCTTCCTGGTGTGTTCTCTTAAAAACCTGGCACATTTCTATGGTAGACAATGCAAATTCATGGTGGAGCTCATCTCTCTGTTTAAATTTCTAAGATTAGAAAATAGCTGACATTAAAGTGTCCTATAAAAAGCTGTGATATTAATATTAGTATTCACTGAAAACTGAGATAAAAGAATTCAACAGATGCCTGACAACTCTTTAAACACAGGTGAAGAGGCTGCTATTTCACAAACATCTTACTTTTCAACAGACTCAGACATCAGGTGGACATAACCAATAGGATACATAGATTGATCCTCAGTCAGTCTTTTAAATAAGACACCAATTTTCCAGGCCGCAAAAGCCTACATCTTCCACTCCTCAACCACACCCTGGAATTGATCAAAGAATACAGCGCTTGGTTACCACGCTGACATCAGCACCGGATGGTGCCAAGCAAGGTTAAAATTCTGTCCACTTAATTGAGTATGTTAATTGGCATAACGCAGCAGATGGGCATCCATACATGTGAGACAAATTTCCAGAGTCTGATCCTTGATGCTATTACCAACTACAACCAAGGAACAATGACGAAATAAACTAGCTCAAAGAGAAAACTGATTTAAGACATGGGGAAGGCAGAGGAGGGAACACTCAAACTGATTATACTTTTTAAAACTTTAGCAATATTCATTAATCTTAATCTGTTATCCCAAGTGACATTTCTATTTCAAATGCCTAAAAGATGCAATTCCTTTGTACTACATGTGAATATTTCTTTATAAGCCACTAGTGCTTTTATAGCAAACTTATGATGAAGCAACTTTAGCATCAAAATGATACTTTAATTTGGGCCCAGCGAGATTCACTGAATATTCAGACATCTGTTAAGGTGCAGAAACATACTGTCTTATTGAATTACACATTTCTTACTTAATCCATACTACGGATTTAATTTGGAACACTTAACTTGGTAAAAAAAAAAGTCTTCTGAAATATATCAGAGCAGCTATATTTTATGCGAAAAAGGACAACAAAAAACCCTCAATATATAAAAGACGCATTAGCTGAAATGTTCATTATGGATAGCCATTCCAGATCACTGTTACACAATATTTTTTTCTTTTAAAGACACTGAGAGAGCTTTCTGTGGAATCTAATTTTCTGGATATATTATGTTGTAAAGAAATATGACTTTAGCTCACTTCAACAACTAAGTTAAAACATTGGCTCTGTGTGTTTTCTTTGAAATGTATCTATCATCTACCTGAAGAATCCTTTAATCTAGAGTACTATTCTCTCCCATTTGTTTTCAATTTATGAATCTTACCTGCACATGCTCTCTTTGAAAAGACAGTTGTCTCCGGGTTAGCTATTTAACGATGTGAATTTTTAAACTTCCATCTATGCTTTTCTCTGTCTCCCTAAATCACGAGTCCTACGTGGGAAAGGGACTGTGTCTCAACTGTTTATCTTGTACTCACAGCACTAACCACACTACATGGCTCAGAGTATGCATTTAATAAGTACGCTAACTTATTAATTATCTGTTAATGCCAACTGCAAACCTAAATAATCACAGTTCAGTACCTACAAAAGCGACAGCTAAGCTACATATGGCTGCTAAACTAGATACTTTCAATAGGACCCAGATTTCCAGAACACTGATTTCTCTGCTGCTCAATTGTGGCCCCATGAGAAAGAAACCCAGGTCAAAAACAGCACTTGAAATATGCCTTCAGTATCCAGAG
Source organism: Tachyglossus aculeatus (assembly GCF_015852505.1). Taxonomy (NCBI): domain Eukaryota; kingdom Metazoa; phylum Chordata; class Mammalia; order Monotremata; family Tachyglossidae; genus Tachyglossus; species Tachyglossus aculeatus. Next base: position 34,732,594 of record NC_052084.1, read on the forward strand.
TTCTGGATCAATGACACAGAAATGTCCTACTGTCTTTTCACACTCCGGCATACACAAACAGGCTTCCTCCACTTCTCCAAATCACTTACTTTACACTCAGAAACTTCCTACAGAGAAACCACTTTAACTTCCTCAGACACCTTTCCACTTTCCGGTTCATAAATATAACACGGTATATTTGTAAGCATCTGTAAACTGCAGGTCGACAGACAAACTGTCACGTCAAACCATTTGGGGATTTCAGGGGTAGCGAGTGAAATGAAGTGCTCTCAAATAAAATTCCACTGCAGCGCTCTCACACACACCCTTCTGCTACTGATTTTGTGGCTGACAGCTCTCTCAGTACCTGAAGCTCTATGGGGATAGAAGGTAACTGTGGAAATCTGAATGGACTGTTTGTAAATCAAATTTAGGAATCCAGAAAACAACAAAACATCTATAAACTGCCAAAGTTAAGCCAGAATATTTTGCCCTTCATAATTACTTGAATGTTTAATATATAAACAATCCCACTGCTTGCAAATTAAATGATATTAATTCATGACAAAATTAAGGCAGAATATCAGAACTGAATCAAGGAGAATTATTTGTCTAAAACATTTCAGTTTGTCAAAAATTTCAGTCCCATTAGTGCTTGTGTTCAGTTTAGTTTGTCCTGGCTTTTATGCAATATGCAATCTGAATATTTTAGGAATGACTAAATAATAATATCAAAATTGTTCTAAAAATATATTTAAATTTCCTATCCTTTCGGTCTTCCAGCATAGGATTCGGCTACAACAGCTAGTCTGGGAAATTAACTAGGGACAATAGAACACAAAAGAGAAAGTACTCAGCAGAAAGAAGAATAAAGCTTTTTAGCAAAATCATATTTGAAGTCTTTCTGTCATTTTTTAAGGGTCATAGTTGATTCCCAGAGCCATCTCTACTAATTCCCCAGTTTCTTTTCTTTGACATTCAGAGCAAAAATAGTGTCATCTGGGTGTCCTTTTTTTTTTAACTGAAACTGTCAACAGGGGTCTTGGACATCTTTGATCTGATGCTGAGTTGTGTAACAAGTGACAATATCAACTCTCAGGGCAGATACGATGTATGTTTTGTGAATGAGTTTTGACATTGAAGCACAAACTTGATCCTTACAAATGCTTCACAACCACAGCTTTGCCTGACTAATAGCAGGGAAACCTTTTGTTTCTGGATGCCATTCGTTAGGGTTTTTTTAAAATAGTATATATGAATTAATTCCTTTTTGTTCTATCATCACGACAGAGGGAGCTCTCTGTTGTGCTTTTTTAATTGAAAATCCTCCACCCCCTACTTACTTCAGCAGAGGTCTACAGATACCACCCTTAAGAACTAAATTTCCAATGGCTGTAGGACATGCGTTTTTCTTGGGGGGGGTGGGGGGGAAGAGGGCTACTTATTTACTTTCTGTTTTCTTTCACCATTCATCTCCAGTGACAAGTGTCAATTATGGACAGAAGATTTATGGAATGGGAAAGCGAACGCACAATTTACAAATCATTTCCTGTGGAAGCGGACAGGTGTAATGGCAGAGACTGCTTGCTGTAATTGAATTTCTTGCTGCTATATCCTCAGTCACGAGAAGATGTCAACTTCAAGGATCTTAGTTGTGGCAAAAAAACAATCTTAATTCAGCGCTGATTTTGACTGTCGATGACAATATCATCCCACTTTAGCTTGTCTATAAACGAGGACAATATTTGCTGCGGTGAAACGTGGTGCCAAATGAATAAAACCGTAACTGAACTGGAGGCTGGTGGACTGCTCCACTAAGCTTTCCAAAGAATTCTTGAATTAATTTTAGCATTATCACAAAACATTGTTACCTAAAGAATGGCTAGCAAGAACCTGGAACGAATGCCTCTCTAAAGACATACTGAATCACACGTACAAGTACCCCAGAAACTTTTCAACCAAATACAATAATCGAAATAGGGTAACTAATGTTATAAGGGGGAAAAAAAGCCTGAAGAATCTAATAGCGTGTAAAATAGTTTTGCTCTGTTAGCACTTGCTATGCAGTTACCGTTTTGATCTGATGTTTCTGAATTTACTTCGCATGGATTGCTTGGCTGACAGAATGTACCAATATGACTACCCCATGTACCTTCTATTTAAACCCCATATGGTTCTTCAGTAATTGAACGTATCATTAAAATAAAATGTGACTCATAAAACACACTGTATGAACATAAAAATATTCCAGATTTCTTGCAAAAAGATGTACAAAATTATAGAAGAAATACCTCTAAGAATTAAACAAGAAAAATGGCTAAAAAAATTAATCTGTGTGCATTTATAGAGTGTCATCTCCACTTGTAAGTTTTACTGAAAGGATAAAAAATTGAAGTACTTAGTTCTCTGATGACATATTTGTGGCAAGGTTTGATATGGAAAAAGAATTAAACTACAGACCTACGTTATGCTAAGTGAATTAAATAAACTTAATTTTGTGTTAAGATTAGACATTTTCAGGAGAATTCTAAATTGACTAGATTCCTCTGATTTTGGGAACGTTAATAGTCTTAAATCCTGTGTTAAGTGCTGAGGTTTTTTTTAATATTTGTTGAGCACTTACTGTATTAAGTGCTGGCGCATATATACGCTATGTCCCAAAGGGGGCTCACAGTCTTAATCCCCGTTTTAGAGATGAGGAAACCGAGGCACAAAAGTGTTAAGTGATTTGCCTAAGGTCACACAGCAGAAAAGGTGGTGGAGCTGGAATTAGAACCCAGGTCCTTCAGAATACCAGTCCCCAGCTCTAGCCCCTGGGCCATGCTGCTTCTCAATAAAAATAACTACAAGCTAATCCTATCAGATCCAGTCCCTACCTTCCACACCACAGCTCACAGTCTAAGGAAGGAGAAAAGGTATTTTAACCCCATTTAAGAGATGAGAAAACTGAGGCAGAGGACCCTTAAATGACTTGCCCAAGGTCACACAGTGGATAAGTGATGGAACTAGTACCAGAACCCAGGACTCTGGCCTCCCAGTTGCATGCTCATTCCACTAAGCCATGCTTAGATTACTTATTTCACCAATACTACTATTTTGTACTTGTACATAACCTATAATCAATTGCTTCTCTTCCATCTAATTGATTTGTAGGCTAGTTCCCTGGCTTCACTGTAAGCTCCTTGAAAGTAGGGATTGTGTCTACTTTATAATACACTGCTCAGTGCTTGGTAGAGTGGGCACAGAATAATCATTAATTGAATACTATCTGAGTGATTGATCATTTTGTTTTGGGATGCAGTTTCAGAATACAACTTGGATGGAATTGTCCCACTCAATCATGCACTTGTGCACATATCTATAAATTGCACATTATAAATCATTCGTTTATATTAATGTTGTCTCCCCCTCTAGACTGCAAACTCACTGTGGCCAGGGAATGTACCTACCAACTCTGCAGGATTGTCCTCTCCTAAGTGCTTAGTACAGTGCTTTGTACACTTAATATATAACATAGATGATGAAAAAATAAAAAAGGGACAGCAATCAGGAAACAAAAAACTTAACTAAGTGATCTAGTGTACCAGAAAATTATCAAATTGTTGCACATCTTTTTGGCTTACATTTACTGTTATGGTGTCACAGACAGCAACAGATGTGAGGGCAACGTATCAGTGACCTAAGCTATCTGCTCAAAGGTTAATTCATTTTTTAAGTACTCCCAATTAAGGCAGCAGTGATATACATTAAGAAACTGTCCATTGTGCAAATTATAAATCCATTTGTTTGCTGGTTACTTCCAGGAGAGAGGCAGGAATGAAGCCGTGACAGATTGTAGCTTCCTATTTTGAATGCATGATATGTGAAGCGTCTTGGTGACATTAAAATAATGTAAATATTGAAACCAATCATAATAAACCTAGTTGTGCCATTAATCTAGCTCGTCACTTCATTTTTACAGCCATACAAGGAATGCTGCTGGAGGAACCTGTGTCGCATACTTGCAAGTGTGGGTTTTTTATTTTTTTTTTTTTTTGTTCGGTAACCTTCGAGAATACTGGGAATTCTCTTGCCTTGTCTAATGCAGGAGACTTCAAGGACAATGTGTCTAGGTGGTCTAAATTTAATTCTGTGCCCAATTAAGTATACATTAAAAAGCTATCCTAAGTGTACATCAGAAATCTGCTTTATCTCATTTAAACAACTCAAATCCCATATCTACTGAATTGGGAAGTTTAAATCTTGGGAATCTATTTTGCTCTGCAAATGTTCTGAAACTGACGAATAGAAATACTTTAAATGAAGCAGCACATGACCTTATTTCATTTTTTCCCACAGTACAAACTAACTGGCCTTTCATGACAATGAGCAAAATAGCATGTAATCTCCTTCGGAATGACAAATTTGAATTTTGAAGAAGCGTTTAAAATAGAAATCCTCTTCTCACAGCGGCACATGGTAATATGCATCTCATCAAAAACATAAAACTAATCAGCGGGGAGAATGCTTCAACTATTTCAGCATCTTATTCAGGCCATCATTCTACGGTACTAATTGTTATTTTTTTTTTTCACTTTGTCCCACTAAAACATTTTACCTTTCACTCCACAATTAATCATGGCAAAAGGATTGTGAGGAAGGGTGGCCTAATGGATCAATGAACTGGGAATCAGTAGACCTCAGTGGCAGTCTCAGCCCTACACCGGGGTTTTGTGTGACCTTGGCCAAGTAATTTAACCTTTCCAGGCCTCTTTATTCATCTGCATAATGGGGGTAAGATATACCCGCTTTCTCTAGCACCTACATTATGAGGCGGGGACTGTGTCTGATCTGATGATCTTACATACCCATCCCAGCACATAATAAGCACATACTAAATGCCATTTTTACTAAAATGTAAATTGAGCTCTTGGAAATATTTATAATGACTTCTTGGATCACCTTGCACGACAAAAAGATGATTCCCTTTACATATTTTAAGTATGTCAGTGTATACTTTTTGTGTGCATATGGACATACGCATTGGGTGTATTAAAAGTCTGTTCTCCTAACATTCCTTATTTTACTGGTTTTTAAATATCCTTTAATTGGCAACTGAAGAACTGGTAACTAACAAGGTGGTGGTTGTTTTGCCGGGAAATTTATGATATATAAGATGTAAAATATATATGTTGCAAGTACTGTAAAGGCAGACAGTGTGGACCTACATTACAATTGTCCCAGGTCTCCTATAATTTAAGGGTCACATTCTTCCAAAATCTCACGTTAAGAAAAAAAACTGTAGTGCTCACCAGTTCCGGTGTCATCATCCATCCATCCAAAGGAAGTCCCTACTGCTTCACCTATTTGCAATTTATTTTAAGCTCTCTCTCTACCACTAGACGGGATGTTATGTGAAAGCAAGGATCAGGCCTAATAACTTTATTGTACTCTTTCAAGTGCTTAGTACAGTGCTCTGCAACCCAGTAAGCACTCAGTATATCCCACTGACTGATTTGAGAACGTGGCACACTAAGCCAAACCTGCTCTCATTGTCAGAATATTCCCTAATTCCTTAGTCAGGCAGTCAATCATATTTATTGAGTGCTTTATTGTGTGCAAACCACTGTACTACATACAAGCTTGGGAGAGTACGATATAACTACCCACTGTTGGGTAGGGACCGTCTCTATATGTTGCCAACTTGTACTTCCCAAGCGCTTAGTACAGTGCTCTGCACACAGTAAACATTCAATAAATACGACTGAATGAACGAATGAATGAATAACTATAAACATACACATTCCCTGCCCACCTTAGTTGCCATATAGCCAAAACACATATAGAAAAATACTCAGGATGTTTTAGAGATTTATAATTGCAGTCAGCCCTACTGTAATACATACTGAAAATAGGCATTATGGTAGGACTGACTGCAATTATAAATCTCTAAAACATCCTGCATATGTTTAATCCCATGTTGCAATCAATATTAAAATGGTGCATCCAATTTATTAGTTTGCTCACATTTCTTTTGGTGTCTATAATTTACTGAAGAGGCATCGGTCTTTTAGTAATACAACTGAATTCAAGATATTCTTTTGAAATGACCTACCGTTTAGATTTCCTCATGAAAGTTTCTAAGTAGCTAGTTTTTAAACATTGAAAGTTTTCAGTGCTGAGGAAACATCTTGCTTTCTCCAACTCTTACAAAATTCACAACGTTCAAAAACTCAAAGAGGCTACTATACCCACTCCAACAAACTCCTAGACTGTGAGCCCCATGTGGGACAGAAACTGTGCCTGATCTGATTATCCCTTATCTACCATAGAGCCTGACACAGAGTAAGCGCTTAAATATCACAATAATAAGAATAAAGTAGGTCAACTCCACAGCAGCCTCAGTCATTTCTATCTAGAGGGGATACTTTAAGTTACTTATTGTGTGTGGGCCTGTTATAAAACATCTTATTTGCTCTGAAAGCTCATCAAGGATCCCGGAGGATGTCTCACAAGAAACTCGGCTTAATTTGGTTGCCCTAATAACATTTTTTTTTCTTCCTTTCCACTGCTCGGCTTCGCAGCAGCCAATTCCAGGCTTCTATCCAGAGATGGCTGCAAATTCAGGAATACCGCTCGGAGCCAGAAAAGTGCTCTGGGCAGGGAAAGGCGCGGCACAAATTCAAGTGGCTGTTATTAAAAATAAAAGCTTTCCCTGTAAACAGTCTTGTCAGCAGCAGAACTTAGTGGTCCACAACACAGCTCTTTACTCTGAACGGGAACTGAGGAAGAGGGGATAGTCTGTCCTGTGCCTGCGGCACATAAAGAGGCAGAGACTGCAGCTAATTGCTTTTTAATGGTCTCTGGTATCCACAGTTTGGCAGGTGGCTCCATGAATATGTGAGGGTCTGCTTAATGAGCGAGAGACAGATTCTTTTCACGATAACCCGTCCCGGTTATCAAAGGCCTCAATTCTTCCCTTCGTGTCGAGGAGATCACTGGGATGGTTCCTTCTGGGAAAGGGGGTGGGGGGCGGGTTATGTGTGAAAGAAGCTCTCCTTAACCACAAGGCCTGTTCTAACGGTTATCAGTACCGAGAGCACTTAATAAGTGCCTGTGTGCAGAGAACTATATAAGACCCGAAGGCTACGCAGCACTAGATTACTGGCTTTCTACAAAACTTGCTTCAGGAAACGTTCCTTGGTCAGTTCCTTTCACAGCAACCGAGAAGCAGCGTGGCCTAGTGGATAAAGCCACAGCCTCGGAGTCAGAAGGGCCTGGGTTCTAATCTTGGCTCTGCCAGTGATCTGCTGTGTGGCCCTGGGCAGGACTATGTACTTCTCTGTGCCTCAGTTCACCTGTCTGCCCTCCTGTTCACACTGTGAGCCCCAAGGGGACAGGGACTGAGTCCAACCCGATTATCTTAGATCTACCCCAGCATTTAGAACAGTGCCTGGCACATAGTAAGTGTTTAGCAAGTTCCACAATTATTTAATCAATTGGATTTATTGAGCAGTTTAGTACAGAGCTCTGCGCACAGTAAGCACTCAATCCATGCAACTGATTGCGAGATCAGCACCTCAGCCTTCTTACTTATCAATAAATGGTACTTACTGAGCACCTACTGTGTGCTTTTGAATGCAGTACACACATCATTTAATATTAATTGGTGTTGGCCTATATGTGCATTTATGCCTAATATTTATAAATACCAGTCATCTTTTAACCACTAGAAGTCATCACTTTAAGCTATGGTTTCTCCAGTGGAATATACACTCCTTTAAAGGAGGGATTTCATACTTCTGCCTTCCCACAAGAGACTAGTTCGGCAATCTGCTCGAGTAACGTTTCTGGGGGTAATAATGCTACAGTACTTTATGAAGGGTGGGCTTTTTTACAGTAATTCGTAGTATTTCTGGGGACTCTTGCAGGAGGAAGCAACTGGATTAGCCCTTGTCTATAGAGACACTTCACCCCTACAGTTATATGACCCGGGATCTGTTTGAATGTCACCGTAAAGCTTCTAAAATTAAACTTCATCTTTGGAAACTTGGAGCTTTGCATGTCTCCCTTCAATCAACTGCTTTTACTGAATGCTTATTGTGTTAGAGCACTGTACTACATATTTGGGAGAGTACAATATAGTGGAGTTATATTGTAACTGTGCCTCGTTCTCACCTGTCCCGCCGTCGACCCCGGGCCTATGTCTCCCCCTGGCCTGGAATGCCCTCCCTCCACACATCCGCCAAGATAGCTCTCTTCCTCCCTTCAAAGCCCTACTGAGAGCTCACCTCCTCCAGGAGGCCCTCCCAGACTGAGCCCCCTCCTTCCTCTCCCCCCATCCCCCCCGCTCTACCTCCTTCCCCTCCCCACAGCACCTATATATATGTTTGTACAGATTTTTTACTCTATTTTACTAGTACATAGCTACTATTCTATTTATTTTATTTTGTTAATATGCTTTGTTTTGTTGTCTGTCTCCCCCTTCTAGACTGTGAGCCCGATGTTGGGTAGGGACCGTCTCTATCTGTTGCCAACTTGTACTTCCCAAGCACTTACTACAGTGCTCTGCACACAGTAAGTGCTCAATAAATACGATTGAATGAATGAGTGGAGTTGGTAGAAACATTCCCTGCCCACCGTGAGCTTACAGTCTAGAGGGGTAACAGACACTAACAAAAAATAAGTAGGAGAAGCAGCGAGGCTCAACAGAAAGAGCCCGGGCTTGGGAGTCAAAGGTCATGGGTTCAAATCCCGGCTCTGCCAATTGTCAGCTGTGTGACTGTGGGCAAGTCACTTAATTTCTCTGTGCCTCAGTTCCCTCATCTGTAAAATGGGGATTAAGACTGTGAGCCCCCTATGGGACAACCTGATCACCTTGTAACCTCCCCTGTGCTTAGAACAGTGCTGTGCACATAGTAAGCGCTTAATAAATGCCATTATTATTATTATTATAAGTAAATTAAGGATATGTACATAAGTGCTGTGGGGATGAGGGCGGTGTGAATAAATGGTACTTTCATTTTTCGTATTAAGTGTAATTCAGGTATTAACTGGTTGCCAAATGTGACACAGGCAAACCATGGAAAGATTAGAGTTAAAGAAGTAGCATGGCCTAGTGGATACAGTAGAGGTCTGAAAGTCAAGAGCCCGCCACTTAACTGCTGTATGACCTCTGGCAAGTCACCTCACTTCTTCCTGCCTAAGTTTTCTCATAAGTAAAATGGGAATTCAATAGCTTTTCTCACTCCTACTTTGACTATGAGCCCCATTTGGGACAAGGACAGTATCTGACCTGATTAGCAACCATTCTAAGTGCTTAGCACATAGCAGTCCCTTACTGAATCCTACAATTATTATTATTCATGTTAACCTGGCTTGTAGATGTCAGATAGGGCTCTTGTCACTGCTGGGGTCACGTCTCCCTGCTGTTGTTAAAATCAGAAGCCTTAAGAAGTCTTCTAGACTGTGAGCCCACTGTTGGGTAGGGACTGTCTCTATATGTTGCCAACTTGTACTTTCCAAGCACTTAGTACAGTGCTCTGCACACAGTAAGCGCTCAATAAATACGATTGATTGATTGATTGATTAAGAGGCCTTCATGGGACTCTGAGAAGGTATGGCAGAGAGATGGTAGGCTCAGCAACAGACCCCAGTTTTACAACAGAGTTGCCAACCTTGCCATTCACAGGATCTACAATAGTAACCCCCCAAAACAGTGAGGTTTATCAGCCTACTGTTATGAGCCCTTGATAACTGAAAGGAGCATCAGCTGACCCACCTCGGTAATCACTGATACCATCATCAACAATGGTATTTATTGAGCGCTTACTGTGTGCAGAGTGCTGTACTAGGCGCTTGGGAGAGTACCATACGAGAGAGTTGGTAGACATATTCTCTGCCCACAACGATCTTAAGAGTCCAGAGGGACACACTCCATCACCTGAGAAGCAGTATCAGTGGCGGACAAGACTAGGGAGTGACGCATCCTGGGGTCTAACCCTGGCTCCATCACTTGCCTGGACCAATCACTTAACCACTCGTTCTCCAGGTTCCCTATCTGTAAACCTGGGGCAACAAACATAGTCTAGGGGAAAGAACTTAGAATAGGAAAATGAAAAACCTACACTTGGATTTGTGTCCTTTAGGCATTTGGTATTTCCCCCACCCTCAGCCCCATAATGCTTATATACTAGTCTATACATTATTTCTTTATATCAATACCTCTCTCCCCCTCTAGACCGTGAGCTCATTGTGGGCAGGGAACGTATCTAACAACTCTGTTGTATTGTAGTTTCCCAAGTACTTACTACTGTGCTCTACACACAGTAATGCCACTGAATTGAGACTTGGAGATTCCAATTCTGGCTCCACCAATTGCCTGCTGTGTGACTTTGAGCAAGTTACTTAATTTTTTTGTGTCTCAGTTTCTTTAGCTGTACAACCGGGGAATAAAATTCTTGCTTTCTCTCCCTCAGACTGAAAGAGACTCATGGGAGAGAGAGGCTGTGTCTGTGTCTACCTGAGTACTTGACATTAGTAAGCATTTAACAAGTACTATTATTAACATTATTATTACTACTACTATCATCATCACCTTAACCTTTCTGGTAAGAGTCCCACCATTTGAACACCAGGTCTCTAATTTAGAAATCCTCTTTTATTTAGTGTTTTAGAGACACGCCTATGGGCACAGTGTAAAGTGCTTTCACTGGAATTTCAATTGCACGTACTGGCTAAAGGAGAGTATGTGATCAATTATTAATAGTGTATTATTTTTATTACTGTGTCCATGGAGTTCAGAGGATATAGTGATTGTATGCATTTTATGAACTGAAAACTAGACACTTGTATTTTAGGAGGTCATCCTGCTCCCTTAACACTTTCTACTTCAGAATTACATGTTTTAGGAAAAGACTTCTTGTCCTATTCCAGGAGACAGCTATAAAGGAATGCAAGCAGTATGTTTTACCACTACAGTGAATCTATATTTTCATCTTACAGGGTTTATCCAATGGATTTCTCCAAATGATTTGTGTCTAGCAAATGCAATCATATCAATAAGATCTATACAATAGCATTTTTTAAAAACTTGGTTACACAGTAAAAATGTCTTTTGAAGAATTAGATGAATTTGCTCATGGATTAGTAAACTATCCCTTCAGGCATCAGTGACATTAGGTAGTTTGTAATGTTTCACTCGAAGCAGATCACACTAATTCTACTGGCATAAACCTCAAATGTTTAACATACATTCTTTTTATCATCTACATAAAAGAACATAACATATTTCACTTTTTGCTCCAAAACCCTGTCTCTCTTAATAGATGTTTTCATCTTAAGGCTTTTATGTATTGTCCAAGTCCCAATCTGTAAATATCTGTAAATCAATTTACTTTTTTTGAATAGGTAGCTATAAATCTCAGAGAAAAGAATGTTGCCGAGTGCTACTCAGGAAAAAAAATAAATCCAGTCAGTTCTCCCACAGTGCATATTGTTTCACTATGTGTTTTGGACAGAATGCTATTGTAACTACAGAATATTATTCCAACAACATTCACAGACTTGGAGAGAACTAGTTGCTGTGTTCAAAGAAACAGTTGTGATAATTCACATGGAGTAGTTAGAACACGATGTCTCTAACAAACTGGGTCTATTTCGTCTGATTATTTTGTATCTATCCCAGTGATTAGCACACTCATTAGCAGAACAAATAATTTTTACTTAGTCCTTTGTGTACAGGGCACTGTATTAAGCACTAAGAAAGAGCACTCAAATGGGAATTAAAAGAAGCAATGTGGCCTAATGAATAGAGCTTGAGACTGGAAGTCAGAAGGACCTGAGTTCTAATCCCAACTCCACTGTGGTGCCTTGGGCAAGTCACTTAACTTCTCTGTGCCTCAATTACCTCATCTGTAAAATGAGGATTAAGACTGTGAGCGCCATGTGGGACATTTGTGTCCAGCCTGATTAGCCTGTATCTGTCTAAGCGCTTAGTACAGTGCCTGGCAAATAGTAAACGCTTAACAAATACCATAAGAAAAAAAATAATAAAACAGCTCCACGGCACCTAGAGGACTCACAATATCACACAGTTTGATGTGAGTGATGTCCAAAAAGTCACAAAATGTGTGCTTCCTGGGACTGTTCTGATAACTAAGGTGCCAAAATGAGTTGGGGAAAATAGCTGAATTATTTGGATAACTTGCTACTATAGACCTAGCATATCAGTGATTTATCCAAGACCAAACAATGAGTTGGTGGCAAAATTAGTATTGAAATGGATAACCCTCAATCTTTCACTGGGCTCACCAAGCTATAGTCCCTCTGGCTCTTAGAGATTAAGCTGTCTAGAGTCTCAAAGGAGTTGTAAGTGTATTGGAGAACTTGAGTTCAGCTCAAATAAGAACTGATGCTGAACCTTTGAAGTGTGAAACAGAACAACAAAAGGCTGTTCCTTTTGTTCCTGGAAATGGCCGAAAGAATCACACTGTCCATCTTTCCCTCTATTTTCTTCTCCTTGTCAGAGAGAATCTGCGGAAACCTATCTCCTGTTAAATGGTATTCACTGACTACATCTCTCACATGCTACAGGAGCTGAGCTGTTTGCAGAAGGACGGGAGGGTCTGGGGCATATATTTTCATTCAGAACACTGTCATCCGGGCAGGGAGAGTGAAACGCTGAGCTTTAAATCCCATGACCTTGTATCCCCTCAAGAGATACCGGTGGATGAAGAGAGGGGAGATTCTGAAGAAAGCCAGAAAAATAACAATTGCTCTCTTGATTAAGCCGGTTACTCAAGGCAACTATAAGTTTCTGACCTCCACTTTTCCCAATTCCTCCACTGACTCTAGAATTTAAAGGAGCTTCCTAATCCTGTTTGGCTCTGGGTGGGGCTCAGGTGGTCCAGGTACATTCATTCTTTCATTCAGTCGTATTTATTGGGCGCTTACTGTGTGCAGAACACTGTACTAAGCGCTTGGGAAGTACAAGTTGGCAACATACAGAGACGGTCCTACCCACAGAGGCTGAGCATGGTCCCATTAGACTGTAATCTCCTCCACTAGACTGTAAACTCCCGGACAGTAGGGCTTGTGTCCTCCAACTCTACTGTACTGTACTCTCCCAAGCCGTGGTAAAGTGCCCTGCACACAGTAAGTACTCAATAAATCCCACTGCCTAGTCTTTACTGGTATAACTGACCTCAGCTGATGACTGCGCTGGGATCACTTTGGCCATAAATAGGTTTTGCATATAAAATTCATTGATTAATTTTTCTCTCTGTTTTCCCCTGCCTTCCTATTCACTCATTGCACCCACTGCCCTAGCAGAAACCCAACTGGCAGTTGTGACAGTTGTGATGCATAAGTCCATAGCACTGGAATCAATGCCTTCAATTAGGATCTCATTACTGAAGTTTTCAGGACTGGACTGAAGCTCACTCTCTATTTCCTCTCCAAAGTCACTCCTTCCCCTTCCTTTCCTTAGCCCTTAGGGGAGAATACAACTGCCATTAAAATGCTACCATAGGTAATGGTTTACTGTATATAGGAGTCCACATGCCAGGCTAAATAAGCATTGATAGTTACAAAAGTACAGAGCCTCTCCCATCTTTCATCAGATGCAACATATGATGATCTTGATCTGGTAGCACATAAAATGGTACCAGTTTCTGTAATTGCTATTAAATAGTCCACTTCCAAACAAACTGTTGGCATAACATAGACTTAAGGCTGTCTTCTCACACAAAATATTCAAACAACCCTGAATCACCCCAAATGGCCAAAGATGTTTTAATCTGAAAATGTCAGGGTGAACTATTGCAACAATGGAAGCCAAAGCAGGTTTTTAGGTGAAAATTACTCTTACTCAAATTATTTTGATAAGCAGCATGTTCTAGTGGATAAAGGATAGGCCTGGGAGACAGAGTACCTAGGCTCTAATCCCAGCCCTGCCACTTGCCTGCTGTGTGAACTTGGGCAAGTCACTTAACTTCTCTGTGCCTCAATTTCCACCATTGCAAAATGGGAATTCAATACCTGTTCTCCCTCCTATTTAAACGCTGAACGCCATGTGGGACTGTAACAGGCCTGATTAACTTATACCCACACCAGTACTTAGAACAGCATTTGATACATAGTAGGCACTTAAATGCTCCTGCCACCCCCCACAAAAAAGGAAAAAAGGGTATCTGAGAAGGGTTTAATACCAAAATAGTCTGTGATTTCTAGGTCCAGAACTAGACTGAATTTGATCAGTTCCAAATAACTCCCTGTCAGAAATAAAATGGAGATCATCAAACAACACCTTATACACCTAAAAGGCAATCGCTTGGCACTCTCCAATAATTCAAAATTGCTTTGATTACTTGTTTGCTGTTGCCATTTCTGATTTATGCTCTCCATGACCAAGTAACTTAAAAGGTAACAGTCTTGCACCAATATCCTGATGATAGCAGGGTCAGACCAGGCTAACCTGTATTTAAAGTTAATTCTTTAAATGAAATCATGGCACCATTAGTCCAACAAGAATCTTTTGTTTCCATTTTGTGTCGATCAAAATGAAAGGGTTTATCATAATTACTTAAGACAAGGGTTTAAATAACCTCCCGTGGTTTCCAAAGTTTTACTTGTGTTGGTTTTTATCATGGCAAATCATCCTGGTTTAATATAAGCAGTTGGCATCGACGGTAACTAAATTGCACTAAACAACACTAATGAAACAAAACCCTAGATTGTTTTTTTTCTAGCTAGTATAAAGATTGATTTTTCAATTTGAAGGGTTAAATGAAAAGATAGGCATTGGACCTGTGGCAAAATTAAGAGAAAGCAAAATGATAAGAACTAAGATAATTCTCATTATTCACTGAATTATTCTGTTCCTAACAGTTAGTGGAGAAAATAATTGCATAAGAATCCCGGGTTTTTGCTAGGGTAAGACTGATACTTCAATATTCACATTTTCTATAAAACTTTATATGAAACAGGACATTTACAATGTTCCTTTTTTGTTTTCTACTAAACTATGTTCTAAAGAAAACAAATCCTATGTATAGTGTAATATCCACATAATAAAATAGAATAATACTGTAAAAAAATGACACAATACTGTAAAATACAAAATTCCCAAACAAAGTTTATTTTGTACTTCCCTCAGGCTGATTACCACAAATTAAATTCATGGTACTCAGACCAAGCAGTTATAAGATGCGGAAGATATTAGGGATGTAGATCTCTTAAAAAAAACAAAAAAAGTATCTATGGAATATGTTAATATTATGAGATTACCATTCCTGAAGTTTTTTTACTGTTATGACTATCTGGTATCTCTCTCATTTGCACTTTGTGGGGATAGGGAAGATGACCCCCTCAAAAAAAAATCTAGGGAGAATTGTACTCATTGTGCTTATCTGCAAATACTGATCATGTCAGACCACTCTTGCCAAGGTCTTAAATTTCAGTATTTCTCTGTAATGAATATGTATTGCTACATTTTTTCAGGCGATCTCGAGACATAAGAATAAAGAAATACAGTAGCTAGAAGCCTTCCGACTGCATTTGTTGATGGAGGAAATTTTTCAAAAATAACCCACCAGAGAAATTTGATGGGGCGCAAATAAACAAAGTATTCTTTATCTCATGAAACACTGTGTGTTTTGAAGCCTTTGAAGCTTAATCACTACTGAGTGATGTGCTACATGATAACTCAAAGCTGTCTCAGCATCTCACCAAACACAGGCTTTATTGCTCCTGAAAAGTACAACCTATTTCTCAGTGGCTCCCCGCGTTTAGGTCATCAAGTCCCTTCATCACCTGCTCCGTTGTGTGCAAGTGGTTTCAATAAGCTCATGGAAAGATTGTCTCTTATTAGCAGAGTGCTTGAGCAAGAAAAATGTGACTTGCACCCCCACGGCCTAATGACATCCAAACAAATTCATCTTTAAAAGCAGAAAAGAGTTCTGACGCTCATAGCGAGAGTTCTGAAGCTCATATAGCGACAGCAAAGTCAGACTATGGATTAATTGACTTCAATGTGCAGTGAACTCAGAGTATGATCTGTTCTGGGGTATAAAAGAAATCAGTTAGCAAGTTCTTTTTGAAATCCCTTGTCATTCTTTAACAGGATGAATGGTTGGCGAGATCTTCCTTCCTGAGTTGAAGGTTAGTTTTAATAGCAAAATGATTTTGGGGAAAATAATAATCAAACCCCAAAACTTTAATTTTGAAACAAATGAAAGGACTGCCTGTTATTAAAAGAAAAGTTATGCAGGCATTGCCTCCAAGCTATTTTTTTTAAAACGGTGTCACAAATTTTGAGAGTTGAATTTAATAGAGTGCTTAAGGCATAGCGCATACTGAAACTGAAACTCAATGAGGCATGAAAATCAGTGCAAAAAGCTGCTAGAAAGATTCCCGACTCCAACCAAGGTTTTACCATTTTTCTATCTCTGTTTTTAATCACACAATTTTGATAAACTATAATATTAAAAAATTCCTGCCGTATTTTATCAGACTCAAAATGATCAGAAAGTCATTATTAAATTATTAGATATTAATTAGAGAAAAATGTCAAAAATTATGGTTCTACCCAATTGACATAAATTCTAACTGTAGAAGTTCTGAAGAATTTGAAGGCCACCTAAATTTTCAAAGTTTCAAGTTTTTGTCATGAGTTTGTCATAGAGATTGAAAACAGTCTGAAGTAAAAACAAGAAATTTCCCTTTTTAGATTTATAAGATGATTAAATGAGAAACCAATTTGTATAGCTCTAAAATATAAGCTGCAAATAATCAATTAGCAGTAGCAAAATATGTTCAGAGATATTATGATACAAAATGATTTGCATTAGCATTTAAAATATCTAAAAACCTTAGGTAATGTGTAAAATGTCTTGAGAGAAAAACATTTTAACTGCAGAAACTACACACTGAATTTCGAATCGAGACCAAAAATCATTTTTGGAATATCAATTTCATTTCCTCAGAACATTCATTTTGATTTTTGTCAAAGAGAATGTGTGTAATATGAGGGCTTTTATTGTTTTTTTTTTTAATTAATTTTTTAAATTATTTTAAGCTCCTTGAACATTTTATTTTTGGCATTCAATCCTCTGATACGTGCATTACCATATCTGACCTCCAGCTCAAATGTCCAGGAAATATTTAGAAACGGTGAAAATAGCATCCAGAAAAAAGTCTGGTTCTCTAGAGCCTGATATTTTTAAATTAAGCACTGTAGTTAGTTTACCTCTTTCAACCTAATAAATCAGAGTGCTAAAATGGTTCAGAAAACACCCACTGATTTAGAACATTAGAAAACCTCAGACAAATTTTGGTTTCAGCCTAAAGTGCAGTATTAGGATTATTAACAGCTTTTAAAGGAGGTAAAAATGTATGGTTTTTCACAGAACTGCCATAATGCAATCAAGGGAAGAAGAAAATAAAATACGATCATCAGCCTGGGAGTTAGTAGACCTAGGTTCTAACCTGGGCTCCGCCAGTTGCCTGTTTGTGTGACCTTGGGAAACTAACAACTTCTCGGAGCCTCAGTTTTTCTCATCTGAAAGATGGGTATTCAGTACCTGTTCTCCTCCTACTTAAGACTAGCATGTGGTAGTAGTGTTTACCAAATAGTAAATGCTTAACAAATACCATAATTATCATTTTCACTTGACAAAACTATTACGAAGGAAGTATGGTTTGCTGACATGTAAGAAACCTTTGTTCATTCTTCATGTATTCTAGAGCAGTAGCACAGAATTACTGTTAATTCAGAAGTTTGAATCCATAATCAAACACTATGCCAGACCACACACACACACACACACACACACACACACACATCAAAGAACAATAAGGAATCTTAACTCAAAAAAAATATTTGAAAAGTGAACTAGTATATGCCTCTCCCTCAGGAAGGACTTGAACAGGGGAGAGGACAAACGGTGTTACCCCTCTATGGGTAACCGGAAGACTGATCATATAAATACAATAATAACAGTTAACACTTCTATTGCCACAATGAGGTTCTTGAAAAATGTGGGAAGCATTTTCATCCCCTTCATACCACTCTGGGATTTCTGTCAAAAACAATCAATGGTATCCACCAAGGAAAGAAGCAGTATTGCTTAGTGGAATCAGAAAGACCTGGGTTCTAATCCCAGCTCCACCACATCTGCTGTGCGAGCTTGGGCAAATCACTTTACTTCTCATCTGTAAAATTCATTCATTCATTCAATCGTATTTATTGAGCACTTACTGTGTGCAGAGCACTGTACTAAGCGCTTGGGAAGTACAAGTTGGCAACATATAGAGCCGGTCCCTACCCAACAGCAGGCTCACAGTCTAGAAAAATGGGGATTAAGACTGTGAGGTCCATTTGGGAACTGGACTGTGACCAACTTGATTAGCTTATATCTACCCCAGCACTTCATACAGTGCCTGGCACATAATAAATACTTAACAAATACCTCAAGGAGGTATTTATTGAGCACTTTCTGTGTGCAGAGCACTGTACTAATAACAGTTTTATTGGATAAGCATTTACTATGTGCCGAGCACTGAACTAAGCCCTCAGGTAAACTCAATGCAATCTGATCAGACATAGCCACTGGGGTTTACAGTCTAAGAATGAGGGAGAACAGGTATTTAATCCCCAGTTTTAGATGAGAAAACTGAGACTATCTAGACTAAATTCACGGTGGTCAGGGAACATGACTGTTGTACTATACTCTCCCAATAGCTTAGTACAGTGCTCTGCACCCAGTAAGCACTCAATAAACACCATTGATAGTGATGACGATGACGATAATGATCATGAAATCACTTGCCTAAGATCACCTAGCAGGCAGTTGATGAATCTGGGGTTAAAACTCAAACTTCTGACTATCTCTCCTGAGCTTTTTCCAGTAGGCCTTACTGTTTCTCACTACAATAGAGCTGAGACATAATAATAATGAAGGCATTTGTTAAGCACTTACCATGTAACACACACTGTTCTAAGCACTGGGGTGGATACGGGCAAACAGATTTGGACACGTTCCTGTCCCACATGGGGCTCACTGTCTCAATCCCCATTTTACAGCTGAGGGAAATAAGGGCCAGAGAAGTGAATTAACTTGCCCAATGTCACACAGCAGAGAAGTGGCAGAGCCGGGATTAAATGCCATGGCCTTCTGACTCCCAGCCCCAGGCTCTATCCACTATGCCCTGACCTAAAGGAACTCACAATTTATCTTGGTGGGGAAAATGCCGACATTTGGATTCAGAGGGCAATCCAAGGGTTACAGTCTGCACACCCACAAAAGAACCAACAGAATTCAAGTGGGGCCAAGGTACCAGACTTAGAAGCTGGAGATGGCTACCAATCAAGCAGCTTCCCAATCAATCAGGAGGCATGCAGTAAAACCCAATCACCCGGCCTCACCATCATATCTGCATGGGATCAAAACAATGGATACACTCTGATTTTGGAATGCTGCCATATTTTTTGGAGGGCTTCTAGATTCTTTTTTTTTTTTTCCTGGAAACTGGTTTTGCCAGGAAACCCAGGGATCATATTGAACTCTGATGCCTTTGTTTCAGTGATGTTTGCCAATGACCTCTTTCCTATTATCTACCTCTGTCTTTAGTGTGGATTCCCTGACAATAAATAACCAATTAAAGTTAGGGTCAAGGTTAAGGTTCCAGACCTGATCATGCAACTATTCTGCATCGATTAAACAATCATACCGCTATTATTAAAAAAATTAGGATAGTGCACCTGATCAATTTGTCATCAACTAAGGCTTCCCAGTTTGCATTCTGACAGTAAGAATGTCTCTACCAGCTTGGGCTGTAAAATATTTTCTACCACAGTCTCAAATACCTTACCCTAGCCAACTCTTCGAATTGATTTTTTTTCAAGACTTAAACCTTCTGAAATACTGATTTCTCCTCCATGTTGAGAAAGGAGACAAACCTGGTTATTTATACAGGATTGAGAACAGGATTGTGTGACGGGAGGGAAAACTGCACCACAGAAAAGAATCTGAACTGTGTTATTACGACAACCCTTCTGGTAAAGATGTCAGGCAGTTTTCAAAATGTTCATTTCTGGTGAGGTGAGACAGAGTTGAATTCTAACCCGCATCTCAAGCTTGCCCTTTGGATTATTATCTTAGGCGTTACTAAAGAGTTTTCAGCTTTCCTCAAGAGAGATTGAATATTTCCATTCATCTTCGAGCCCGGCTAATAAAAGAACTGTCCAGATACGTTCCGTTGATAAAATTAGACCTAGTACAGAGGCTGGATATTAATATCTTTGTAACACTGTGCATTACCCCAATGAAACAAAATTAGAGAAACAGTTTAGGAATCTAGTTGATCCACAAAGGCAAGATGCAGTTATCTGAGGGGGATTCATCATTTTTCCAGATTTTCAAAATCTCTTCTTAATCTTCAAAACTGTACCTTAACTCTTTTGAAACCAGTGTCACCGTGAAGCCCTATCTGCTTATGCACATAAACAATCATCAGCAGTACTTATTGCCTGTCCTCCAAGAGCTTACAATCTTCAGGCCTTACTTTGAGGACAGAAAGAGCTAATATTAACTTAAATGAACCACTTCTCCCCCCAACCCCTCTCCCCTCAAAAAAAAAACCAAAAACAAAACCAAAAACCAAAGTCGGTGAGACTTCAAGAGGAAGGCTAATTGTAGATTGCTTTTATTTTTATGTAAAAGCTTGGTTCAGCAAAACATTGTCTGAGTAAAGGCAGGGTTGAAAGTCTGAACATTGCTGACTGGTAAAACAGGAAGTGGCAAGAAATGCAGTGAAGTTATAATCATTCAAAACTACCCGAACAACTACGTTACTTTACACTGCCTGATGTGACTGAATTTGCTGGTGAGCTCTGTTTTACCTTCCAGATACCTCTCAACATACCTAAATAAAAACAATAAAAATGGAAGTAGGCTGAGTCTTCTACTAACACCACTACTAATAATAATGTCATTTTAAGCACTTACTACTAAACACCGGTAAATATAACAGGATGAGATTATACATGGTCCCTGTCCTAAACAGGGGAAGAGAGACTAGCCAATGAATTCCCATTTTACAGTTGAAGAAACTAAAGCCCAGAGTAGTTAAATGGTAACCCAGCAGGAAAGTGGCATGGCTGGGATTAGAACCCAGGTTTCCTCACTCAATCCTGTGCTCGTTCTACTAGGCCTTCTGTTTCGCTACATTTATTTCCCTGGACTCTACTGATGGGAAATCCAAGAGCCTACAAATTAAAGAGAGTCCCCGATCACTCACTGATTAGGAATCCATATGATAATCATATGACGTTGTTCGTTCAAGCAATTGATGGCACTTACTGAACGTGTACAGTGTATAGAACACAATATTATGTGTTTGGGAGCACACGCCAGAAGCAAAAAGACAAGATTCCTTTTTTATGGCACTGTACCGAGCGCTGAGCTAAAACATAAAACAAGCAAATCGCACTGGACACAGTTCACGTCTCATGTGGGGTTAGCAGTCTTAATTCCCATTTTACAGATGTGGTTAATGAGGCACATGAAGTGAAGTGACTTGCCCAAACGCACACAACAGACAAATGGCAGAGCCAGGATTAGAATTTATGATCTAATCTTCCTCCACCTACTCCTTCCTAGAACTGTTTTTTCCCTTCATTCCCATATTTAAACTAGGATAATTTATCAGCCTTTTGTATTTGTCACGTGTCTCATTTTTAAAAGGGATCAAATCGTAGTTTAGATAAATGGTGAAGGATTATTCATACTGACTGAAGTCTTTATGTCAGAGGATTTCTTTTCAAAATTTTGAATGTCATAAGACATTTGAGCCACATTAACTTTTAGCTGCTAAAATTCCAATCGTAACTAATGGCTTTAATGAATACTTCGTGGATGCCTCACTAACAACAGCTCAGTAGTGCTTTGTGAAAAACAATCAAGGCTGACAAGTACAATTAACAAGCCACCTGTCTGCTGTGTGACCTTGGACGAGTCACTTAACTTCTCTGTGCCTGTTATCTTCCATGCAAAATGGGGATTAAGATGATAACCTCTATATAAGGGAGGAACTGTCTGCAATCTGATTATTTCATATCTACTCCACCGCTTAGTACAGTGCCTGGAAAATAGTAAGTGCTTAAATTCCATTAAAAAGTTATTACACCAGTCAAAATTGGGAAATGATAATAATCGTAATTTTGGTACTTGTTAAGCACTTACTATGTGCAAAGCACTGTTCTAAGCGCTGGGGAGGATACAAAGTGATCAGGTTGTCCCATGTGGGGCTCACAATCTTAATCCCCATTTTACAGATGAGGTAACTGAGGCACAGAGAAGTTAAGTGACTTGCCCAAAGTCACACAGCAGACAAGTGGCGGAGCTGGGATTTGAACCCATGACCTCTGACTCCCAAGCCCATGCTCTTTCCACTGAGCCATGCTGCTTCTCTTGATTGACTGACTGAAATCAATCAATCAATGGTTTCTGAGTGTAGAGAAGCAGCATGGTCTAGTGGAAAGACTACAGTTCTAGGAGTCAGAGGACTTAGGTTCTAACTCCGGTTCTGCCATTTGTCTGCTGTGTGACCTTGGGAAAGTCACTTACCTTCTCCGTGCCTCAGTTCCCTCTTCTGCAAAATGGAGATTCAAGACCTGTTCTCCCTCCTTCTTATGACTGTGGGCCCTATGTGGGACCTGATCATCTTGTACTAACCCAGCACTCAGAAGAGTGCTTGGCACATAGTATGTACTGACCAAATACCACAACTATCATTATTACCTCAACTATCCTACATTATGACTGTAGGCAGGATACTGAACTAAAAGCTTGAAAAAGTACAATATTGAAACATTCCCTGCCCTCAGGGAGTTTACACTCTAGAGGAGGACACAAGCATTAACATTAATAACATATGTACATAAGTGCTGTGGAGAAGAGTGTGGGGTAAATATCAAGTGCTTATAGGATACAACTCCAAGTGCATAAGTAATGCAGAAGGAGAGGGAGGAGGAAAAAAGAGGGCTTAAGGGGAAAGTGCTTCTTATGGTGAAGATGATGATGAAGGTATTTGTTAAGCTCTATGTGCCAAGCACTGTTCTAAGCGCTGGGGGTGGATACAAGGTAATCAGGTTGACCCACGTGGGACTCACAGTCTTAATCCCCATTTTACAGATGCCCTTATCTGCCCTAGCATGGGAGGTAGATACAAAATAGTCAGGTTGTACACAGTCTCTGTCCCATAGGGGACTCACAGTCTTAATTCCCATTTTACGGGAGGTAACTGAGGAACAGAGATGTTAAGTGACTTGCCCACAAAAGACCACACAGCACGCAAAATGGCGGAAACAGAATTAGAACCCACACCCTCTGACTCCTGTGCACAAGAATAACCATACGAAGGAAACGCTTCCTCTGCTTACTTTACTCATTTATCCCAAGCCTGTAACCAAAGATACACACTTTCACTTCTCTAATATTCAAATGCTACCACAATGCTATATCTGAACCTAACCCGCAGTTCGTATGCCAAAGTCTATTTTTAATATATGCCACGAGCTACTATTGAAATGGCATTTGAAAGTGAAAAGTGTAGCCTGTGAGAAGAAAACAGATAATCCTTCACGCCTGCTTTATTTTTACTCACCAGTGCTTTAGTAAATGTCAACTCCCAATATTAAAGAGAACCCGCCCAATTTGAATACACTGCCATTTTAAATGAGCGCTGAGCTGGGCATTTTGATCCATAGGTAAAATTACCATATAAAGATCTAGCACAAGCTCTTTAAAATTCCAATGGAGAAATTTGGAAATTTAACATTACAGGGATTGGCAAGGTTTATTGGAGACTACATGCTTGTTTCACTGAAAAGAATCCCTGCATTAGAGCCAGGGCCTTTAATTCTCACCTGCTTATTCTTTCCCAGGGCTTAGTATAGTGTTTTGCACACAATTAGCACTTAATCAATACTATTGGCTGTAATAAAAACTTTGACACATCCCAGCCCCACAGCACTTATGTGCATACCCTTATACTCAACTACTGTTTGTAATTTATTTCAATGCCTACCTCATTACATATAGACTGTAAACTCCTTGTGGGCAGTGACTATGCCTACAAACTCTATTGCTTTGTACTTTCTCAAGCACATAGTACAGTGCCTCGCACACAATAAGTGCTCAATAAAGTTCACTGACTGAATGATTACTACTACGACTACTGCTACCATGCTATTCCAAGCACTTTTCCTATCCCGCCTTGACGACTACATCTGCCTCCTCGCTGACCTTCCGGCTTCCTGTCTCTCCCCACTCCAATCCATAATTCACTCCACTGCATGGATTATTTACCAACAAAAACATTCAGTCCATGTCTCTCCACTCCTCAAGAACCTCCAATGGCTGCCCATCTACCTCCAGATCAAACAGAAAATCCTTACCATTGACTTTAAAGCACTCAATCAGCTTGCCCTAACCTACCTCACTTTACTAATCTCCTATTACAATCCGGCTTGCTCATTCTGCTCTTGTAGCATCAGTTTACTCACTGTAGCCTAATCTCTTCTACCTCGCCGCCAATCCTTTTCCCACATCCTCATTTTAGCCTGGAATCCCACCTTCTCCACCTTCAAAGCATTAATAAGGTCACATCTTCTACAAGAGGCCTTCCCCGATTAAGTTCACTCTCGCTTCTTCACTGTCTAAACCACTTTGATCTGTGATCTTTGTATATTTGATGGTCGCCCTGCACCCAACCCCACAGCACTTGTGAACACATCTTTAAATTATATATTATAAATCAATGACATTCACACTCATGTCTGTCTGCCCCTCTAACCTATAAGCTTGTTACAGGCAGGGAATGTATCTGGTAATTCTGTACTGTACTCTC